>NC_071611.1:51079115-51379115 GCF_024509145.1 Vidua macroura
ACATTCCCTTTAGTTTCTCTCAAGTCAGATGGCACAGTGAGGGCTGGTCACTGCAGTAACTTACAAGTCTTTCTGTCTCTAGAAAAAGCATGGCTGACTTGACATGAAAGATTAATGAATCCAGAGTCCCTGACCCTGGAGTCAGGGCTGTAACATGACCCTAGTGCTCCTGTCTCCAAGCTCCACTCATGCCAGCAGGCTATGCTGTTCTAGTTTTCAGATGAGGTTCGGGGTGCCAGAGTATTGGCAATTTCTATTTCAAGTCCCATGATACCTGAGGCTGTTAGGCTTTTGGGTTTTTGGTTTTTTGTGGGTTTTTTTGTTTTTGGTTTTGTTTTTTTTTGTTTGTTTTTTTTTTTGGTTTTTTTTTGTTTTTGTTGTTGTTGTTGTTGTTGTTGTTGTTGTTGTGTTTTATTTATTTATTTATTCATTTATTTATTCAAAAAGGCATGCTTCTAACCTTTCTAATTGTGAGGAAAACTTGAATGCATATTTCAAGTGCATCTTAAAAGCTCAGAAGCAGGAAAGCTGCATTATGCAATCAATTAATAAAAGAGGCTGACTGCAGTTTCAGGGCTTATGTACAGAATACAGAGCAGAAACCACTCTTCCAAATGCACTCTTATTCTTTTAACAGAGCTAAACTGAGGAAATGCCAATGTGTGGAGGTTGTTTAGTGCATATGGAAAGTTTAAAGACATTACTGTGGGTGGTCTTTTGCTTACTTTTTCAATCTTGCTAGTGAAGTTATTTTTTGAAACAGTATGTTTGTGGGCCAGATACTCAGGAGAGTTTAATAGCATTGTTTCAGAGAAAATAGATTAACTACAATTAGGTAGATATATTAGCTGTAGGACAAGCTCCTCTGATCTTGTTGCATTCGTAGCTATCTCTGGAGCAAAGATAGCTGGTAGAAGTGAGACAGTTTAAAATTACTAAACAAGGCATCAGGAAAAGAGATGGCAGCAGGAGGGCCTAAGATGAGCTGTGCATGAACCAGGGGTAGTAGCCTATGGCCAGTTATGTGGAAGGCAGCCTGCACCCATCTGTCTTCCCCTTCCTCCCGTGGCTTTTCAGGGCAGGCATTTAGGCGCAGAGAAGCTGAGGTGCTGAAAGGCTTGTGGTTTGGCCCTTGGGAATGCTGTTCCTCTCTGTACACTCCTGCCTCTCTTCTAGCAAAGAAAAAGAAAAATCAATGGCATGCTTACCTGTGGACTGTCAAGTTCTTTGGGGCTGACAAGAAAAAAATTGTTTCAGAGAAATAGGTATAAAGGCTGCATTCAAACCACGTCTTGAGCTTCATTCATGGGACAGGCTGTCCATAATATTTCAGACAAGAAGATGCTGCGGCAAGATGTATTTTAAGGCAGCTGTTTCTACAGCTAGGTAACCTAAATTATCCCTTGGACCAGGAATGAATGCTCCCATGTCCCAGTCTGAATGCAGCATTGGGCATCCAAATGGTGATAAACATACAGGATTTGAAATTAAAACTGCAAACAAGAAGCAGTCTGGAGAGATAACTCAGCCTACCCTTTGGGATAAAATTGAAACACACCTTGCCCACTGTCATGGTTTGATGCTGGCGCAATGCCAGCACCCCCATGAAAATGCACCTTACCCAACTGAATGCTGTGAGATGAGATCAGGAACACAGCAGAGCAGGCCCAAGCTTAGAAATAAAGGAGAAAAAATGTTATTAAGCTACTACTATGATAAAAGACACACATTAAATCCAGAATGAAAATCCTCCAAGACATTTACTCCTCCCCCCACCCAAACTCCAACAAACCACAATGAGACACAACTTGGATCTTTAATCAAGTCATCACCCTTCAGATAATCAAAATTCAGTCCATCAGGGGAGAGAAGAGTCTCTCTTGCACCATAGGTCCCCCAGGAACACAATTGCCAACTCTTGTGTTTCCATGTTACACATGGCACCGCCCAGAGGAAATCTGCCAGTGTGACACTCTCCTTTCCATGCCACAGTGCTCTCACCACCGTGCATGTACAGACTGCTCATAGGGCCCCTTTAAGGATGCTTTTCCAAGGACCAAAAGAAATAACAGTTCAGTTTCTCATTTTGGGACCACAGTCCACCCCCCCATTTCCTCCTCCCCTGGGGCTGAGGGTCTGGAGAACAGAGATCATCTTCTTCATGAAGACAGAGGGCATCACCACACCCTCCTCAAGTCTTCTCTGTTCACTCCACTCCTGCGTTGGTAGTCGCTGAAACAGGTCTCTTGGCTCACCATTGCATCTTCCTAAAAATGCAGTCTCTGTTGCAGGAGAAATTGGGTTCAGTCTATGGCTAACAAGAAAAGTCCAGCCAAAAGCCACTCCATCATCTCCTCCCACCTAGGATTCTTTTCCCCATCTTCTTCTGACATCTCAGGTCCCAGACTGTCTCTCTTCTCTTTTAAATCGAGGAGGATTAATATTTCACAAAGCTTTCATTTCCCAGGAAAGGGTTAAAAGTCTCAGACTCCCCGGGCAGCTGAAGTCTTGGCCCAGAACTCCAGCTCCCACAGCTGGGCGCCTTCCCCCCACCTTCTCCTTCTCCTCTGCCGGCAAATTTCCAGGCGCCGTCAGGCTCTCTGTCTCTTTCCCCCTTGGTGCGGGGGGGGGAGGGGGAACAAAGGCATCTCAGATTTTCTCCACCCTTCCATCCTGCAGGGGCTGACCTGGTTCCAGTCCCTTCACACCCTGGGCCTACCTCTCCTAGGTTGCATGGCTTCCCCTCCCCCACCCAGCCTGAGGCTGGGCAGGGGAGCTCTGCACTGCACTCTGACCAGAACCAAAGAGAGCATTCCCCTGCGTGTTCTCTGCTTTTAACCCCCTCTGTTCTCAGAGGCGTGTCCGTGCCTTCAGTGGTCACTCCAGGTGCCAATATCCAAACCTGACCACTGATTGGTTTGACCCCAACTTCCTGAGAAAATTCACTTCCATGTCAAACCACAACGTGAGACTAGTTTATGAAAAATAGTAATATTTTCATTTTTTTCTGCTTACCCTAGTTCAATAACGATTACTCTCATGAAAGTACTCAAAGAGATCAAATTGTTGGTAATTTGAGTTTTTAAAGTAATTTTTCTGAAATCAATCTTTTATTTTTAATCATAAATAGGGGCGGTTCTTTAGTACTTTCTCAGTAAAGTGGTACCTCAATATAATTGTATAATTGTGTTGGTATCTTTGGGGATTTTTTGGTGGTGGTTTTGGGTTTTTTTGGTTTTCTGATGGTAGGTTTATGGGGTTTTTTATGGTTTTGTTTGTTTGTTTGTTTGTTTTTGTATTTTTTTTTAAGTATCCTTATAGTGATAGTGATAGGTCTATCTCTGGAGAAATTGTAGTAGATCTTCTAAGATGTAGAGTGAGAAGCATGCTTCTGATTGTCTGAACATCAAGTCTGTTTTTCAGTTTTGGAATAATCACTCAGACCTGCTAATTCCATCACACCTCAATGAAAACAGTACTTGGTGGTTTTTTATGGTTACCAATCCATATTGGTATTACAGTGAGACAAGTGGCCTGAAGCCTGTGATGAGTTTTGAGTAGGAACCAAAAGAAAAAGCTAGTACTTCTTCAGTGAAATCAAAATCAGGCAGATAAATATGAAATATATAGTGCTTAGGCTTTTTTGCATTTGTTGTTTATTTGGTTGTTCTGTATCCTGGGATAATTTGATAGGCTCTGAGATGGAATTTTCCATTTTTTCATTGTCTGGTCCTAATAAACTTTTTCTAGATCTCCTGTATTAAATATGGATGAAAAGAATTTCATACAGTACAGTTGATTCAGAGATTACATTATTTTCATATATACATTATTACATATATAGTTTCAAAAAAGGATCATAAATAAGATGTCAGTATTAACCTGTGTGCTATTTGCTATATGGTCAGATTTAGATATCATCTGAATTGGGTTGGAGTAATTTTAGACAGACGGTTTTGCTCTTTTGAAGGTCATTTGTGGTACATGTAATGCTGTGCAATGAATTCTGCAGGATGAATTTTTCTTCATCCAGTATTATCAATAAAGGGCAGGGCCCATGGCTGCGCTGTTGAGCAGTGTCCTTTCCTGCTCCCCTTTCCGCTCAGACAGCAATAATTATTGCCATTCTTTCCATGTTATGAATTGTCTCCTCTCTTTTGCACAGACTCTGTGCAGAGAGGTCACCACAGTCAGTCTCTGCTCTCCTTGTTAATGGAAGGGAATAAACCATCTTGTGGGTCTTTGATCCTCTTGTCTGGCATCTATCCCATGATGAAAGAAGCCAGATCTTGTGGCAGGCTTATCCCCTGCTGTCAAGGATGGGCCCAGGGATGGGTTATAAGGGGCCAGTTTTGTGATCCAACCCCGATGCCATTCTGCCACTGAGGATTTGAGGCAACCCCACTTGTGCCACCAACCCACACTAAAGCCACATAGAAGAGTTCACCTCTCAGCAGGGGCCACTTATGAGTAGACCTTTTTTGTCTGATTAAATACCACACAAAAATATCCCAAACTGAACCAGTTGTTTTTCTTGGGGATACTGACACTCTCTAGGGCCAACAACAAAGAAGCTCTGAATTGTGTAGTGAAAGATGCAGTGAAAGGAAATCACAGAATCACAGATTACTCTGAGTTGGAAGAGACCCAGAAGCATCATAGAATCCAACTCTTAAGTGAATGGCCCATACAGGGAGGAAATGTGCATGAAAGTAGAAAATCTTTGAGGGGGTGAACTTTAAGGTTATTGTGGTAGTAGTCACATAGGAGTAACAGACTTGATCTACTCTGAGCAAAGCTAGCAATGGAAAGGCAAAGGTGTCTCTGGCTTACTCAGACCTATCCCTCCTACCTAGAAACCTTCATGTGGTGCAAGGTCACCCTTGTTTAAATGACTGCATTCTTATGACCAACTTTGTTCCTTCCTTCCTCTAAATTGTATCAAATTAGATCCTGTCCTTAAGTACCAAAATCAAAATTTGGCACTTAAATGGATGGTGGCTTGATAGCTGGAGTGTAGGTATTAGCTTATTGCAGCTTCCTACCTGCTCCTGCAGTGGTTTGAGGCTCCAGGTCACTACTGAGCTTCTACAAACCAAGTCTCTGAAAGAATGGGGAGAGGGAGATTTTATGTCCTCTCTGATATACTTTTTAGAAATGTGTCCAGAAAGGCTTAGAGAAAAAAAAAAAAAACAAAACTAAACAACCAAATAAAATTAACTGAGTGACCTGTGTTGTACAATCTGCCATTCCCCTTGTCTATTTGGTTTTCTTTATTTCCTTTCAGCAGTGTGATTAACGTCACCTCTTTGTGTTCAGCAGCTGAGCAAAATGCACGCTGCTATATTCAGAAGCACCCACTCATTCCTTACAGCTTTTATGATAAAGTTGTCCCTCCACATGTCCATATTGGCCTCTGACCCTACATGTTTACTCAAATAAACATGCCAGATGGCAGAGAAAAGTGGTAGGGTAAAGAAGAATTCTCCAGGGGCCAAGAGTAATGAAATCCTTGTTTACAAACCAGAGGTAAAAGCAACAATTTCAAGAAATGACTTAGTACAAGTTCACAGCTAGAGTAAAAGAGAGAAGGAGAAAAAAATAAGCAAAAAATCCCCAACCCAACTCTCTTGTTACATGTTTTGTTTTCTGTACCACCAGTTAAAATAGTAGGAAAAACAAATAAAAATATGAGTGATCATTAGGAAAGACAGTCAGATGGAATGAATTTTTAGGCAGAGAGGTGGAGAGAGGCTTGTATTTGGAAATGAGCATTAAAATCTGGTGCTTAAATCTTTCAGTGACCCCTGCAATATTTCCCACATCACTCTCCCTCCACAGGGGCACTGTAAAAAGACAGATGCTGCTGTTGCTACTGAGCCTGTCACTCTTCCTTGCACAGAAGTAAAAAGTTGCAATCAGGGGACACCTACATTGGGGCCATTGCCTGCTACCAGTGATCATGTCACAGTCATAGGCATCACAGAAAAGAATAATGCACAGAACAAGAGAAGCAAAGTTCAAGGCGTGAGAGCCACCTCCAGTTAGCCTATCTGATATGGCAGGAGGACGCCAACACATTTTATGATGCACCCTCCAGCCTCTGCTAGAAAGCAGCCCTAGCATGAGCTATTACTATCACAAGAAAAAGCTTCCCTGATATCCATTTGTTGTCAAACTAGCAGCTTTGTTCTTGCTGTGGTTTGCTGGGTGATGTGGTTTACATGGAAGTGAATTTTCTCAGGAAGTTGGGGTCAAACCAATCAGTGGTCAGATTTGGATATTGGCACCTGGAGTGACCACTGAAGGCACGGACACGCCTCTGAGAACAGAGGGGGTTAAAAGCAGAGAACACGCAGGGGAATGCTCTCTTTGGTTCTGGTCAGAGTGCAGTGCAGAGCTCCCCTGCCCAGCCTCAGGCTGGGTGGGGGAGGGGAAGCCATGCAACCTAGGAGAGGTAGGCCCAGGGTGTGAAGGGACTGGAACCAGGTCGGCCCCTGCAGGATGGAAGGGTGGAGAAAATCTGAGATGCCTTTGTTCCCCCTCCCCCCCCGCACCAAGGGGGAAAGAGACAGAGAGCCTGACGGCGCCTGGAAATTTGCCGGCAGAGGAGAAGGAGAAGGTGGGGGGAAGGCGCCCAGCTGTGGGAGCTGGAGTTCTGGGCCAAGACTTCAGCTGCCCGGGGAGTCTGAGACTTTTAACCCTTTCCTGGGAAATGAAAGCTTTGTGAAATATTAATCCTCCTCGATTTAAAAGAGAAGAGAGACAGTCTGGGACCTGAGATGTCAGAAGAAGATGGGGAAAAGAATCCTAGGTGGGAGGAGATGATGGAGTGGCTTTTGGCTGGACTTTTCTTGTTAGCCATAGACTGAACCAATTTCTCCTGCAACAGAGACTGCATTTTTAGGAAGATGCAATGGTGAGCCAAGAGACCTGTTTCAGCGACTACCAACGCAGGAGTGGAGTGAACAGAGAAGACTTGAGGAGGGTGTGGTGATGCCCTCTGTCTTCATGAAGAAGATGATCTCTGTTCTCCAGACCCTCAGCCCCAGGGGAGGAGGAAATGGGGGGGTGGACTGTGGTCCCAAAATGAGAAACTGAACTGTTATTTCTTTTGGTCCTTGGAAAAGCATCCTTAAAGGGGCCCTATGAGCAGTCTGTACATGCACGGTGGTGAGAGCACTGTGGCATGGAAAGGAGAGTGTCACACTGGCAGATTTCCTCTGGGCGGTGCCATGTGTAACATGGAAACACAAGAGTTGGCAATTGTGTTTCCTGGGGGACCTATGGTGCAAGAGAGACTCTTCTCTCCCCTGATGGACTGAATTTTGATTATCTGAAGGGTGATGACTTGATTAAAGATCCAAGTTGTGTCTCATTGTGGTTTGTTGGAGTTTGGGTGGGGGGAGGAGTAATGTCTTGGAGGATTTTCATTCTGGATTTAATGTGTGTCTTTTATCATAGTAGTAGCTTAATAACATTTTTTCTCCTTTATTTCTAAGCTTGGGCCTGCTCTGCTGTGTTCCTGATCTCATCTCACAGCATTCAGTTGGGTAAGGTGCATTTTCATGGGGGTGCTGGCATTGTGCCAGCATCAAACCATGACACACATAAATGGCAGGAACTACCTGAGTTCCTTTGGGGAGATGTCCTCCTGCTTTCAGGTGGTATAGAGTTAATTTCCTTGTCAGTAGCAGGTACAGTGCTGTGTTTTGGATTCAGTGTGAGAATGTTGATAACTCACTGATGGTTGTTGCTGTCCTCTGCTTACCCTGACTCAAAGACTGCTCAGTGGCTTATGCTCTGCCAGTGAGGAGGTGCACAAGGATCTGGGTGGCAGTGTGGCCAGGATGGAGGACCTGAACTGGCCAAAGGGATATTCCACACCATAGAATGTTTTGGAAGAGATCAATTGCCTTTTGGGGATTGGTTGAGCACTATCACCAGACGGTCAACAGTTGTATTGTGCATCAGTTCTTTCTCTTGGAGCTTATTTCTCTCTCTCTTTTCTTTACTATTATCCTTATTGATGTTGATGTTGTTAGTATTACTACATTTTATTTTATTTCAATTATTAAGCTGTTCTTATCTCAAACCATGAGTTTTTCCTAATGCTCCTCTCCACTGGGGTTAGTTGGACTGTGTGGTACTTGAGTTGCTAGCTGGTGTTAAATGAGAACTGGAGGTGAGTTCACAGGCTCTCCCTACACAGGAATCGGATAATAGGCCCACCCAATTCTGGTGCAAACAATTAGGCATACTAGGACAAAGTGAAACCTGTCATCCTAATAAACCTGTATTTGGGAATTTGAAGGACAATCCTAAAACAGAATAACTGTTCACAGCTTCTGCAGTAGGCACTTAGAAGTTGGTACATCAAATCTTGCATTACTCTCTCATTTTTTTATCCTGCCATTCCTTCTATAACCTTTTTTAAAGGCTATCAGTAAATATTCTCATCTTAAAAGTTGATATTGAGAAATCAGCCAACATTTCCATGTTGGACTAGCTCTAACCTTGCTTAACAGTGGTACTCTTATTATATGAGCACAAGATAAAAAAAAAACTTATAAAGAAGGAGTACCCTATAGAAGCTTTAACCTCTGTCCCTATGTCAGTGGCAGAAATGATTCAGTATCATATGCAACTACAGACAAGTGTATAACTCTTGGAACATTTATTCCATTTGCTAATCTGTGATTAATGGAAAGCAGGTGCTTCCTAATTCCATTTAGAACTGTGATTGGGTTGCATTGGCCAGGGATTTCAGTGACCAAACTTGCACATGTGGGAAAAAAAAAAAAAAAAAAAAAAAAAAAAAGGAAGCAGAAGGAATCAAGTTTACTTGTCTGAAAGAGTCTCGAGTACAAGCTTGTCACAATAGTATTCTGTATTGACAGTTAATGTTTCTTCTATTGGTGCATACTAATCCAAATGAATTTTGCCAGAACAAATGTTCAACACATGTAAATACTATAAGGACTTTCTTGGGATATCCACAGAAATCAAATGCACTTTCCAGAAGCATTCATATCAACAATCTCTTTTAAGATTTTAGCATTTGCAGTCAGTGGTGGAAACAGTATCACAAAATCATTTTTCCTTAGAGTTTTGAATTTTCTGTACCAATAGACTGTTACAAATAGGTGTAATTTGTTCAAAAACATGAATACAAAAAATCCACTTAGTCTCTACAATAATTTATTGCAAAATATTTGCTTAGGTCTATAAAAATGCTCATGTACACACAAAACATAAACACTGTCTCACATACTTATTTCTACAGAAGCAAACAGAAACTTGCCCAGTGATTTATTTCAATGTTCCAGAAATTGAAATATGTAGCTTAGTTACTTAGTTCTGGGTTTGAAATGTTCCTTTTATTATTATTATTAGACAGCAATGATATTTTAATTACAGTAATTTTAATGTCTTGCTTACTCTTCAGTGTCTGTTGTAATTTGTGGAGAAATGGGGCTGTCATAGTGTTTACATGTAATATGAACGAAAAGATAGTTCAGAAAACTGTGATGATGAACATTATATCACTATGATAGACAAAGTGTTGGATCTGAACACAAGAAGCTAGTTCACCCTATTATTGCTGTTACTTTGGGCTATGCATGAGAGTCAAGATCTTCCTAACCTGAATTTTGTTAAATATAATATCTCTGTGATTAAAATAAATATGCAACAAGCATGGCCTTGGTCTATTGTCATGATTAATACACACCAAATATCATCTGTATTACAATCAGGTGGAAATCCAGGTGGCAGGCAAAATGTCCAGGACTAAATTTCTGCTGATAATAGTGTTTGCTTATAGTCTTAATATGTATTTATGAAATAAGCCTTACTTTGTAATATTAATTTTATACTGCCTGGGATAGAAAGTATAAAGGCTGTGAAGAACAAAGGCATCACAGGGTGGAAAGTTTCCACTAGAGATTTCCTGTTTGTTTTTTTAACTACAGTTGAGGTAGTTGGACAAGTCTGATCAATGATCCACCTTGAGTTTTGCTAACACTCAAATGATTGAACCACTTTAATGCCAGTTGTTTTCTAGCAAAATTAAATAAATGGAGACAAGCTTGTTAGCAAAATTTAGTGAATGGACACAAGTTTGTTGGTAAACATCCATAAAAAATAGGACTACATCCATTTAACTTAATCATAAAATATTTCTATTAAAAAAAATGGGCTTGCTTTCAGTCAGGTAATTCAGCTCTATTTATCAATTACGAACAATGTATAACTATCTAGACAATGATACATTAGAAGTTCAGAGGTTTTCTAAAAATAATAAAAAACCCAGTGCAAAGAGAAATTGCCACAATACATACCAAAGAAGTAATTTACATTCTTTGGAATCAACAGAAGTGTTTGACAAAGAAAAATAGCGGTTATCAAAGATAGAATTTTGGAACAAAAATGAAAGGTAGGCTTACATTGAACAGAAGAACATAAATCACTACAAAGGCATACATGTAAATTATTATTACTGATCCTTCACTCCTCCACTGGAATTTTATGTTCAGTTCGCTAAATGCATCACAAAATAACATAATTTTGAGGCTAAAAGACACAATTAGATCCTGTATGTCTGGCTTACTTATACCTTTAAATATCAAATACCACAAGGTAGCACATGCAACCTCGAGTCTTTACAAGCACATGCACAGCAACACATGTGCATGCAAGTCAATATAACCATATAAGAGTGGTTTGAGGTAGATTTGATCCTTTAAGAACTTGATCATAAAAGTGCTGTGCATGCTACTTTTGCTTGAATACTGAGGCAGAGAATCACAGTTGCTGAACCAAAACACCACATTGCAAAGCTGATAGATGGCTTTTCTCAGTACCTATTATTGTGATGAATGTTAATGACTTGAACCAGTAAATTAACTCATTGCTCTTTTATTTACATAAGCAACATACTTCTCAGTAAATACCCTTCACTGAACACTATCACAACATTTACACATTTCTATTAAGAGCTTTTTCACAGAAGGAAAGAAGAAGAAAGATACAGCAAAAAATATGTGCCATTCAAAAATACAATGAGCCTCTTCCAGTTAAAAGAATAAAAATAGGTTTTTTTTAAAAGAGTTATTACAAAGCAACAGAAATGTTCAATCTGTTTGTAAGAGAATTACTAAAATGACTGGACTGTGCAGTGCACTGCAGTTTTCTTAGAGAAAATAATCAATTTTCCAGTGATGAATCCAAGGATACACAAGAAACAAAAATCTTCAACATCAGTTTTTAATAAAAAGTGGTGACATGCTTATCTTTATTTCTTCACATTTCCAGTTATAGCATATTCCCATTCACTAATTTTTGGGAACCTGAGCAACAGATATGCTACTCATGGATTACCAAACATAGTGGTTTACCAAATAAATGCCAATAAAACACCTCCTGTGTCAAAACTTGCTCTTCAACTTTTCTTGTATAACCATCAATCACAAGTCTGAAAAGCCTGTACTGTGACATCTGATATGGTTACCTAAATAGCATATTCTAATAGTCCCGTCTCTAAGAACAAGAGACATTCTTCACTCTCCCAAGGATGCCATATGACTTTTATGCTTGTTTAATCAGAATAGAGAAAACTGTACTTTTAATGTTGCTTTGCTCTGCAAGCAGCTCAAGACTAAACAGGATCCCTGTGTCTGGAAGTAAACAAAAAGAAGGGAGAAAAGCTCTTAAATTCAAACAGTAGCCATCAGGTCTAATCACAAGGTAAAATGCTGCTCCACTCACTAGCATAATTTCTATTTTATCAGGATCCTGTTTTAATTCTCTGATTTCAGCTCAAAAAAGGTTGGTGTGGTCCAGACATCGAAAAAGTAAACCAAAACCTTATAAAGGTTCAAAATAATAGAGAACTAAATATTTTGAAAGTGCCACAGTTTAAAACAACTCATTTTCGTCCTCACCTCAATACGTGTGTTGGGTAAACACATACTGCAACAGAACCCTGACACAACTCAGACAAGAGAGTACTGCAGGAAGCTATCTATCACTGTATGTGGTGATCTTCCATTTTTAAAAGCTTAGCATCACAAAAATAATTCCATCTCCTTTTGTACAGATATTAAAATTCCAAAAGATACGAAAAGAATTGAGCCCTGCAGAATTAGTCATATGGCCAGATCCAACCAGATGGACTCTGGTTCTCATCTAGACTCAATAGCATAGGTTTGGGCTCAAAAGCATGATTGCCATATTTTGCGCACAATCACATCAAATTAAGGCTGTCATGTGTCATACCCGTTTCTAGTTTAAAATGGATAAATATATTCATGGAGGTGTCTTACAAATCTAGCTTGTAAATGTTTTTGCATTTCACAAAGATCATAACATTGTGTAGATTTGAAAAACCTTTAAGATGATCAAGCTAAATCATTAGCCTCCCACTGCAAAGACCACCACTAAAACATGTCTCTGAACTCCACATCTACATATCTTTTGAATAAGTGGATGGTGAACCACTTCCCTAGGCAGCCTGTTCCAACATCTGAGAACCTTATCAGTGAACAAACATTTTCTAATATTCAACCTAAAACTCCCCTGGCACAACTCAAGGCCATTTCCTGTCATTCTATGGCTTGCTACCCTAGCTGGCTACACCCTTCTTTCAGGCAGTTGTAGAGAGTGATAAGGTCTCTCTGAGCCTGCTTTTCTTCAAGCTAAACATCCCCATTTCCCTCAGTCACTCGTCATCAGACCCTTCTACATCTCCACTGCCCTTCTCTGGACATTTCCTGGCATATCAATGTCCTTCCTCAAGTGAGGCACCCAGAACTGGACACAAAATTCAACATGGGGCCTCACCAGTGCCCAGTACAGGGGGACGATCACTGCCCTGGTCCTGCTGGCTACACTATTGCTGGTACAAGCCAGGATGGCCCTGGTCTTCTTGGCTTCCATGGACACACTGCTGGCTCATTTTCAGCCGCTGTCGACCAGCACTTCCAGGTCCTTTACCTCTGGGCTGATTTCCAGTGCTTTCTTCCTCAGCCTGCAGCTCTGCACAGGGTGGTTGTCACTCAGGGGCTGGACCCATCACTTGGCACTGTTTAACCTCACAAAACTGGCCTTGGCCCACCAATCCAGGCTGACTAGATCCCTCTGCAGAGCCTTCCTGCCCTCCAGCAGATCCATGATCCCACCCAACTTAGTGTCATCTGTGAACTGACTGGGGGTGTACTCGAGCCCCTTGCCCACACAATCAGTAAAGATATTAAACAGGATTGGACCCAACACTGATCTCAGGGGAACACCATCAGTGACTGCTCATCAATTGGATTTAACTCCATTCCCCATCACTCTCTGGGTTCAGCCATCCAGCCAGATCTTAACCCAGCAAAGAGTGCTCCTGTCCAAGATGTGGGGAGCCAGTTTCTCCAGGAGAATACCACAGGAAATGGTGTCAAATGGCTTTACTGAAGCCTAGGTAGACAACACCCACAGCCTTTACCTCATCCAACAAGTTGGTCACCTGTGTCATAGAAGAAGGTCAGGTTGGTCAAGCAGAACCTGACTTTCCCAAACGCATGCTAGCTGAACCTGATCCCTTGGCTGTGCTACTTGATGTCATCCATGACCTTTCCCTTCTTGCAGATAGGTGTCCCATTCACCAAGCTCCACCTGGGACCTCCTTGGTTAGCCAGGACTTGTGTTAAATGATTGAAAGAGGCACAGTGAGCACTTTTGCCAGCTCAACTGTGGTTCCTATTAGGCCCCATAAACTTATCTGGGTGTAAGTGGTGTAGCAGGTCACTGATCATTTCCTAATGGATTATGGGAGCTTCATATTCCTCACCACACTCATCTTCCACTTACAGTACCTCCTGAATAACTAGCCTTGCTATCAAATACAGGCAATGAGGGCATTAACTACCTCAGCATTTTCCTCATCCTTTGCTATTTCTCTCTGTATCCAGTAAAGGGTGGGGATTTTCCTTGGCCCTCCTTTTGCTGATGAGGCATTCATATAAACCTTTTTAAATTTTCTTTTATGGCAGTAGCAAGATGAAGTTCTAGTTAAACTTTGGACCTTTTACTTTTGTCCTTGCATGACCTCAAAACATCTTTGTAGTCCTCTTGAGTTGCTTGTTCCTTTAAGATCTTATCCATAAACTATAGGTATTATAAACTAGGATTTTTTTTTTTTAGCTTTAATAACATCTAACTGTATTGTATGTAAAAATTCATTGTCTAATAAAGAATCAACCTCAACTAATATTGATCCTCTCTGAAGGCAGAACTGGAATTTCAATGTTCTTAGGCGATATAATAGTGAGAGGTTTAAGTAAATTATGTGTTATTTAGTCATGAGATTTTATTAACAGCTATTTAAAAAGTAAGATGATAGTTAAAATGAGCATCAGAAATATGTTATAAAGGTTGTACCTTCATT
Source organism: Vidua macroura (assembly GCF_024509145.1). Classification (NCBI taxonomy): domain Eukaryota; kingdom Metazoa; phylum Chordata; class Aves; order Passeriformes; family Viduidae; genus Vidua; species Vidua macroura. The sequence continues at coordinate 51,093,547 of NC_071611.1, forward strand.
CCCTACAGCTTCACCTTCAATTCCTTCTTTCCAGTATTAGGATAAGCACACACAATTTCCTCTCCCCCTTCCCCCTATAATTTACTTTATAACATCAGGGTATACATCAGAGATCTGTATTTCTGTTTTGATTCCCCTGCCACACAGGTAAACATTATACTTTTTATTCAATATGTCATTAAAGTCAGTAAACAGTAAAAATGAATAAAACAGCAACTTATGTATTTTTAACACCTCTGAGTTAAAAACACTTTGCAATAGGAAAGAAGAACAGATGCTCATTTCTAAATGCTAAAGCCACCAACTGGGAATATGCCAGTTGTAACTGCTGCCATCTGTTTTCAACTGTTCTTTTTACCTAGCTCTCTGAGATTCATATCCAAATTCATGGCTGTACGTTTCCACTAGGAAAGGGGCAGTGGGAATAGTACAAGCAAGATTTTTCCCACATGCTCTTACCTTCTTTAAAAAAGAACATTCAGTAATTACTGGTCTGTAGGAGCTCTGTGAAATGGTAACTCAGGGGCCATTTTTTCAAGGATTATATGGTGACAGCAGTTGTTTAATGACCACTTTACGTCACTATTTTCTCAAAACTCATTTAACATGTTTACTCTCCCACTGCTGCTCTTCATCTTCCTATCCTCTCCATAGTCAGGTAGAAGTTGACTATATAGCTCTAGGCTCCTGTAAGGATAACTCAGCTCATGATGGAAACAAAGCACCTTGTGCATAACCAAGTGTCTGTTACAGAACTGAGTTACATTGAGCAGTTAATGCCTTCTTTTGTATAAACACATTCAGATATCCCTTGTATGTATTGATTCATAGTTTTTGAGTGTTTGAGACAGAGTGTGCAAGATGGCAGTGCTGGGCTGACATAAGTACAACTAACATACATAATTAAATACAAAACCCTCTCATTTTCACCAGCAAAACTCCTTTGAATTGCTCAAATCCACTTTTGCTAGTTTAGAAATAAATTCATATTTAAATCTTTTACTCACTGCCACACACATACAATAAAATGCAAAAGAAAACCTCTTCATCCCCTCCTCCCTTAATATCATTACTGGATGATTATTTTAAATGTTTTACATTATTACCTGGTTCTTTATTGCTGACCTAGAGTGTATCACTACTGGACATTTTATATATGATGGCTTGCAACAAGTCTACAAAAGATGTGTTTCAGCAACAGCTCCAGAGTGGCTTTTCTTTTTCCAGCAGATGCTCTCTTAGCCAACATAGGTACTAAACTGGGCTTCAAATAAATAAAGAATAAACCACAGGAGATGCTAATATTTGAGCCAAAAAGCCAACACCTGTAGCTGTCCTCTGTTACAGATCACACCGCTAACTTCAGACAACATTCCTGGGATGTTCTCAGACAAGCTGACCTGGGTTGCTGACAGCATCCTCACTTCTCAATAAAGAATGCTGTTATAAAAGTTTATTATCAATGTCTACTGGCCTATGTGTCATTAAAAGGTCATGAGATGTGTCATCTCATCTTTTAGAGACATGTGACCAGTTTTCAGTAGTATTGCTGGCAATACTGAATACTTAGCTGTAAATGATCTGATCATTGTCTTCTGTTTTCTCTCTTCATCGCCAATTTATTGCAGTCTTGCTGGTCACTTTCATGAGTAAGCTTCAAACTATAACAAAAACAGAACTCCATCTGAAGATCTGTAATCCCATTTCTTTCTTTACAGTGAAAAGAGAGGAGTAAAACTGTGTAAAATCAACAGGTCAAAGTAAGGCATTATGCTAAACAACCTGTTTTTGAAGAATGGCATCGCATTTAGTCTTTGTTTCTCATCACCATTTTTTCCTCAATGTTAAAGACAAACAATTGAGAAAATTACACTTTTTCCTCCCATTATCAGGACTATCAGCTAAAATTAATAAAATTTAACATTATCAGAAGTACAATTTAACATTATCAGAAGTACAACAGAGCTCTTGAACTCTGTTGTTATATTTAGTGCTTCTGACAGAAGTTAGCTCCTCATTAATTAGTGCCTTGTATTGGTAATGGTGTCAAAAGAGAATACAACATCAAAAGAGAATGCAAATTTTTTCACTCTACCTTCTTATTTTTAAAATATCACAGTGAGCAGCTAAAGAGGCAAGAGCAACTGTCACTTTTATTGAGCTCAATTAGAACTAATAAAAGTCTGGGGACTATTTGAAACAGAAAAAAAGAGTAGCTGAAATCCTGCAAGAAGATATAAAAAGCAAACTCGTGCTATTTTTCCAACACACACTCTCATGTTCATGTTTGTAAACAATGTGATAGAATGTCTTAAAAAAGAATTATACGGAAAGCAACACTGATGTGCACAATCCATCAAGTTACTGAGACAGAGAGGTTTTGTGGAGTCTAGAAGTGCCTGAAACAGTTAATTCCACAGCTTAGCATAAAGAAGGCCATTTTTGGCCTCTGGCCTTGTAAAAAGGTTGTACTCGGCATCTTCTGCTACCACATTTATTACCAAATAACACTTTTTGGTCCATAGACTATAGGTGTGTGTGGCATCCTAAAATTATCTGGAGCTTCCAGACAACATGTACAACACAAACAACAGTGAATTCCTGCTCCTTTACCTCATTGGTCTTTCAGGAGCCATCATCGTATTAAAGATGAAACAATTAAAGCTTTATCCATCATCTGGACAAAATCAAAGCCCCACATTCTGTGAGAGTCTCACCAGCAATGTGGAACTGGTCAGTATGAGTCTATCACTAGCCTGGCATGTTGAAGGAGTGGTCTTCTCAGGGTGTCACTGACAGAATACATACTGTAAGTCTTTCTGCTTTCCCTTCTGAATATTCCAGGAGAAAGGGGGGAAAGGAGCACATGAGGGAAGTGGGGAGACAATAACAGAGAGAAAAAATGAAAGCAAAAGGAAGAAAATTTATTTTTATAATTACATGAGTAAGTTGGGAGACAGTTTAAATGTTGTTCTGTGCCATTGCTTCTGGCTCCTGCGTGTCACTTTTGAAAACTGATATTAAAGTGTTTAAACGTTAAGCACCACAGAAAAATTTGCATCATGATGTTGCATCCTGGGATTGGGTTTTAGGGGTTCTTACTTGTGTTAGCTAGCCGAGTCCTGTGTACCCCTGCACTTCCCCTGTGTCGTTCCCCGCTTTGCCGTTTCTGGCCCCATGCTGCCTGCCATTGGGCTATCCCCTCTGCCGCTCCTGTAACCACTCCCCCATCCAGCCCCAGGAAACCCCATGCCCGCCATCCCATCCCCACGATCCCACTCAGCCCAAGGCTCAGTGCCCGCCCCTGCGGGGTTCCCTGATTGGTTGCTGTCCTACGTCATCATTGGGGAGGCGGCGTCTGCCCTCCCTATCACATCCCCTATATCATCCCGCTCCCTCCCGGGTCCCGCCGCCATTTCCCCCATGTGGAGTGGGAAGCGCGGGTCGCTAACCCCCACTGCAGCTCTCCGCGACAATAAAGCCTTCCTGCTTTCCTTTGTGGGTGATCTGGACATTCCTTCCCTCTTTACCTTGGATCCCATAGTGAGGGCAACAGAACCCGGCAGACCCCGACCCGCGTGCCAGTGCCAGCGGCACGCAGGAGAGAATCAGCGGACCCAGAAGTCCAAGGGAAGGTGGCGCCAGAGGGCATCGGAGCCGCCCCGGACCGGGGAGAAAGAGAGAACGCCGCATCATGATAATTGAAATGTCAAGGAAAATAATTTAGTAAATGAAGAGAAATGTCCCTCTGTAGCCAAAGTCCTACCTTGCACTACCAAATGTATCTTACAGACTCTGAATATATTCTTTCTCTTTTTACACCATTTAAAAAAAATTAAAGAAAGAGAAGTCATGAAAGCGGCAGAATGTACCATGCCAAAAGCCAATAATAATTGCTAATCAATAGTTCTCTTGAAAAGAAGTCAGTGTATATCAAAAGCCAGATCTCAGACAACATATTTACTAACTACAAAAACTTTATATAAAAAAATATGTGGGCTTCTCTATTGGTCAGAATGAATTATTTCTAAAGTCGTATGTTCTTTAAGATTCAGCTTCTCTTTTTTTTATCAAAAAGGAGGACTGAAAAAGTTTTACATTTCAGTACAATAGAGGACTTATCACTTCGAAAATCCATTTCTGAAATGGAACTGCTCTGTAATTAGTGTTTGAAAGAACCAAAAAAAAAGAAAAGTTGAGCAGAACTTAGGAGTTTAAAGAGCCCCTGCCATGGGCTACAAAAGGCCTAAAGGCTAGGCGGCTAATGAAGCTGCACACAGCAATTTAGGCAGGGCTTCCTAAACATTCCTATTGGCATCTTAAGGCATAGACACCAATCTGTATATAGACCCAGAAAATTTCTGCCAGTTCCCCAGCTAAGAGGCAGAAGCTCTTCCTGCTATCTTTCCCATGAGAAAAAGCATCACGACAAGCAGAAAGCAGCTGGCAGGTGTAGTAACAGCACAGGAGTAGCAATACCACCAGCTCCTGCTGCTGCCACCGACACCATGGCATGGCACACTTCTGATGGTAAAAGCACCTGAGCAAACTGAGCCATAGAAATATTTGATGAAAAGTAGATGACAACAGGAATCCCTCTTAGAAATTATTTCTTCCTTCTCTCATTTTTATGTAGATGGTGGTCCTAAGTAGGGTCTTTCCAAATTTGTGGATGGTTAGAGATTGAGACTAGTAAACAGTAGGGAAAGTGTGATTAAAATCAAGAGCATAGCCCAGGAAATGCTCAGATGGACCAAGCAGTGCAAACTAACTCAAATAAATCTGGATCTAGGTTCTGAGGTTTGATGAATTCACCTGTATTGTGAATGGTGTTTGAAGAATGATCTACAGAGTTGAGGTTTTCAAAAGTTAATAGTTAAATGTAGGGTCTTTCATGCATATTTTATTATTTTAATAAATTATTATTTTTGGATTACTGCTAAGCAGTCAGAATTTCTGCTTCAATCAAGATACTAAGTGAATATTACAAATCTACTCCAAGTATTGAAATAAATGTGGTAATTTCAAATTCACACTTTTTTTTTTCCTTCTGTAAGTTGGAAACAAATCCTGCCAAAACTACCCTGAATTGCACCAGGACTTCTCTACCCTAATTTTTCATGCTTGTGTATTTCATGGATTATTTACCCGTACCCAGTACAAAAGTGAATAATTCTCTCTTTAATTGCCAATATGTCACTGTTAAGCATACATATGCAGCTGACAGACTGGCCCACCATTTGCTGCAAGGGGAGAGTGCTGAGAAGGCAGCTGTCATGGTGATATCAGTGTTCTGGTCAGGCAGAGCAAGCAGATCAGGCACGCAAAAATTCCATTATCTTAGCCTTATTCTTAATCCTGCCACCCTACAGAGAAGGCTTGTTACAGGCTCAGCAAGGAAGGGTCCCAGCTGCAGTGTCCTGTTACCTGCCATCAGCTGCTGGCCATAGTTGCCTCCCTGGGGAACTTCCAGTCCACCACTTTCATCTACAGATGCTAACTCAAATGTTTTTCAAATCTTTGGTGTGTATTCTTCAGGTGTCCACCCGACTTTATTTTATCATGCTTTTAAAGATTCCTATTCAGAACATGTTTGACTGTACTTCTTTTCTGCAGTTACCTGGAATTCAGGGAAGTCCATGGGATCTATGTGGTCAGCATTGTGGTGGGAAGGGGGGTACACAAGGGTAGGAAGAATTTGGTAACATTTACTGAACATTTTTCATGAGGGAGCCTAGCAGCTTGAGGGATTGCAGGACAATTGGATTGGAAAGAGAAATGTACTTACTTGATATATTTTAAAATCCCTTTGGGCTCTGGACTCAGTGCATCTAAAGTACAGTTGCAGTTTTCTAGCAGTTATAGATGAAGGACCTGTGTAGCCTCATTTAATCCCTTTACTTCTGAGATTTGCATACTTTTATCAACTACATTACTTTAGGCGCTATCATTGCATTTAACTTCCAGCACATGAAAATTAGTGTCAGCTGTCATTCTTTGTATGCATTTGTTAAATTCAATCTTGTCTCTAGAGGTTTATGAGGTGGAGACATAATAAGTATATTAAAGTCTGTCACAGAAAAACTGGAGGACTTTTGATTTGGAATGATTATTCACGTAAAGGAAAATAAGTTCATGCTTTTACTGCAGTCCTTTTAAAGGCTGATATAATTGATGTCAGCCTCTAAAACCTGCCCCTCAGAGTGCTAGGTATGGTAAGCAATCTAGGACTTTCTCATTATGAACTCATGTCATTTCCTGCCTCCCTGCTCACCACTCCCATGCTTCAATAGAATATCAGTGAGTTTGTGGGTAATGTTGGATTAGCATCTGTGGAAAATTATCCCCTTTGGCTATGAAATAGGCATAGCAAGGACGGACAGAGGAGCTGCAGAATAGATTCTACTGTGTAGACAGCTGTTTCCAGGGCTCTTTGTTTTTGCCAAGAGAAGATGATGCCCATGTATCATTGACTTTCCTTGTGAGATTGGGAATCCCAGCAAGGATTTCCACCCAGCTACTGAATTCTTAAATGTCTTTGCCTGCTAACAAGTGACCAAAGTTCATAAACATGTTTGTTTGTTTGTTTTAATTTTATTACATCTTCAATAATAAGAACATTTCTGTGTTTTCAAGGTAAGGAATATGCCAGATAAAACATTTGTTCTGACAAACTTTCCTGAAATTCTTCTAATGCACCTACTTACATCTTCCAGCACTGTTTGTCACCCTTTTAATACCATCTTCCTAGATTAGCTTTCTCCCATCCTGTGCTTCTCACTGAACACCTACAAAAAATCATAAGCCAAATCACATCTGGTAGGCCTTCATGAGAGACTGGTGGTATTGAAAAAGAAATTAAGAACTCCCTTATGTCCTGAGGGGAATTAAAGAAATTGGACATTATCTTACTCTGGCTTAATTACTAGGAATAACTGAAATATGGTGGGACAACTCACATGACTGAAAAATCACAGGCTGTTTTGTAAAGACAGGCAGTGAAGACGAGAAGGAAGAGTGACACTCTATGTTATTAAGTAGAACCTTGAATGAATAGAATTTAACTATGTCGATTATGGAAACCCTATCAAATGCCCCTAGGTCAAGATCAGAACAGTTGTCTTCCAGGGAGATCTCAAAATAGACATCTGCTACTGACCTTAAAACTAGGATGATAAAGCCAAGAAAGCAACATTTAGCTCACTTAAGTAAGCTTTGCGTCATTACGATCTGATTATGGGCAACTTCAATTACCAGACATTTCTTGGTAGAACAATGCAGCAGCTTGCATACCATCAAGTTCCTGGAATGTATAGAGGCCTGGTTCCTTATAAAAAAATATTGGATTTTCAAACCAGGAATGAGGCAGTGTTAGACTTGTTCCTCACAAACCAAGAAAACCTGCTTTGTGATACCTTGGTTAGTGATAGCTTTGACTGCAGTGATCACAATATTATGGAACTTGGAATCCCACTGAATATGCTGAAGATTTTAGAAGAGTAAATTTGAGCTATCTCAGAGCTAATTTGGGGGAATTTTGTGGCAAGACACACTGGAGGATCAAGGAGCTACTGAGTATTTCAAGGAAATTCTCTTGAAAGGATGGTAATCATTCATGCCCTCTAAATTTAAGGGAAGTAGGCGGAGCTAGAGACCCAGTTGGATGAACTCAAGCTTCTGTGTCTGCTCAAAACCAACAGAAGCATACAAGAGATGGAAAAGTAGACAAATATCTGTTGAGAACTGGACAAGTATTATCAGGGTGTCCAGAGATGCAGTTAGAAAAGCAAAAGTTCCACTCAAATTGAAATGGGCCAAATATGTCAAAAACTACAACTATTCTACAGTAATATAAAAAAAATAAGCTGAAATAGAAGGAAATAATGAACTGGTATTTTGCATTACCAGAGGTGAATTACCCAGTTACAAACAATGTTGAAAAGACAGAGGTTCCCAATGCTTTCTTCATGTCTGTCTTTACAACACTTCCCATGACTGTTGGGCCCCAAACCTTGGGAACAAATACCCAGTTTGATGCAAACACATGGCCAGTGAAGAAAGAGGGGGTATATGAATTACAGGAGCTGCAAATATGCACCCAAGGGTGTTAAAAGAACTGATGTCATTCTGAGGAGGATGCTCTCCATAAACTTTAAGAGGCTATGTGGACCAGGAGACATCTCAGAAGACTGTAAGAAGGCTAATGTCACCCCATCTACAAGAAGTTTTAAGATCCAAGTTTTTAAGATCCAGGTAATTATAGGCACATCGGTCTTATTTTAGGCCCTGGGAAAGTTATGGAACAAGCCTGCTGAAGGCTGCCACAAGTCAGATGAAGCACATGATTAGGAAGCACAAGACAGGTTCACCAAGAGCAAATAATTTGTGTCAAAGCACCCTAATTGTCTTCTAAGACAAAGTCACATGCTCAGTTCATGTGGGAAAAGCAGTGGACACTGTCTACCTAGGTTTTAACAAGGTTTTCTGCAGAGCTTCCACCCAGAGAAACCTATGTGTAATGGTCTGGAGAAGAGGTCTGTGGGGTGGGTGGGGCCCTGGCTCATGGGCCCCCAGATGGGGGTAGTCAACAGCTCCTTTCCAGGCTGGCAACCTCTCACAAGGGGTGGGCCCCAGGGATCAGTGTTGGGCCCAAAGCTGTTGATTATCTTCCTAGGTGATCTGGACAATGGGATCAAATGTAGCGTGCTGATGCCTGTGGTGGTACCAACGAGAGTGGGAAATGGGTTCTTGGGAAGGGAAAGCCACCCTGCAGAAAGGCCTGGATAGGCTGGAAGAGTGGCTGGCAAGATCCTTCTGAAGTTCACCAGGGAAAACATAATACAGGAGTGCAGCACAGGCTGGGATCTACGCAGAAGGGGAACAGCCCAATGGAAAGGGACCAGGGGTCCTAGTAGACATCAAACTCACACTGGGTGTAGAGAGTGTGCTGTGGAAAAGAGAGCCAGTGCTGGGCTGCATCAAAAAGTGCATCACCTACAGAGACAAAGGCATCACTATCCCACTCTGCGGCATGCTTGTCAGGCCCTCCTGGAATACTGTGCTCAGCTTTAGTCCCTACAAGAGGAGGCTGGAGAGGGTCCAGAGAAGGGGTATAAAGGTGGTCCAGGGGCTGGGAAGCCTGCTGAGTGAGGAAAGTCTGAGAGATATGGTTTGTTCAGCTTTGAAAAAAGAAGTCTTAGGGGAGATCTTATTACCATGTGTACTGGGTCTGGCTGAGCTGGAGTTCATTTTCCCATAACAGCTCTGCACTTTGCATCGATAGTAGGAAAGGTGCTGATAACCCATCAGTGCTTTGTCTACTGATGAGCAGCACTGGCACAGCATCAGCACTGTCTCAACATTCCTCCCTCCATCAAGGGGGGTGGAGGTGGGCAAGACCCTGGGAGGGGACACAACCAGGCCAGCTGACCCAAACTGACCAAAGCCATATCCCATGGCATACGATGTCAGCTCAGATACAAAAGCTGAGGGAGGGCAGGAGGAGGAATGGGAGGGTTAGTTATTTTACAGCATTTGCCTTCAGCATGTGGAGCAGCAGTTCCACATGCTGAAACCCTGCTTCCCAGGAAGTGGCTGAGCATCACTCACTGATGGGAACTAGAGATTGATTTTTTTTCCCTTTCCTTATGTGCACGCAAACTTTTGCTTTTTTGTCATGCTTTTTTCTTACTTTACACTGCCTTATCTCAACCTACTAGTTGTTTTCTATCTTATTTTCTCTCCCCTGTCCCACTGGAGTGGTAGAGTGGTTTGGTGGGCACAGGTCTCCCAGTCAAAGTTAACTCACTATGCCGTGTTCCAGTATTTACAGGTTGGCTACAAAAAAGGTGGAAGCTCCCTTTTTGCAAAGAATCACATGGAAAAGACCAGGGATAATAGATAAAAATTACTCCTGCAGAGGTTCCAATTGGACACAAGGAGAAAATTTCTCACAAAAAGAGCAAATAACCATGGTAATGGTCTCCTCTCTAGGGAAGTGATGAATTCCCAAACACTGGATACTTCTAAGATCCAGCTGGAGAAGGTGCTGGGCCACCTTGTCTAGACTGTGCTTTTGCCAGGAAAGGCTAGTCCAGATGATCCTTGAGGCTCCTTCCAAACTGGTATTCTACGATTAAGCATATTTCCTAACCTTTGGGAGCTATCTTAAAAATGTAGCAGTCTAGAGAAATGTTTTAACTAGTAAGGTCTATTACGTTCTGAGATCCATGAAATAGAACTCAATGTTTAATGTAAAACTAAAATTAATCATTTGTATTCTCCAGCAAATCTGATTTGTTTTGATTTTAAAATGGAGATTTATAAAGGATGTGTTGTGGTTGAGAGACATGCCTGAAAAGTCAGACTACAAAGTTTGTGGACGGCAAGAAAACCTTTACACAACGTACTACAGCCTGGCAACCAGCAACAACAATGGCAAATGAAGCAAAATGCTGAGAAATATGAGGCAGTACATACCAGGAGTAATTTAAACTACACATCTATATTATGAAATATGGAATTAATTTTTGTTATTTAGAAAGATGTACAGGGTAAGACTGAATATGGAGTGCACAACACTTCAAGTATACCATAAAAGTATGGAATTGTTTACCAATTACAGCCTGAGTAAAGTTCAGTAGAGGGATTGGTTAATGTTTGGCCATTTATCAGTTAATTGACAAAGGAAGAGACCTCAGGGTTTTTCCCAAAACAAATTATTTCCTTCTTCTACCCTCTTCTTGTGCTGGCTGGCCTGTTCAGGACTGGTTGAACAAGGAAGCAGTTGGAGACCCCCTTCTCTGGCTTCTCTGGTGTAACCCTTGTTTCAGTCTGCAGAGACCACAATGGTATTGTTACACATCCAGCTCTCAAGGTAGACTCCATTTCAGCATACGAATGACACACCTGTTGAAATGGCTAACTCAGCTCATCCTAGCTGCAGAAACAACACTAAGGTATTTTTATTACTGTTTCTGGCTTAGGATATGAACAATATTATGAATCAAACTTGCATTCTTCCCACATTAATACAGAAAAGGTTTAGATTACTTTTTGAACAATTTTTCATAACAGTGTTATGAAACTTCTGTCATACCATGAAGGTATTTGCAATTCTTTTTTTTTTTTTTTTTTTTGCACATGTAAGAGAATATATCTTGGACACCAGCAAGCATGGTTTGCTTTTGCAGCTGTGAGGTGAGCTGGAAAAGGATACTTTTTTTTTTCTTTTTACTCTAAAGAGCAAATTAAATTTTAGAATATTTGTTCCAGTGTTTTGGTCTAAAATGGTGAAAGGGGAGACACTCTCACTCAAAAATAAATGTAGAAGGTAAAGAGGTTTGTATATGGAGTTTATAATATGCCATCTATTGTACTTTCAGGCACCAGAACCCTTTTTCAGTCCTACAGCACTGTTCCATTTTGAGGTCCAACAGTGCAAGTACTACAAAATATTGGAAAATACTTTTTTATTCAAGATGAAAGAGAAGATTCCTAGTTATCTCCTTAGGTGCAGCTATATTGATGAATAGGTTAGGGCTACTAATCTAATAAAGAATCCCAGCAATAAGACTGATGAAATCCAAGGAGGATGGTTTCTCAGGAAGAATAATCCTTTCTAAGTGTTGTTAAAACGACTGAGTGAAGAAGGGCAGGGGAAAAAATAGCTTATTTCTCGAACATGAATACTTTCATAAATTACTTTTCTCCTCCAAATGGTGTTACCAATGGTCTTGTTCTGAAACAGCTCAAACATTGCTTGCAGCGTGAGGAGAGATATTCTATTGTTTGATCTTTTACATTTCACAGTTCTGTCCTCAGAGACAGCAGTGCCAAGACATCTTCTTTCTTTGGATTTTTTTTTAAATCTATTGCATTTTAAACTTTTCAAGATGAGAGTTTTGTAATAAAGAGAGCAGCAGTATCTTCTCTAGAGAGAATGGAGGCTGGATCTCTCTAACCTGCATTGTGAATCATTTTAGTTTAAACTGGCCTGTGGGCTTAAATAAATAGCTGTATTGATTCACTGCCTTTCAAAACAAGCTGCATTGTTTCACAATAAGGCATGCCCCACTCTTGTTCTCTTATCTCCTGTCAAAGCTTGAAAGTACATTGCTGCAGAACAGAATGTTCAGAATACTGCAGAAGAAAAAAGTTGTTATTGATGACATCTTGGCCTTGTTTTGTGCCATCAAATGAAAGAGAACCATGCTTGAAATCACCACCTTTGTGCAACTTTAGGCAGCATGTAAGAAAATCGTGCTTCAGGTACTTCAGGATAAGTGTTAACCTTTGGACAGTAAAACAAGGTCAAACCAATTTGGAAGAAATAGCTAACAATAATAAGAAATATCTAAAGGTAAGTTACCTCACCTTTACGTTATTGTGTAATGTATTAATAACAATAGCAGTACCAATGTGCTGTTGAAAGGGTTTTATTTCTACCACAATAAAAGAGATTTCTGTTGTTTTGGCTTATAGCTCCCTGCAGCATTTTGGGCAAAAAAAATCAGATGAGATATATTGGGCTAGAGCTCTGAAAGCCTTTCCCCATGTATTTTCTATGAAAGCATTTTAAAGCATAAATTAAGTCACTAAAGACATTTGGCTTTATGAAACCTGCAGTTTTAGGAAAAAAATAAAAAATAAAGCACAAAGCCAAATAACCACCAAAATTGGTTTCTTCATGACCCTTCCATAGTTCTGTATACCTTCCACATTCATAATTTCAAAGTTCTCAAATTTGAGAAAAAAATCACTTTAATACTATTTCCTTTAAATAAAATGTGTGCATTTTGTACCTTAAGAATTTTAGAAATATCAAGAAGTATGGCAAGTTTGCAATACAGTTGATTTCAGTTCCATTGCAGTTAATTGGAAGAAATTACTAAGTGAATCATATGACAGTATGATACAGGCACAATTATTAGAAGTAAAAGATCAGACACGTTTCTAAGGTTTTAAACCACTAGAACTTTGTCACTATTGCTATTAAATCAACTCCAGAATATTCACAACATATGTTTTCTGGACAGTAAAGCATTCATTTCTTTAGAAGAATAGTATGCATAGGTCCAGATTTTGTATACCTGCTTTTTCTTATTGTTTCTCACTTAATCATAAGTACATCATCATAACAGAGGTGAGCTACTATATGGCAGGTTATGGACTAATACACAATAGGGCTAGAAGCAATGGGAATATGTCATTGGCTGGACTGCTGAGCTTTGGCCTTTATTTAGGAATTAATATCTCATTATTAAACTGTTAGTTGGATTGCTCACAAACTACTGCTAAAGGCATGATACTAATTTCGTCTTTTTGGCTGGCTAGCAATACACTCCTTTTCTGCAGTAACCTCAGGTAACCATGACCTTGGAAGAAAAAACCTGTATGTAAATAGAATATAGGAGAGAAAAAAAAATTCCAAACAAATAAACAAGCAACAACAAGAACAACCAAGCAGACAAATCCTGAAAAATACATTGCTGATAAATTCTATTACACATTTACTTGCTTGTGAGAGCTATAGAGGAGAAGGTAAATTGAATGACATGTTTTCTCATGAATTGTTGTTCCTTGTCTATCTTTAAATGAAACAAGTCACAATGCTTATGTTGTTTGCCCTAAATCTCCTTCAGGTAAGCAGACCTGAAAGATGAAGGCACAGTGAGGAGACGAAGGCAGAGTAAAAAACTAGGACACTTAATATCTGGAAAGTTCCTGTGAACCTTGCCCTTAAGCTTCATATCATTGACAGCTTTTTTCAGCAGCTGGTTTGTCATTTTGTTAGTTAGAGAGTTTAAAGAATATGTTGTAATAAATGCATTGTAATGTGGAAGGTAAAAAGCAATGTTGTCCCTTTCCCACAAGACTTCAAATATTCCAGCTCTGTTTGGTGTAAATCAAAATAATCCCTCATAACCAGTGTAATCCCAAGGATCTCTGAGAATGGCAGACCACCCTGCAAGAGGTGATCAGCATGAGTCCTCTTCTGATTGTTTCCTGACTCTGATAGTACATCCCCATGAAGACACGTACAGTTGCCTCTCTGCAGCAGCTGGAGTAAGACTAAAAATTGAGAGAGGGGAAAGAAAAACATGTTGCTGTCAGAAGCCAGATTTCACTAGGACAAAAATAGGTTATTTTTGCTTGTATTTCTGAAAAAAAAAAATTTATGTCCACATTTCACTTTATTTCTGGACAAAATCTTTCTGTCCAGATTTCACTGTACCAGGTAGTGAAGTTCAAAAGCAAATTCATAAATCAGCAGCTTTCTACAAGATGGAGAGAAAAAGGAAGATGTTTCCTCTACATAAGTATGATTTTGCACCAGCATCCTGAGTCCTCCATCAGATCAACACTGACTCAGAAGATGAAGTAGATGGGTGCATTGAAGCACAGAATGGTTAGGAGGGTATAAACACTATCAGAAGGAATAGTTAGGCTGAGATCTGAGTCTCTGTACTAGCAGCCAGGCTCAGCAATCAGTCAGCAAGGGCTAGAGATATGAGTTTCACACCAGCCTTTAGCTAATGCATAAGAACCCAAAGCATTTGGTACTGATTTGAATAGGAATAGGAATAGCCCTACAGAAACAGCTATGAAATCACATTATGTTTTCCTGGGATGAAAAAGCTTAAATCTAACACTTCAGGAAAATGAAGTCACCATCCTTTATGGCTATGGAAGAGTGACTCATTTCTAACTCAATTAAAATAATAAATAATGTTACAGTTGGATAAGCAAGAGGCAAGTGGGCTGGTAAGCTACTTAACACCAGTCTTATACGCTCCACTGAGCAAGCAATGGACAATTCAGAGACTTGAACTCTATGTAACGGCCGTTCTCAGAAGGTACCACGGGAAAATGAAATTCTAGTGCACTTTAGCAAAGGAAATAAGTAATAACTCAATGTCAAACAGAAAACTATTTATAAAATGACTAAATGAAAATGGATGGCTTAGACATAAAGAGACAGCCAGTTTAATGGGTTGGTGGCTGTACTGTATTTTTCCAGACAGAAGATCCTTTCTTGTCTAAATGAGCAGAGGATTCCTGTTTTACGAAATTAAAGCGGCCAAAATAAAAATAAAATTAAAAGTATTGAACTAGAAGTGATACCGACTGTCAGAGAATGAAAGACTATACCTAATCAAGTTATTCACATTGTATTTTCTACCTACCAGCTAAAATGCAGAGGGTTTTTCTGTTCTGTTACCAGGCAAACTGAGGCATAAAGAAATCAAGAGATTTGTCCAGGGAAATATTGTTCCACAAGACTTGAACTCAAATCTGCAATGGAAGGGACATTTCTTGAAATGGAGGAACAATATGTGAAAAAAATTCAAAACAAGTTAGCTGAAAAATTGAAGGTGTAGCTAACTTGTTTGGATCTTAAATATGCAGTTGTTAGTTGGATAGGCTAGAGAAAAGTGCAAAGCAATAAATATTGTAGTAAATATCAGTAGAACACTGATACATGTACATTTTTTCTTACTACAACTGTGCTCAGCTGTGGAAACAGTAGTGACAAATATTCCTGGTTCTCTTTGGGAAAAAAAAAAGGAAGTGGCTAAGACTTTGTCGGTGGCTCCTTTCTCTGTAGTACTCAACATGTTTACAGCAGCTAAAACCAGCTTTTTGCATCAGAGAAGAGTTCTGCAGATACATACACCATGTATGTATCTCTATGTATACTCTCTATGTATACTGTGGAAATACTGGCCATGAGAAATGAAATATTTTCTCAAAGTTGAGCAAGAAAAGAGGCATATTATTTTCCAATACTGTCAGTGGTGATAGCCATCTTCTGTACAGGTTCTCACATAATTTTAAGAAATATTTAATATTTTTCTGTGACTGTTTGCTGGATGCAGCCAACCAGTTATCATTCCTCTGACTGAGCATAGTCATGAAAGCCTCAAGCTTTTTATCTTTATTTTCTACTTTAGAATCCTCATCCATCTATGTTAATGTCCAACTATACTGAATGCAGACCTATGGTAGCATAGTAGATTCCTAGTATTCATTTACAAAAAATTCTAAATTG
Source organism: Vidua macroura (assembly GCF_024509145.1). NCBI lineage: Eukaryota > Metazoa > Chordata > Aves > Passeriformes > Viduidae > Vidua > Vidua macroura. Next base: position 51,109,601 of record NC_071611.1, read on the forward strand.
TTGCAGAAATTATAATTATGGTGTTGTCTAAAAAACTCAGCAATCATGCAGAAGCTGATGGTATGTCATGGTTTCACCCCAGCCAGCATCCAAGCCCCAGCAGCCACTCACTCACTCCCCTACCAGCAGGACTGGGGAGATGATCAGAAGGGTAAAAGGGAGAAAAGTCACAGGTTGAGATAAAGCCACTTTAATAGGGACACTGAAGCCCATGCACCCAAACAAAGCAAAACAAGGAATTAATTCACTGCTTCCCATGGGCACACAGGTGTTCAGCCATCTCCAGGAGAGCAGGGCCCATCATGTGTAATGGTGACTTAGAAGACAAATGTCATCACTCCAAATGTCCTCTCCTTCTTCACCCCACCTTTATGTCCTGAGCATGATGTCACATGGTCTGGAAATCCCTTTGGTCAATTGGGGTCACTTGTCCCAGCTGTGTCTCCTCCCAGCCTCCCACGCACTCCCAACTTCCTCACCAGTGTGGCAGTACACACAGCAGAAAATGTCTTGGTTCTGTGTAAGCCCTGCTCAGCAATAACAAAAACATCTCTGTATTATCAACCCTGTGTTCAGCACAAGTACAAAATAAAGCTCCATAATAACCACTGTGAAGAAAGCTAGCTCCACCACAAACAAAACCAACGCACATCATCATATGAATTTTCTGACTGTAAAATAATGACTCTCCTAAGAGAATGAAGGGGCAAACCCGATCAGACTTTACTGTTTACATCTAAATAGAAACACAATTGGCTCAATTTATATTATATATAATATATATTTGCCATTATATAGAAGTGCCTTCAGACGTCTTCCCTGGTCCTGAGCAGACTTCAGATAAAGCAGCCTCAGAACTTGCTCCATTTAATGGTTGATTTGATTAGACTGAAGAAAAAATAAAGGGTGGAAGAGTGGGGGTTTTGTGTTGATTTCAGCAAGAGTAGAGCCTTTATTACAGTGAGAAATGGTGAAACTTCCTTGAATTAGTGCTCTCACCAGCTGGAATCTAATACTGACAACGCAACAGAATTTCTCTAGTCTTCCCTTTTACCTGGAGTTTCTCTTTGACTAGACTGTCAGAATGAGTCTTTCTCATGCTTTAATAATTTTCACAGTATTAATATTAACTTTTCACCTTCATACTTATCTTTAGTTCACACTGTTCTAGCCTGATTATCAGCTCATATTTTACATGGAGTAGTCCTCCCAGAGAAATGGCACAGCATGCAGGAGAACAGAGAGCAGCACGATGTGGACTCACAGAGAATGATGAGTCAAGTGACAGAAAAGCCTCTGCAATCCACAAGATGCCTCGTCATCTCCAACACAGTCAGCCCACACTACAGCTTTCTAGTCCATGTCTAATGGTCAACAACTAACAACTGATTTGTGTCTTCTAGCTAAAGCTTTGGCCAACAGTCTGTGTATTGCTCAGGAAGAAAAAAGAAAATAAAATAACCTTCCACAGTACAGACTGCCTTTACTTAATTTGCATGCAACAATGAACTAAAAGACAGTTTTTATAACTTAGGTTACAAGATCATAAGAAAAGGTTTTCATTTTATTGCACATATTTAGTAATTAAGTCTAAAGGACGGCTGTATAATAAGAAAAAGAAAAGGAGCTTTAAGAACAGCACTGATGAGCCTACCCTCTTAGCTTCCGAATCTCCAGGCCAGCCCAGATATACGGGGCCTTGAGGGAAGGCACGTCAGGAGATGGGCAAAGATACAAAAGAGGCTCCAATTCCCGATGTGGTTCTCCAAGCTGGTTTAATCCATGAAATGGAGGGGAAAAAGAGACTGAACAGGAAGGGTCATGGCCTTATCTGGGCTCTGGACAGGGAGGGCTTTCTGGCTCTCCGCCAACCCCAGGGGAGCAGGAAGGAAGGGACCCTTTTTATCTGATTCCAGTCACAGGGGTCCCTGAAAACATAGCCCGAGCGCACTGTAACACCTCCCCCTTTTTTGTTTAACAAGGTTACAGGAATTCATTGGGCTCAATTTAACCCTGAGTATGGGTTTCCCACCACCTACGGTTGGTGACGTAGTCAGACATCCTCAGGTTTGCCAACTGTATGTGGTTGACTTCTGAGGTAGAAGGTACAAGACCCTTGATAGCTTTGAAAATCAAGTGACGCAGGATCCAGAACGCCAAGGTTACAAAGAACAGAATAACAAGAAATAACAAAATTGATCTAACAATAGATGTCCACCACCCCGTGAATCCCCAGCCCTTGAACTGTTCTCTGAACCAATTAGCAGGATGACAATTTAATGGGGTTCATCACAGGGTTGAGTGGGAGGTAGGTTTTCTCTAAAAGGGAAAAACAAACATTTTGAGAACACGTTAAAGTCTCTGTTTCTGCCAGAAGGAATTCACACTTAGGAAAATTCTCCTTCCATTCGGCGGCGTCTTCTCTTTGAAGCATCAGCTACTCATCCCCTTCTGTCTGACCTGGATTCTTGGGGACAAAAGGTTTCACCCACTTCTGGGGAATCCACTGAGGGCCTGAGGGAGTAGCTACACATGCGTAGCCACAACCCCAGGTCACGAGCTCATGGGGAGCCTTGGTTTCCCAAGTTTCTGGATCCCTAATCAAGACCGGTGGACGCTGAGACAATTTGACTGATTGCCACTGCTAAAATGATGTACAACTGGTGGACTCATGTTTTCAAATGAACAGTTCAGAAAATTGATGGTAAACATGGCTTTGCAGAGCTTCTCCCATGGAGACATCCACGGAGCTGAACTGCTCTGTCTTTTCAATACCTGCTTGAGCGTCTGGTGTGCATGCTCGACCACGGCTTGACCTATGGGGGAGTGGGCGATGCCAGTCTTATATTCCCCTCCCCACTGCTGGAGAAATTCCAGAAACTCCTTGGATGCATACGCTGGGCCATTATCCGTTTTAATTGTTTTTGGAACCCCCAATACTGAAAATGCCTGCACTAGGTACTGTTTGGCATGTGCAGCCTTTTGTCCTATATGAGCAGAGGCATACACTGCACCTGAGAATGTGTCCACGCTTACATGAACGCATTCAAGGCGACCAAAACTTTGAGTGTGTGTGATGTCTGTCTGCCACACCTTTGCCTCTGGGGTCAGTTCCCTGGGGGAGGCCAGCTCCCTCTCCCCCTTCAATAACTTGAAGAAAGGGTCTAGGTCCTCATTCGTGAGGCCTAGCCAGGGCCTTACCCAATTTAAAGACCCACACAAAGAGTGGAGGTCTGCTAGTGTTCTGGGGTTGCAATTGATCTCCAATTTCTGCGGGACAATGGTCCTTGCAGCGATCTCCAGACCCAGGTATTTCCAAGGTGGCATCCTTTGAACTTTGTCGTTCTGCAATTGAAATCCAGCAGAGGTTAAAATCTCAACCACTACGTCAAGCATGTGCTGAAGTATAGAGTCATTGGGGGCACACACAAGCACATCATCCATATAGTGAAGGATGATGGTGTCCTTTCTCTCTGCGCGTCCTGGAGACAGTAGTGATGCTACGTACTGTTGGCATATGAAAGGACTGGATTTTAGACCTTGGGGCAAAACTTTCCAGTGATAGCGTTTCACTGGGGCTTCTTGATTGATGGTGGGAACCGAGAATGCAAACCTCGCAGAATCTTCAGGGTGCAATGGAATTCAGAAGAAGCAGTCCTTGATATCTAGGACAGCCAATTGCCAGTCTTGAGGGAGCATTGTTGGACATCCCTGGTTGGAGTGGACTCATGTCCTCTATAATTTTGTTTATTTCTCGGAGATCGTGGAGCAATCTCCACTTGTCCTTCCCAGGCTTCTTTATTACAAAGACTGGGAAATTCCAAGGGCTATCTGTCTCTTGTATGTGTCCTTGAGCCAATTGCTCCTCCACAAGTTTCTCAAGCGCCTCGAGTTTCTCGATACTCAAAGGCCCACCTTGGGGTGTTATCCAACCACTTTAACTTGTGGGCAGGGCACGCCACGGTGGCTATTTCCAAAAATCCTGGGTGTCTTAGGAATGACCAACAGGATTCCCCACTGGGACATGGTGTCTCTCCCCCACAGAGGGGCCTTATGGACTGCAACAAATGGACCAACACTTGCCAATTTCCCATCAGGTCCCTCAATTTGCACAACGTTTTTTATAATCTTTGCCAATGTGGTTCCTCCTATGCCCTGAAGTTTGCCTGACAAAGGTTGCAACTCCCAATGTGATGACCACATGGTCTTAGGTATTACCGTGACATCTGCACCCGTGTCCAGAACCCCTTCCATATGAAGGTGCTCTGACCCATGGGCTAGGTTACATGCCATTGAAGGTTTATCCTCTCCCACCACCTCTGCCCAGTAGACTTCTGGTGATTTTCCTTCTACTGTTATTTCTGCTGGGATGGGAGTGGATTGGGCCAGAATTTGCCCCTTTTCTAGGTAAAATGGTGGGTGTGAGCAGCGTGCCAACAGCATAAGGCTTGATATCTTTGCCTTAGTAGTCATGGGAGCTACCTCAATCTCTGAAGGTGTGTGTGCTGTATCTCCAATGACAAAATACTCACTGTCCGGTTCCATTTGGTATGCCTTCAGGTCCTGTGAGCTGTTTGACAGGTCCACTATAATGACTTCCCAGTCAGTGGATCTGAAATGAAACCCTTTGGCAGTCATTAGGCAAGGTTGGCCTAGCGGCTGCCAAACTTTGTTAGTTGTACATTTGACATTTTTATTTTTCTGCCCCCCCCCCCCCAAGGTCCTGTTCTCCCCCTTATTTGTTAAGAGAGGGGCATTTTCCCATGTGGGTCCCGCTATATTTATATTTTTGCGCATAGTTGTATTAGCAGCGGGCACGCGCTGTGCACTCAGTTTTTTTATTTGTTGAACTTTCTCTGGTTCTGGTTTTGAGGACAGTTTCTAGCGAAGTGTCCTGGTTTCTTGCAACAGAGGCAGATGATGCGCTGCAGCTGGTCTGATGGCATTGGTTGCCTCCTTAGATCTGGTATGGCCGTGGCAGCAGGCTGTAGTTGTGCAGATGTTGTATTTCTGTCAGGGGTATCAAACAGCTCTGCTTTTCTGGTACACGCGTCGATCATCTGAGTGAGACTAGGTGATGGGTCAAAAGGAAGGCTGAAGATAATTCTGTGGCAGGTCGTGTTTGCATTCCTCTGAGACATCTCTTTAAGCAGCTCTGTCTGTACCATGGGGTCTTGCACCTGTCTTTCAGCTTGTGTTCTCAAGCAATCCACAAACTGTAAAAAACTCTATGAAGGAAACTGTTTAATACCAATATAGCTGCCCTTAGCCTCAGTTATTGGTAATTGATAAAGCGTTTTTTCTGCAGCATTACAGATCTGATCTAAAACCAACTTAGATAGCACGCGAGTTTGTTTTTCTGGACAGTGCCAGTCACCGTGCCGCATAGATGGTCTATTGTAAGAGGGTTACTATCCTTATTGTTGGCCTCACTGGGCGTTTGTTGTATCTCCTTTAAAACTGCTGTTAGAGCCAACTTCCATCTGTTTTCCCACATCTCATATTCAGAAGGACATAGTAAACATTTAAAAAAGATCTTTAATATGCTTCAGTGCTGTTGGGGAAGATGAAATAGCAAGGCCCTATAAATATGAGTGCGGCGTGGGTTTTTGCTCTCCCCGGCTGCACGCGGCTCTTGGGAGCCTGGCTGTGGCGTAGCTTCCACGTGCTGCCGGGGTTTGCTGCCGCGGGTTCCCGGACGCGGCTCCGTGTCTCGGGTGCGTGGGCTGGCCAACCGCTGTTACCGTGCGCTAGGGACCCGGCAAAGAGGAAGGAATTTGTCCATTTACTCCGTGCTTGGCAGGAACGGTTTATTGGTCACGTGGCGCGGTTCGATGGAAAGACGCGACCGCTCCCGGCACTCGCATGGGAGAAAATGGCGTCTGACTGCCGGCGGGATAGGGCTTTATAGAGGGGCGGGGCGAGAGGATCCACGGCCTGCCGGCCAATAGGGGCGGCTGCCGTGGCGGTGACGCCAGCAACCGCGACCAACCAGAGAGCCCCGCAGGGGCGGGCACCGAGCCGCGGGCTGAGCGGGATCGTGTGGCTAGGACGGGGTTTCCCGGGGCCGGACGGCAGGGCGGTTACAGGAGCGGCACAGGGGTAAGATCCGGCAGCAGGCAACATGGGGGCAGAAACCGCGGGGGGGAACAACACGGGGGAAACACGGGATTACAGAACTTGACTTATTTTAACATAAATTAAAAACCCTAATCTAAACCCAAACTCCGGGATGCAACATCTCCCCGCTTAATAAAATATAAAAAGAAAGCAGTGGTGTTGATGCAGTCTCTCAAGCGGTGGCCTCTTCTCCCAGCTTCTTCTGCTGCTGCAACTGCGGTGACTGCTACGCAGGTGGAGAGGGCCTGGAGATGGTGCTGGGGCTGGTTCTTCTTAGGGTGTTCAGGGATAGGGAAACTGGGACAACTTTATTACAAACACAGGAACTGGGGGTGTAACTGGGCTGAGGTAGCTGTAAGGGAAGCATTGGTTAGAGAGAGGTAGAATCTTTTCCTTCTTTGCGGCGTCTGCGATTGGATGCAACCCCTAGGTTGGTGGGATCACAGGTTGCATCCACTGGCACCGTATCACTCTGACTCACTGACTGCTCTGCTGTGTAGGGTTTAACATGCCTCCTGGGGATCCACCTGACTCCTGAAGGCGTAGACACGCAGGCGTATCCCCGTCCCCAAGTCAAAAGTGGAAATGGACCCTGGATTTCTTTAGAGTCCGGATCCCTCACTAACACTGGAGGCTGCTCTTCTGGCTGGAGCTCCTGATGTTGTTTGAAATGTCTCAGGGCTGGCGGTTCTGGTCTGTCAAAGGAACAGTTTAGGAAATTGATGGTAAACAATGCTTTACAGAGCCTCTCGTGCGGTGACAGCACTCGCACATCCTTTCGCTGCTTTTTGAGGACTTGCTTTAGAGTCTGGTGGGTTCTCTCTATTATGGCCTGGCCGGTGGGGGAGTGGGGAATCCCGGTCTTATGCTGAACCCCCCAATCTTGCAGGAAGTTGCGGAACACCTTGGAAGTATAGGCTGGACCATTGTCTGTTTTAATCGTGGCTGGGACCCCTAAGGTGGCAAAGGCCTGGACAAGATGTTTCCTGACGTCTGTGGCCCTCTCCCCTATGTGTGCTGAAGCAAAAACTGCCCCTGAGAAGGTGTCCACAGTTACATGGACATTCTTGAGCTTACCAAACTCAGGGACTTTGGTGACATCCATTTGCCACACCTCACAACTGCGGAGACCTCTGGGATTCACACCTGCTCCCAGTGTTGGTAAAGCCGCCTCCTGACAGTTGGGGCATGAGGCCACAATTTCCCTGGCTTGGTCACGCCGCAGATTAAACTGGCGTACCAGCCCCGGGGCATTCTGATGGAACTGCTGGTGGCTCAGCTTGGCCTGCTCGACTATGCTCGGCTGGCCTCCTAGGAGTACTGGGGCTGCCAGGGCGTCTGCTCTGCGGTTCCCTTCGGCAATAAAGCCTGGGAGATCCGTGTGTGATCTCACATGTACCACATAAAAGGGATGCTCACGGTTAGAAACCAGGTGTACTAATTTTGAGAGCAACCCAAAGATGACCTGATTTGGCACCTCTTTTACAACTGCATGTTCAGCTCTAGACACTGCTCCAGCTACGTATGCCGAATCTGTTACCAAATTAAACGGCTGTTCAAACCTCTCAAAAGCTCTCACTACAGCATCCAACTCAGCCACCTGTGGGGAACCTTCTACTACCTTAATATCTGATTCCCACACCTGAGTCTCTGGGTCCCTCCAAGTTACCACTGACTTGTGGGACTTCCCTGACCCGTCCGTGAATACTGTTAGTGCTCGGAGGGGTTTTTTGCTCTGTAATTCTTTGGGTAACAATTTGAATTCAGTATTGAACAAATAATGGCCAGGATGTCCGATCTTAATTTGGCCTGAGAAGCTGTCTAGAGCGAACTGCAAGTTCTCATTCTGCCTTAGCAGGTGTTCAAAAGCCTCTTTGGTCATCTTCCCCGTGGATGTTTTGATGGGGAGATGGATACATGTAAAGTCACAGCCAGCTAGTACTTGCAGACGAGCCCTGGCCCGTATTATGAGCTGCGCCATTAGCTCTTGTGGCCTGGTGATACTCTTGGACTGCCTGTGGCCAAGGAACACCCACTCTATTATTAAGAGGGGGTCCCGTTGACCCTTGTCCCACTGAAATATCACACCATACAAATGGGGCAACTCACCTAAGACGATGAATCGGAAAGGCAGCCCTGGTTGGCAGCGGTGGGCCTGCCTGCTCGTGATGGCTTTCTGGACCTTCTCGAGCGCTGCTCTGGCTTCTCGGGTCAGGACTCTCGGGGAACCTAAACCCTCATCCCCCTCCCTTTCTGCTAACAAATCAAAGAGAGGGGATAATTCCCCCGTAGTGAGTCCTAGCCATGGCCTGATCCAATTTAATGATCCGCACAGGCGCTGGAGATCATTCAGCGTCTTGGGGTTATCATTTATCTGTATCTGTTGGGGTCTGATTGTCCGGTTGTTAATTTCCAAGCCCAGATACTTCCAGGGTGGCAGCAACTGTACCTTTTCTTTCTGTAACTCAAATCCGGCCATCGACAAGGCCCTAACAGTGTCCTCCAGTGCTACTTGCAGGATCTCGCTGTCAGGGGCACAAATCAGCACATCATCCATGTAATGATAGAAAATACAGGATGTCCACTTGGCACGCATTGGGGATAGAACCCTAGCGACATACCACTGGCATATAGTAGGGGAACATTTAAAACCCTGTGGTAGTACCGTCCAGTGGTAGCGCTTCATTGGGGCTTTTCTGTTGATGGAAGGCACAGAGAATGCGAAACGGGGAGCATCATCCGGATGGAGTGGGATTTGGAAGAAACAATCTTTAATGTCAATTACAGCCAAATTGTAATTCTGGGGTAGCATAGATGGAGATGGCATACCCGGTTGGAGGGAACCCATATCTTGCACTGCCTCATTAATTTTTCTCAAATCGTGGAGGAGTCGCCACTTGTCTCTCCCCGGTTTTTTTATTACAAACACAGGAGAGTTCCAGGGGCTGTTTGTTTCTACAAGGTGTCCTTTTTCTAACTCTTCGTTAACTAATTTGGTGAGCGCCTGCAGCTTTTGCTTACTCAGCGGCCACTGCTCCACCCAGATAGGCTTATCTGTGAGCCATGTTACCTTCTGTGTGGGGCGCTCTTCAGTGGCCGCACCAAAAAATGCTGGGGGACCGGAAATTCCAATTTGGCTCCCCACTGCGACATGGCATCCCTCCCCCATAATGTAAATTTGCAGTCGATCACGAACGGACGCACTGAGGCCAGTAGCCCATTCGGACCCTGAATTTGGACAATGTTTTTGGATTGTCTTGCCGGCTGTGGCCCGCCTAGTCCTAAGACTGGTGTGGCCACGCTTTGCAGCTCCCAGTGTGACGGCCACTTGTGTGGTGGAATGACTGTCACGTCTGCCCCTGTGTCTAACATCCCCTGTAGGTGTACAGATCGCCCCTCGCATTTGAGTTTGCACCATACTAGGGGCTTTTCCTCTCCCAACTTCCCAGCATAAAACACAGAGAGCTCCAGGTCATTGCACAGAGCACGAGGAATGGGAATTGCTTGTGCAATTACCTGGCCCTTAGGCAGGAAGAGGGGGGGGTGGACACAGCGTGCTGCGAGATAGAAGAGCCTCGGATTGAGGGTGGAGATTACTGGAGGGACTTCTATCTCCATTGGAGTGCTCTTTGTGTCCCCTACAACGAGGTACCTGCAATTTAAGAGATCTTCCTTTTTCCTGGTCTCACAGCGGCAGATGTGCGATAGAAGCTCTGCATCTGCTATGAAAAACTGCCAGTCCTGGGAACGGAAATGAACAGAGTTAGTGAGTCGGAGTCGATAAGGCTCCCGGTTGTCACTAGTTGAGAGGCAGCCGCTTACTGATGGTACTAGATGGTGCATTGCGGCTCCTCTTGCAGCACCGCGACTTGCCTCATTTTTGTCTGAACGCGCGGCAAGTGCGCGTTCACGGGTCAGTTTTTTTGGACCGCGGGGTTCCCATTCCCCCTCCCCCCTCCCGCAACTCTGGGTAGCGTAGTCCCTAGAAGTGGGCATTGAGCCTGGAAGTGTCCCTCCTGATGGCAATGGTAACACCGGCGTGTGGATGGAAGTCGCTTCAGTGCTGGGTTCCTCGAAGGAGCAGCGGCCGAGGCAACTTGCTTGTCCTTTTTCTTTGGAGCCTCCTCCTCTTCCATCAGGTGCGCCTTCAGTGTGCATTCCTCGATGATCTGGCTGAGGGTTGGCGGTGGTGAGGCCGGCATTGACATGATGACTCTTTTGCACATGGCGTTGGCATTCATGTGCACCACTTCTAGGATCATTCCTTCCCGGCGTTCAGGTACTTCTATGCGTCTCTCCACGGCTGCCCGGACCCGATCTACAAAATCTAACATAGGCTCCCCCACGGCTTGCTTGACTGCCGTGTAGGGTATCCCCGGATCCCTGGCGGGCATGCCCAGGAACGCACGCTCTGCTGCATTCCTGGACATGTCCAACACTGCTGTGGGAATTCCCCGAGCTTGCAGTTGCCCCTCACTCCATTCTCCCTCGCCCACAAGATGGTCTAGGGTGATTTGCTCTTCCGCGAAATCCAGGCCATAAGGCCCCTCATGGATTTCGGGAAGTAGGTCTGCTGCTAGCCTTTTCCACCTCCTCTCCCACAGGTCATATTCAGAAGGGAGAAGCAGGCAGTTGAATAAACGCTTAAGGTCAGCCGGCACTACAGTTTTAGATGTTAAAGTGGCTTTTAGAATCCCTTTAAAAAAAGGACTCTTTCTGCCAAATTTTTGCAATGTCTTGCAGACCTCTTTGAGGGAATCGTAGGAGAGGGGTGTCCACGCAGGGTTTTCCCCTCCCCTTGTGTAGGGGACTGGAGTGTGGATCGACTGCTCGACTTCATGGACCGGGCTCCGTTGCACCCCCCCTCCTCCCCCCACCCCAGGTCTCCGAGGAGCGGGAGGACGCGGGGGTGGAGCGCGAGGGAGAGGACGGACAGGGCGGGGAGAATCCTCCTCTTCGGAAGGTGGGAAGGAGGCTACTGAGCCCTCCCGGCTGGGAGAGGGCGGGGCTGCTGACGCGGCAGGTAGAACATGCAAGGAGGGAACGCCTACGCCTACCCGAGGAGGGACAGGGGGAGGGGTGGTAACCCGATGCCTAGTGTGGGCAGTTCCCGCGCCCACCGGGAAGCAGGAGGGGGTGGGGTCATAGGGAACAAAGGGAAGAAAGGGATTGTGGGAAGGGGAAGCCTTGCCACATGGCCGCCCTCCATCTTGGGAAGACAAAGAGATCGACCACGTGGCCTCGGCCTCCTCAGGGGGACAAAGAAAGGGGTTTAAAGAAACAGAACTGCGCGGGGTAGCGCCGAAACTGGGATTTTCAACTGGGAACAAGGGATTGGAAAAGGGGTTTAGGGTCGTGGCCTCAGCGAATCGACCGATCTCGCTAAGGCGGGGACGCCGGGGTGGCTTGGGGGAGCCAGGCGCACGGTCCACATTTGTGGAGCTGCCCTGCGTCTCAGACTGACGGGGTGCCCCCCCTCGCCCACCCAGGTTAGGGGAAGAAGGGGTAGGAGAAGGGGATGGGGAAACAGATTCAGAGGGAGTAACAGATTTTCCGGATGGTTCTTTCCTTTCCCCAACTGAGTTTCGCGCGGGGTCTGATTTTACCACATCTGTGATCAACAAATGGAATTTAGGGAAGCAGTCATCTATGGAGGGATCCCTACCGATCCCCTCTGCTAGCCTTTTTCCCACTTGCTCCCAAAATTCTGTTTTGCGCGCGTCCTCGGTAGACAGACGGGGGAAAGCAAAGAACAACCACCGGACAAATTTCTTAACTAAATTTTTTGGGTAGGGGCCCTTCACCAAAAGGATTTCTTTAACTTGGGAATAAAATTCCTTTTGTTGGGCAGATAGCACGGTCCCCATGCTTCTTCCACCCAAACCACCTCACCCCTGGGGCAGTAAAAAAGAGAAAAAAAAAGCAAAAAAACGCAGGCGACTCCAGCGGCTGCCGTTCGTGCTGCGCGCTGCACGTCCCAACCTCGGGAACACGGCCAGCCCTCCCCGTATTAGCTGGACACGTTTCCACGACTAATACTTACCAGACTGAAGTCTCTGCAAAGAAAAGCTGCTACCAGGGTCCGGGAGTCCCGGGAAGTGTTCTTTCTTCTGCCCTCCTGGCTGCGAAAGTTTGCACTTCCTGTCCCACGCGGGACACACTGTCTGGTCCCTCGTGGGCGACGGAGACTTCACTGACGTACTTTGGAGAGCCCCTGCTCTCGGTTTCCGTCCGGCACGGAGCTGTGGTCTGGCGCGGATCGCTGCCCGCTCTGGCTTGGCGGCGGCGCTCCCCCCTTGGCGGCAGCGCGGCCCCTGGCCGGCGGCGGCGGCTCCCGGCGCTGTTCCTGGAGCTCCGCGGTGAACCTCCGTCCACGCGATCAGCTCAGCGCTGGCCTCGGCCCCACATTGGGCGCCAATTGCGGCGTGGGTTTTTGCTCTCCCCGGCTGCACGCGGCTCTTGGGAGCCTGGCTGTGGCGTAGCTTCCACGTGCTGCCGGGGTTTGCTGCCGCGGGTTCCCGGACGCGGCTCCGTGTCTCGGGTGCGTGGGCTGGCCAACCGCTGTTACCGTGCGCTAGGGACCCGGCAAAGAGGAAGGAATTTGTCCATTTACTCCGTGCTTGGCAGGAACGGTTTATTGGTCACGTGGCGCGGTTCGATGGAAAGACGCGACCGCTCCCGGCACTCGCATGGGAGAAAATGGCGTCTGACTGCCGGCGGGATAGGGCTTTATAGAGGGGCGGGGCGAGAGGATCCACGGCCTGCCGGCCAATAGGGGCGGCTGCCGTGGCGGTGACGCCAGCAACCGCGACCAACCAGAGAGCCCCGCAGGGGCGGGCACCGAGCCGCGGGCTGAGCGGGATCGTGTGGCTAGGACGGGGTTTCCCGGGGCCGGACGGCAGGGCGGTTACAGGAGCGGCACAGGGGTAAGATCCGGCAGCAGGCAACATGGGGGCAGAAACCGCGGGGGGGAACAACACGGGGGAAACACGGGATTACAGAACTTGACTTATTTTAACATAAATTAAAAACCCTAATCTAAACCCAAACTCCGGGATGCAACATATGAGGGCCTGGCAAAAGAATCAGAGAATACAGATATCGAGATGAAAACGAGGTTTGAAATACCAAACCTTCATTACTGAGCATCCCGAAAACAATAATGCAATCCCCCCTTTCTGATAGATCCTAAGGTCAAATGGAATGTCCTGTCTCACCCCCCAATGTATGGTTCATCCCATACCTGTAACCCTCCCCTGAAGTATCCGATGTCTGTAACCCCATTGGCCCGAGTCTTGTCCCAGCCCACCTTGAAGCCCCCTGATAAGGTGTGACCGAGGGACCGGACGCTCTCTCTCTCGGATCTCCCTGCTGGAACACCCACCTGGCACCATCTCTCTCTCCCTCTCTCTCCCCCCCGCTCTCCCAGGGCCTGCCAAGAGTTGCGGCTAGCAACTCTAAGCAGGGCCCTTCATCCTTTACAATAAACCCTATGCTCTAAAGACCGGGCCTCAGAGATCCTTCGTTAGCACCCATCCAAACCGTCCTGGAGTCCAGCAATCCCCGCAAGTGCCATCTCATTTGAATTAAAGGTTGCCCTTATCATCCCTTTGAAAATCTCGCTTGATCTCCCAAATTCTCTCTGTATTTTGCAGAACTCTGTTTTGTCCCTATATGGTATTGGTTGATAAGCTCTGGTACCATACAAGAAGTGCTACAGATGGTATGAATTCATCATCATTTCCCTGAATTGCAGGAATTTCTGCTGCTTTTCCACTGTCCATAGAGGCAGGGGTTCCCCCCCTCCCCCCCCCACCCTTTGGGTCCCGGTGAGAAGCAGGTCGCCCCCCCTCTCCCGGGCTGCCCGTGCCGCGGGGGAAACCCCCGCCCTGCTGGTGCTGTGGGCTGGGCTTCCCTGCCTCGCCCGCACCACGTCCACGCTGGGAGCTGTGGAGGGGCCGGCCCCTCCCCCGTTCCCGTGGCAACTCGGAGGGAGGCGCTGATAAGGAGGGTGGGGCGGTGCTGCGGGAGGCCGGGAAGGGTTGGGGAGGGATAGGGGGTTGGGGGGAGGAAGGGACTGTGGGGAGAAGGCAAAAGCACGTGGCTGGCGCTATTATGCTGCCGCGTGTATCTGTGAGACATTGCCACATCACCAGGGCTCTGGGAAGAGAATCTTTCACTTTTGGAGAAGTCCGGACTATATTCTTGAGAAGAAACAGGTGTTATAGGGGGATAGAGGATGGGTAAAGTGATATCAGGGCCAAAGTATCGGGGGCGTGCTTCGGGATGAGGAAAATGGTTAGTCGGACTGTTAGTCTGTGTCTCTATGTTTTTTTTCTGCTTCTAAAATCTGTTTTCGAGCTTGTAAAAATATTAGGATAAATAGAGAAACTTTATGTTCACCATTTTGGAATTTTAAAGTTAATATCTGTCTAATTTGCTCCCAAAATGAGAGTGAATTCATTTCTTGCACAGTAAAATTTGGTATTTCCTTTGTTAGCCAGCATACAAAACGCAGTAGACGCTTATTTGGGAATGTAACATTGGTTAAAATATTGTTAAGGTGTTTTAGTGTGCTCTTTTGGTCCACAGATAATTCTGCACCCTTTTTTTTTTTTTTTTTTTTTTCATATCTGTGCACTTATCCACCACCAGAGACTTCGCACAGCACGAAATTTGAATTCCCCACTCGTAAAGCACGGGAAATGGCGCGGGGGGACGGGGCGGCTCCTGCTCTTTTTCTCGGCTCCCCTGGGGCACGGGGGTTTCCCCGCTGCCCTCCCAGGGTTAGATACCCCTCCCGTGGCTTCCCCACCCCGGGAACGCGGGCTCTTTACACAAGCCCGCCCGTTCAGGCTGCTTGCGCTGGGTCCTAGCTTACCAGTGCTCGCAGCGTCCTACGGTCACTATGGTAACCCTCTCCCAGCGAGGCGCGTACCCGGGAAAGGTGAAGCGAAGGGGTTCTTACCGATCCTGTGGAACCGTGGGGGTCGTGCGTGGAAAAGTCTGGGGTCCCAGCTCCAGCCGGCTCGCGTGGGGCGCTCATGTGAGGTCCCGACCTATCTCTGTCACTCAAAGCCACTCAAAAGCAGCTGATTATGAACAGGGTAGTTGACTTTCCCAAAGAGCTTCTGAGACCCCTAAAATAAGGGCTCCAGCTCCTGCGTGGGCTTTTAGCGAACCCACGTTGGGGGCCAACTGACGAGCCTACCCTCTCAGCCCCCCGAATCACCAAGCCAGCCCAGATATACGGGGCCTTAAGGGAAGGCATGTCAGGAGATGGGCAAAGATACAAAAGAGGCTCCAATTCCCGATATGGTTTTTCCAAGCTTGTTTAATCCATGAGATGGAGGGGAAAAGAGACTGAACAGGAAGGGTCATGGCCTTATCTAGGCTCTGGACAGGGAGGGCTTTCTGGCTCTCCGCCAACCCCAGGGGAGCAGGAAGGAAGGGACCCTTTTTATCTGATTCCAGTCACAGGGTCCCCGAAAAGGGGAATAGCATAGCCCGAGCTCACTGTAACACAGCTCAATGTATCAACAAAGTCATACTGTTATAAGAAGCTTTCTGAAATGTGAAAAGTACATCCAAAACAAAACCCCATTATGATTAGATGTGAATACTGACCTACACTTTTTCCTATTTATTAGATCAGGAATTATGAATCACTGTAAAAGAAGTACAATCATTTTTTGATCCCCTATTGGCAAAGTATGGCCTTTCCTGCTGTAGTTGTAGACACAGATCCTAGAATTAGAAAATAAGAAAGAAAAATGTTTTGACATTTAAATGTTATTTCCTATATTTTGGATTGATGATATGGACAGCCAGACAGTTGTATTTTGAAGCTGTAACTGTTAGATTGAAATAAATTGTGTCAAGAATACATGAACACTATGCTGCTGTTTCTCAAGAAAAAAAACTTCTGAAAATTTTGAGGTTTCGAAAAGGGCAGCATCATTTCCCCCTCTCTGGGTTTTGGCTGGTTCATTGGTTGGGCAGTTGGGGTTAAGGTGGTTTATTTTTTCTGTAAGAAAGTCAGTCACCACTAGCTTTTGTTAAATGATCCCCACTCCTTTTTCTGCACCTTCTTGTTCCCTTTGTTAGTGTACAATGCCAGGTTTACATGTTTATGTCATCACTTATCACCCCGGCAGTTGGCTGAGGCATGTCCTGAACTCTGCCTTGCTGCTTTGGCACCTCAAAATTGCTGCTGAAGTCTCAGCAGTAAAACATAGTATCAGTTTGAGGTTGGAAAGGAGGGAGCCTCTCCAGGACCACAGGCCGACACATTCTTCGAAGCTCTGTGAACGTGAACAGTCCAAGGTTGGATCTTTTGAAGCCCAGGTGACTGAGCTTCCCGGCCTGGCTCCTTTTGCTGTTCTGCTGTCGGGAAGCCCCAAGCCAGTGTGTGCTGGTGCCCACCCCTGCAAAGCCTGAGCTGGAGGCCCATACATTCCTGCTGCTGTCCTGCATAAAGAGCAACTCCCCCTCCTCAGAGTCCCAGCACGGGCATCCTAAAGCACCTGTGTCCATATAAAACAGTTCCCCAGTTGTGCAAGCCATCCTACAATATCTGCATGGGCCCAGTGAGTTCACAGGCCTGCAGCTGCATGCAGAGTTCTAATTCCTCCTGCCTTTTTCTTTACACTGCCTTACACTGCATACATTTAAAAAGGCATTTCAGATGGAGACCTAAAAATGCTGCTGCCCCAGAAAGACCATACGTTTTTTACCGGATGAGGCAACCCCTTGGGCACTTCTCTATTTATATGTCTCTGCTGAAACTGACTTGAGCTCACTTTCGCTGGTTGCCAAGTCTTTTCCTATGACTTTCCAGCTTCATAGTCAGAGATTTTTCCTGCTCTTCCACTACAACTGGAGAGCTGGACTCCTGAAATTATAGCGACCTGGAGGACACACACTCAATGTCTTCCTCATCCTCTCAGACTCTCTGCAAGTTGTTGATCTCCTTCCACAGTTCTTTCACTTGGTGCAGCTCCCCAGCAGCTGCGCACCCCCTGCAGGCCAGAAGATCATGTGCCCTAGCCTTAGCAGGAGGTTGGACCCTCTAAATCACAGGCAGCTGGCATACTTCATTAGAAGACTCTAGCTCTGTTCTTACCTTAGCCTTATCTCTCAGCCTTTATCTGGCTGCATTTGGAGCCTTCCAGTTCCTCAGAGGGATCAAAAGAACACTCCAATCATCCTATATAAATTGCCAGGAAGATCAAGATCTGAAGAGGGGCTAAGAAGAAGAAGAGTATAGAAGTTGCAGTGCAAACTGCTGTATCTGTGTGGACCATTTGATCTGTAGTCAAGAATTATGATCACTGGAGTCAGTGAAAACACCTTACAACCAATAAATACTCTTCTTAGATCTAGCTGATAGGCTGAGGTAGGAAGCCTGAAACCATGTCTCTATGCACCTGGCTCACTCCTTCATTTCCCTTATGTGTGAAACACTCTCTTTATCACATCTTGAAAAATGCATTCAAAGCATTCTACATTCAAAGCAAAGTAAGCTGTGCATTTACAATAATCAGGATACAAGGGTAAAGAAGCTGGCATGGGAAAGAGGGGTGAGGATATAGCCTGGATTTAGACAATGGATTGACTACAGCTTGAAAGATACACATCATATCAATGTGAAAAACTAGCAGCATTCCCAGGTGTCATCTCTTTGCTCTTTAAATAAAAGGCTGTCTGACATTCTGTCTGACAGAAGTCTGTCTGACAGAAGTAGGATATGTTCCTAAAGGACTATTTTGATTTTGGTATATGATAAAAAGGAAGCTAATATACACTTGCAACCTTGTGTGTAGATTTGTAATGATTACTTGGAACTAATAGATCCTTCTGTAATTTACCCTGGTTAATCTTCAGCACACAATGACAAAAAGCAGTTTATACATATACCAAAATAACCTCAAACCTAAAACCCAAAGCAAACAAACAACAAACAAAAAATCATTAACTTTATTCCAATTCTATTTCTCTCTTCCTTCCTTGATACACATAGCCTTAATTTCACTCTTTGTGTAAATTACAAGGACTGATGTTACGTTTTTTGAACAGAAGGCTCAGACCTACAACAACACAAAGTTCACTGTCTTTGTAATCCCAGACAAACCAACTCAATGGGATGGACCATGGTCATAAATGCTGCTACATCTTGCTTACATAGATCTAGTTACAAGACCTAACCCTGAGTGTTTGCATGGTCAGAATTATATTCTTTATTTTCACCAGCTGCACTATTTTCCACACTACGTCTGGTAAGAAAAGATTCATGGCCAGGCTGTGTCACTGTCTTCTAAGTTGTCACCATGAATTCATCAGGAATCACAGACTCCAAGTACACAATGGTAGACAGGGTACCTGTGTGGAGACAGCACATTATCTTTTTATTTGCTTCCAATACTTGCCAAGATTATTTTATTTACATTTATATATTTGTGGGAATAGATACTTTTTGAAAAAAGCTTCTAGTTTTACCATGACTTCATGAGCAGATGCAGTATAGAAGTATTTAATGGAGCTGTATCTTTTTTAGTTGTGCTTCTTTGCTCTCAGTTTCATGATACCATTCTTGAACTGGTTGAGATCAGCCAGAGATACTGCACCTCCACCTCTCAAGTCATTCAACACTATCACACAAAATGGACAACAGACTTCCAAAGATTTACTTTAGCTGCTGTGACTCCAGTGGCTTAGAAATGCAGCAGTTAAAAACGTCAGAAAAAAAGGCAGACTGCAATTTTTTGAGTGCAAGAGCAAAGGGTATGCAGAAAGATTATGTGGCCCATTGTAAAAACCTACAATTTCTTATGAAGTGTTTCTGTAATTTGCATCTACTGTTTGAAATCCTAATGGGAAACTGAATGTAATACTTTGGAGCACAACACACTAGACACAAAGGAACCTGGAATTATGTCCTACTGGGTTTGGACGTGATATATATCCAATGAATAGTCTGAATCTGTTGAAAATCTCTAACTATGTAATGTGGCCAAACAACACTCCTAAAAATCTGAATTAAGGCATGTTCTGAATAAACAATATACATTAACAACCATATTCTGTACAAGAGCTATGCACCAGTAAAGGTATAGATACACTAAACATGAAATTAAATAAAGTTATCTTTCAAATACAATGGACTCCTACAGGCAAGAGCTTATTCCTCAACTAGACAAGAACAAACATTTGAAGATTTAATTGTTATTTTATGCTAATTTAGTAGAAATACACATACATGCATTTATTTTATTATGGGAATATTTATTTGTTTTTATAACTGAGATTAAAAGAAATCATCACTATTAGTTTGATGAACATCCCTCAGGTCTTCTGAAATGTGTCCAGAATGGCTTCATAGATTTGGGATTGATACATAGAATTGATTATAATTTTTTCATGGTTAAGTGAGAAGTTAATTCATGAGAGAAGTTCTCAATCTCTGTTGGAAGATACTTGGCTATTTTTCCGTCTGCATTGGAATCCAAGTAGTTCTGGTCTAGACCTTTGATTTTCTATAAACATGGACTCCTGCAAACCATCATACCTCTACCTTAACCTCCCTCTGAAATCTGTGAATAATTTCTTACGCACACAATTTTAATGAGAAAAAGAATTAAAGGCATTATTACTTGTGTAATGCCACTAACAACATATGCTGTGCCAAGAAAATATACTCCCATGACTTTCTTGATTTATTTCTTAGGCAGACATTGGGAAAACAAACATGAGGTTAAAGACTGTTTATATTGAAAAGAGCACAGCTTCCCTTTTGCAGTCTATTTTGCTCTGTTCTTTTCTCTTTTTTAATAATAAGTTCGTTTCTATATTAAGATTGATATATAGAATTAGAAGATTGTAAGATTTTTACTCTATCAGAAAAATTAAGTGGTTGACTATCTCAAAATTTTCATTTAAAAAATGCAAAATGTAGATTTCACACTAAAGCACTAAAAGCACTGTTGAATCTAAGTAGCATTTTTTCCCACATTTTTAAAAGAGACAGGAAAATTAACTGCAGGTTTGTGTGCCATACAAGTAAGCACAAATAAGGAATATGCATTGTCTCCTGAATAGATTTGTCACTTTACTATCTAGAGCTTTTATCTAGTTGCAATGGAATATCAAAAAGATACTGAATGAAATACCAAAAATTCATTGTTCCATGAGATCTAATCTTTGTCTGCATGTAATTGCCTTATTAAAAGATTTGCAAGCTTACTCCTTCTGCAATCTGAAGCAAGCCAAGAAAACCATGTTGTTAAGAAACTCTAATCCTTGTGATATGACAATAGTGTGTAACTTAAACTGGAAATTAAACAAACAGCCCTCTGGTACTGTAGCAATGGTAAAGATGCTTCGAGTGCTGTCATTGAGGCTATGAATGGCACTTTGCAGGAGGCTTTTTCCCCCTCCACCCCACCTGCTCAGTGAGTCTCATGGGCAGTGCCACAGGAGTTGTGTATGCACATATGAGAATCCCATTTATTCTGCAATAGGTATTATTTGGCACCTCATATTCTGTCAGCTGCTTTGTACCTGTCTGCAACAGCCTCCAGAATGAATAGGACAGGATCTCCCAGCTCTCCCAACTTCTCTGATCCCTGGCTCCCAGCAATGTCACAACCCAGCAGCAGGAGAGAAGTAATTGTACCCTTCTGTTGCCAACACCCATTACAAATTGTCAGCTTTCATAAACAGTATGTCTGGATAAAACATTTCTTTCTGCCCTTCAAATAATTTCCTATTATTTATTGTGATGGTTTACTTTTTGATTGTATGGAAGGCATGGGACTGCTACCCTTAGCAAACAAAATGATTACTTTTTTATCTGCAGATAAGGCAGAAAGGCATAATGCAAGCTTCCCTACACAAAGCTGTTTAATTCAACACATTCTTGGCCTCAGTACATCATTCTTTTTAGCCCAGAGAATAAAAGCCAGTTTTGTTGTTCCCTGTTCTACATGTTGTTTCAGAAATATCGATTGCTTTACAGCTTTGGCTTCTGCACTTACTTGCACCTTCAGAACTTAAAAGCAGTGTTTTGGCAGCAGTCACATATAAAAATTTTGGTCTTAAGGAATCTAGCCTAAGAGCATTTTACTTCTTGATAATTATATTTTCCCTTCAAGCTAGTCAAGACAAACTAGACAAAGACTTGTGAATACTGCATCCCATGCTTTTACAGTACAGTGAAAATCTACTTCCAGAATCACAAATATGACTCGAGCACAATGATTTCTGAAAATTAGGCATGTGGTTATTCATTTAAACCTTTTGCCATCCCACACAAATTAACATGATACGGATATATTTGTTCCATTTTTTTCCCCCTTTATTTGTTATATAACCTAATGCAAATTGAGCCAAATGTCTAAGTCACACAATGAGAATCAGATAAATACAAGAGATTAAATGTAGATGCAATGACAACTTATTGAATATAGATGGCATATGAAGACTGAAGTGCCTTAATAAATAGCTGATAATCTTACTTTAAATTGGACACTTAAAATCTACTTTGAATTAGCATCATTAAGAGGAAGTTCAATAAAATATACTCTTAGAAGTTATGTACAAGTCATGTAACCTACACTTACAAAGGTGCCTTTTTCTGGCAAGAAATTGAATAAACTGTAATGAAAAGTTCATAAATATATTTTCTTTATTTGTATTTTATGTGACTATGTGCTAGTTATAGAGTACCAAGATACATAAAAGTTTCCATGCGGTAACCAGCAGCTCTGTAAGGTGCACAGAGAACAGGTCCTTTAAAGCAAAGTTTTCATGTCCATGGCAGTTTTCTTAAGTCAAGGTATGGGTAGAAGGTAAAAAAATATTTCTGTGGAAAAGTTTGAATATTTTTGCTTCAAAGCTGTCTGGACATGATTTTTCTATGTTCTTTTGAAATAATCGATACTGGCTGTTGTGAGAAAAGTGTGAATACTCTGCCTCTCAGCCCAGGTCTTTGATATCAAAGAATAAGAAAAATCCTCATTAGGGGTAATTATCTATGTAAAACTGGTATGAATTTTACAAAACTAAAATAATAAAACAAAATTTCTCTCTTGCATTCTATCCATACTCATCTCCACCACATGCTTCTCTGACAGAAGTATCAGGCTCTGCTTCAGAATCATCATCACTCAGGTATTTTCTATCAGAAAGAAGAAAACTCAATTTACAAAACAATTTAGAAATTATCAGTGCAGTAGTTTGGTCTTTGAATGTTGTTATCTCTGTCCAATCAAAGCCTGGGCTCTGTTGTATATACTGAAGTGGAGAGTAAATGAAATCTGCAGAATCTGTCTTTCTGCCTCTACAAATCCATCACTCACAGTGATAAAAATCAATTACAATTACTTTTTTCTGGATCATTTATACATATGCAGAAATAAAAATATTTGTTGTGATCACAACAAATTAACAAAATTCTGTTGAAAATCACAGAAATCTCACACTGCAACAAATGTCCTGGGAGACTGGCAGAACCAGAGAGTCTTGAAAAGTTGAAGGTTCCCAGGTGCTTAGACTGATTGTTTTTCAGGGTGTGTCCCCAAGACAGGAAGAGAAATGCAGGATTTCAAATGTTTGAATTTTTCTTTCAAATGGAATACAATCTTCTTTCTCTTTTTAATTTTTAAAATAATAAACATTCATCACTCACCTTGTTGCATTGACACAACAGATATATGATGAGGACACAGTCAAAAATCAAAGTCCCAAAACTGTCAGTGGAACAGTGCCAGTGAACAGCAAAGTTGCCAAGAACTTTATCGGACAAAAGTAGCCACAACATACAAGCAGTCTGGGAAAAAAACTTGTATTTTGCTGTGCAGTGTGATAAAGCAGTAAAGTAGAAAAGAAAAACAAAAAACAAAACAAAACTCCAGAGCGCAGAAGTCCTGAGTTCTTATCATTATTCTGCTCTGCATTGCCATGACTAAGGACAAGTCAATATTCATGGTACTATCATGGTAATTTTCAACAGTTTAGTTAAAGAATTGCCCAAAACTTAAGCTGACAGTCTTAGCTGCCAGACCAGGGAAATTTAATACCAGGAAGCAAATGATTGAATGAAACTGTTGAAAATCTCTAACTATGTAATGTGGCCAAACACTTCTCCTAAAAATCTGAATTAGTGCATGTTCTGAATAAACAGTAAGTGTGAACAACCATATTCTGCACAAGAGCTGTGGAACAAAAAATGCATTGCTACACTAAGCTTTTTAAAATGCAATTTCATTTCATTTAATTTTGTCATATTAATTTAGCAGCTATTTCTTCAACAACTATAATTATCACCAAGGCAGATATGATATGCTTGGGGACAAATAATTGACATTTAAATATTTAATCCTCTCATCAGAAACCTGCTGACATTGATTTCCCTTAAAAATAGAAATAACAAAGCATTGGCCTTTAGCCCTAAGATTTAACATTTTAGAGACAACTTCCCTCATATATAAAATTATGTTGCTAAATACTTATGTACTTTTGAAAGATTGTCCTATTTTTCCTACACCAAGTTCACACAGCCTTTTTTTTTCTATATAGGAAGAATTACATTGGAACAAGATTGAAGTCCTTTGTTTGCATTTATTTAATTCAACCCACAGAAATACATAGCTGTAGAAAAGCAAATGAACAAACTACTTTAACAACTTACATGACCAGGAGAGCAAAATTTTAAGACATGCTAAGCCAAAATCATAAACAGCAACCATTATAGAAATGGAGCTCTTTTTGAAGTGGCAAATAACCACTTCTATGCTGAAAAAGTGATTTTTGAGGGCTTGAGGGTTTGACCCTTAGCTGGCATAAACCAGATATCCAACACAAGGGAAAGCCAAGTTCTGATGCAAAGGGAAGGGCTGGAGGTAAGAAGAAGTGAAAGTGATGGAGTACAGCAGCTGTTACCATGCAAGGCAGCCACATGTAACTGGGAACATTTCAGACGGCTTTGATATTCCCATTTGTTGCTGGTTTTTGAAGAGGAACTTAGGAGTGAGTGCCCCTGGAGTTTCCTGGTCACAGAGCTGTGATGTCTACAGTCTCAACCTACTGATGTGAGCAAGTGGGTGTCCATGTGCAAAGATGAAGTATCAAAATATTAAAAAAGACATGATTCTTCTATTTTTTCCCTCTGTATGGGAAAGCAGGCACAATGGCAATAGCTTGAAGTACTATACTTTGATAAAACTATTTTTAAAAAGTCATAATGCTTATTTGTTTCTTATTTGTAAAAAATCTTATTTGTATCAAAAAAATTAGAACAGTGGATTATATTGCAGCACCTGGGGAAAGCAATGCCTTGAATTTTACATCCATCACCTTGTTATCCCCAGTCAGTTCCAAATTTTACCTTCCACCTATTGTTTTTGTGTGACTACAGCTTACAGTTTGACTTTTAAAGGACTGCAAACTTTCCAGAGCAGGCATAATGTGTTCTTATGTGCATAATGTGTTCTTCTGTGCATAATGCATCCAACTGACCAGTGTTCCACCTTCAATTACAAATGTGAACACAATGTAAGAGGTAGAGCAGCTCATGTGTTTAAGATGGGTACACACAGCAGACCTGTGCCCCTCTTCATTGTACCCATTGCTTTAGCAATTTCAAATTATGTTCACTATTACTACAGCAGCAGAAGCAAACTTTGGTTACTGAAGATTCAGCTTTGAAATCCCTCTTTTAATGACTTCATTGTAACAGCACATCAGACATCAGCTTGTATGCAGTACAGAGCATCACAAGTATCTCAAAGTATTAATTGTCTCTGTCAACACATAGAGTTTTACAGATTTAGAACTGATCTAACAGCACCAGGGGAGGGGCCTGAAGTGAGCTACTTTAAGCTCAGCAACACAGGAGTTGGGTGTTAAAATTTCTGTTTTGGGAGGGACACAAAGGCATGGCAATTCTGAAAATTCCTGAGATGCAAATTTTAAGGATCATTTATATCAGTGATATGAATAAAAGGATAGATCTGAAAAGTAATGTAAAATCAATTTTTTATATGCAGCCACTGCCTAAATGGGTTTATAGTCTGGCTTTCAAAGGTCATATAGACCTAGAGAGTATCCAGGTACTCAGTGCTTTGGAAATAAAAGGACCTATGAGCTTCAAGTCAGAAATAACCATAAGAGAGAGGACAAACACTAAATGACAGATCAAAAATGTGCTCATACTAGGTATTTCACAGTTTCAAAGTGAACAAAATACTAGGTCTCTCTGGTACACTGTAATGCTTGATTTCTGAAAAAGGGAAAATTATGACCCTCTGAGAAATAAGTAGAACTAATAAATAATGTTGGAGAGATTTCCATAAAATTAGATTTTGGTCTTTCATAATATGATGATAAGTAGAGGATATTTCAAAAGTCAGCAAAGGTTTTTTGGCATCTATTCAGCTGTGTTAAGGGAAATTGTGGGTTTGTATTATTCATACTTAGATTGTTGAGCTCTTCTTCTAAGGTATAATGTCTGACTTGTTATATGAGTTTGAAGCAAGTATATATTACCAGAAGTATTTTATTAGTAAAATATACGTTTTGTTTTAACCCTTGCTTTTTCCTAGGCCAATGATTTTTATGTTAAATATAATTGAAATTATATTTATTCATGTATTTATCAAACTAGATTTATTTATTTTTTATAAATTATTGGTATACTTCATGTTTTGCACGTTTATGAAGCTGTAACTAAGACAAGAGTTACACAATCATATGCAGAAAATAGTATAGAAATTCTTCTGTCTCTAATGAATACACTTCTAAAATATAAGTATGGAGATCTGAATTGACAGACAGGTTGCTCACCAACTCTAAATATGGCACTGTTGTATTGTGTTTTTATATTTCTGTAACAGTTCTGTCATGGTTTGCCCCTTCACCCCCCATTTTCTCCCAGTGGTTCCACCCCGAGTTTTCCCGCCTTTCCTTCAATGCCAATCTCCCTGAAAATGCTCAGTCATTCCCCTGTCCCCTCCCTAGTACCTTGTCCATCACTTGGCTCCTCATCCCACTCTCCCAGAATCTTCCACCTTGGGCATTGAGTAAGTGGACGAGGGCCAGGGGTCCCTCCCTTGAACTTTCCCCATTGGTTTATGTATCTGTCTATCCTTCCACCTTCCACTCTCCCAAATCCCCACATTGGTTAATGGGTGTCCCTTCCCCCTGGTTACTGCCCCCCGTATTTGAGCTGTTGCAAGAGCCTTGAGGCCACTCTCAGCTGTTGGATACTCTGGCCTTCGGAGCTCCTTGGAGCTCGGATTAAAACCTGAGATTGTTTCCCCAGCCTTGAGTCGGCTCCTTTATTGCCTCCTCGGACGCCGCCTCTCCTCCTAACAAGGCAAACAGCAAAGTGTTCTGTCTTAGCCGCTTCCCGACTCTCCTCGAGAAACAGGGGAGTGTCCCCTGCAGTCGACCGTGCATCGGCCGGGCAGGTGAAGCCAGGGGATTCAGTGTGGCACAGCGGCATGGCACAATGCAAATTCAGATGCATTTAAATAAATACGCTTTTTAGTATCTATTTCGAATTACCACAACCAGTTTGGATGTCAGCAACAATGTATGAGCCAAAATAAAAACAGTGGGTAGAAGAAAATTGATGCAAATCAAGATAGTTGGCATCTATCAACTTGCAGATGCTGTGGTTTGCTAACTATCTGACTATTTTGGTAGAATATGGCATGTATCCAATGCAAACTTCTTTTTTTTAAACAAACAAACAAACAAACAAAATGAGAGACCAAGAGATACAAGTTCATATCTGTAACTGTTCAGAACTCTGTTTCTTTTATAGAGATACCAAGACATTTATATTCTAGAGATATTAAAAACTCTTTACTTTTATGTGCACCTTAGGCTGCTCTGCAAAAGACCAGATGGTTTAAAGGTACTGCTGGTTGGATCACTACAGTTAATATTAAAACAATATTAAGAGTGGAGAAGCAGGAATTTCCAAAGGCAGGATGCTTTTTGATTATTTGTAAACCTAGCTATAGCCTTTGATTAAGCTATTTTGAGTTGTTTAGATCTGTCCATTACAGGAGATCTGAATGGCTTTCATAGATTAAACTACTTCATTTAGGAGCAGTCAAAAATGTACCAAAGTACACAATCAACACAGCAAATAAAGAGAGTATCCACACTGCTCTTTAGTCCTTCCGTCCTTAACCTCACAACCTCTGGTGAATTATGACCAAACCCTCACAGAAGAATTTTCCTAGGAATTACTACCCTCGACCAAGCCAGAAAAAGCAGCATCTGATTCATTCCTATCATTATGTGCACCACCCATTCTGGAGCACCCATGGAATGACACAAGATAAAGTGAACCACAGAACTGAAATCGCATCTCTGCATTCGCAAGGTTGGCACATTCACAGAGATAAATCTAAATTTACGCTGGGCACTCTGTATAAGGCTGAGTTAAATTTCATTGCCCCAAGAAAACAGGTACTACTATAGAAATTCAAAAACAACAGTTGCTCACAGTGTGCTTGCTCAAATCTTAAGAAAAATACCGTAATTTCTTCAAATGACTAGTATTATTTCATCTTCAGAATACATAAAGTATTGTATTCCAGCAAAACTTTATTGAAAAGTAGATGGACTAGGATTATTGTGCTGCTTCGACCTCTATTTCAATGAAGGAGAAAGCAAAAACACATCAGCTGAAGCAATGGAATGCTAAAGACAAAAGAAGAAAAATAAATATGTCATGCTGTATCAATAAACAAACAAACAAACAAACAAACATTTACTTCTTTCTCTTGATCAGGATGCTCTGACATTTGATCATCATTTATAAAACACATGCATATATTCCAAAGAAATCACAAATCAGAAGGAGACTGGGTAGGATGCTGGAAGCCATCTTACGTGTAATTATCAAGTACTCTTCACAGTAACAAAGATAAATCTTGAACAACACACTCAAAACTGTCCCCTCAGACTCTGTGAGTATAGATGTTCTCTGCTGTATCCTTTAAACAGAACTGGGGCTCTGTTGAGGAACAGAGAAGGAAACTCTGAGGAAGTGACCCCTTGCACAACTTGTCCTGTGTTTGAGTATTCCACATTGAACAGGAACAGGAATTCTGCAACATGCTCCTTACTCATACAAAACTCATGCATTTGGTCCTTTTCTGTTTCATGAAACTTCTAAAAGATGTGTAAGTAGTGGAAAGTTTTGAATGACCTGGGGACCCCCACCACAGAGAAACCAAGAATGAATGACCACTGGGACATCACTGAATCCACAGGTGGGGATATTTTCTGCTTGATCTTTCCCTCCCATCCCCTTTCCCTCCTTCCCCTCTCCCTCAGCCTCCCCCGTTTCTTTCTGTCTCTCTCTCTTACATTCCTTATTAAATAAAATCTCTATTATTGACTTTGGCATATGGTTTCAGTCACATCGTACTTTGCGCAGAGGCCTCTCTAACTAGTCAGATCTTAAAAAGGGGGACAGCCTGCTTCACCCTGGCCTTCACCACAGGCTGCAGGGGAATCTCTGCTCCACTGCCTGAAATTCCTCCTCCCACTCCTTCTTTACTTTGCCTTAGTGTCTGCACTCCTCTGGCTCCAATATTTTTCTGTGCAGTAACATTTTTTTCCTTCTTAACTATTTTATCCCAAAGGTCACACCACTGTCACAGATAGGCTGAGCCTTGGGTACATCTTGGAGCCCACTGGCTTTGCCTGCACTGGACATAGGAGAAGCTTCTAGCAGCTTCTCGCAGAAGCCACCCCTACAACCCTCCCTGTGAAAACATTACCACACAAACCCAATACAGTGTTTTCCATACTGAAAAAGTCAAGAGTGCATCATTTTCCTATAAAAACCTTCACAGGTGAAATTAACCATTGTTTGGTAGTTACTGTTTTTACTTTTTACCTCTACTTTCCTTTTACTTGCCATTATTCCCGGAACAACATTCAACATTTAATCCCTGATATAATGATCAATTTTTTTCTTTCTCAGCATTAGTTCAGTTGTCACTGCCCTGTTTGGCGGGGCATTTTGAATAACCAGAAGGTTTTCAACAAACCATTCATCCTACATTTGTATACTGCCACCCACGCACAAGGCAACCTTATGTACTACTACAACTGTAACTCCTAATAATAATTGCAATTAACTGGGGACAGAGAAAGGAATAAAAACCAGGAAAGACAACTGGTGAACACAGTTGCTGACCTAATGACCAATGCCTAGCTTACTTCTGAGTAGTGATCAGCTGCTCCTGGTCAATTCCCCCATTTATATACTGGGCATGACCTTCTGTGGTGTGGAACATCCCTTTGGCCAGTTCAGGCCCCCTCTCCTGGCCATGCTGCCACCAGGATTCTTGTGCAACTCCTCACTGGCAGAGCATGAGCCACTGAACAGTCCTTGAACTGGGGTAAGTCCTTACTCAGGGTAAGCAGAGCTCAGCAGCAGCCAAACCAGCAGCATGTTGTCAACATAATTTTCACACTGAATCCAAACCACAGCACTGTAGCTGCTAATCAACTGAAAGCTATATCAGCTGAGACCAGGACAGATATGTTGGACACCTCTGAGGAAATGCTGTTTTCAGTTAAACACCCGTGGACACCCCTAAGTTTGGGGAATGTGGTTATAATAAACCAGTAGTAGCTTAAAAAACTAAATTAATCAAAAATCAAGGAGAATAGTAGTGAAAACTACATTTCAATGCCTATTACAAAGTTTGGGACTTATACTAAAATCTCATTAGAGGTCTGTGGTTTTTTATTGGAAATCTAAATGTGTTTTGAACTTGTGTGTTATCAGTTCCATTGCAATTCCTCAACCTAAATCATTCAGAGTATTCATTAATTATTAAAAAAAAAGGTCTGTTATTTATAAGAAAGAATTCTAGATAGAGAAAATGTCCTTACTTTAGAAATTTGCAACTACGCAGCTAGACTGCTGAACTGTCTAGGCTGTTGATCTGAGTTGAAAAAGAAAAATTTGGTCTTAAGGGAACACTTGAGTGTTTATGTGAACACAAAACCACAAGTCAGAGAATGGGACTTTCCACATATGTATGGCAAGCTCATTGTCCTCCAAATTAAGCTACTTTTCCAACATACTGTGAAGAGTGCTTTCTGAGTTTTGTTGAGCTTAGGAATTCCAGCTTAGAAAACCAATCTTTTAGTCCACAGAGAAAAAAATTGATTTTCCCTCCTTTCTGCTTTACCTGTGAATATGATTTCTGAATTAAATATAATCACAGACTTGGGGTCTGAGGTGAGGATGGAAATTAATAGCTCTTCTTATTGATCCTTCCCACTTTGTAACCACTCACTAAATTACTCACAACATTATTGCTTGGCTATGAAGTCCTCCTGCAACCAGACTCTCACATTAAACCCAGCACTGCCTGCAGCCTGCTGCTTTGCAGCAGCAATTCACTTTCACTCACAAACCAATTTTATTGTGGCCTGAAATGCAAAGGGAATTCTTGGCCTTGTGACAGTCAGCCAGGATTTTGCCAACAGATTGTTAGGTTATGGGTTCAATGGCTCTTCCTGCCACCAACTCTCTTATATCAAGATGCAGTGAAACTAAAGCTGTAGGGATATTGAGCCAGATTTTCATGTGGCATATGACCAGATGCATATTTCATGCAGTCTCTCAACTCCTTCTTGATGGCTACTCTAACATCAAAACATCCTGCAAAGAAATTAACTGTGTGTGCTCATACAATCTGTTTACACACTAAGTTTCCCCCTCCTCAAAAGCCTGGTCAATCAGTATAGAGTATGGTCAAAAGCCTGACTTCAGCAAAGAGTCTCTGTCAGAACAAATCACCAAATTAAGCCACATCACTAGTAAGTCAGAGAACTTTTAAAAACATTTAATTTAAAAGTAGTGTTTTTTTTCCTGAAGAACATTAAGTGTTTTTAATTCTAGTGGTAATCTTTTGTGATGATACATCAAAGACTTCTACACAGAGTAGAATTTTATTACTAATATTCACAGAAAATAACACATATTTCACAGAAAATATGTGTGAGTTAGAAAGATTTGCATACATACACTTTTGCAGATATGTAAAGGTACCCACCTTTAGTAGGAACTTCTGTCACTCAGTTAATTAGCTAAATTAACAAATACATCAATAGTAGGCTTTGTGTATTACATGGGAGGTTTTTTTCTTTATTTTCTCCACTAATTCCTGAAGCCTTTAAATATGTCCAACACCTATTTATATTAGTGATGGGAACTGGCATGGAGGCAAGAAAGAATTTACTTTTTAAATGAAGAACAGCTTCAAAGACCTGTTTTGTTTGTTTTTTTTTTTTTCATTTATTTTTTGGGTGGTTTTTTTTTGTTTGTTTGTTTTGGGGTTTGTTTTTTTTTGGGGGGGGGTGTTTTTTGTTGTTTTTTTTTTTTTCCCCCACATATTTCAAATATATAGTAAAATCACCTGGAATTCTTTTTCAGATTTTCATGTTTCTATAGGAATTCTAGTGATGATGGAAATATATTTTCTTCTTGATTTTGCCTTGGTTTACCCCTTTACAAAACACATGATAAAAATGGACTTATCTCACAAAACCAAGAAGACATCAACTTCTATTAATTCTAAGATGTTTGAGTGAAAGGCACTTTGAAAGTAAAATATAGTTTTACATTAGAAACAAATCATTTGAACTGTGTAACCAAAATAAAATAAATATGCCAGTCTATTTATCTGTCCTTAAATCTTTCCTTGTCTAAAGGCAATGACTTGTCTTCCAAAAATTTATCTTCCATCAAAATGTTTGTAAGTTTATCTTCTTCTAAAGGAAATAATGGAATCCACATTACTCCTAAGATCACAGGTTAATGTGAAAAACAGGGTAAATTTTTTCCAGCACCAGAGTCTCATGGTGATGACTGTACATGTACTAATGCACATTTCTAACTGTAGTCCTTCTAATGACCCTGCTTCCTCTTCTGTTCAGCAGCCTCCAGAATGGCTTAAGCAATCCCTGAAAGAGAAAAAGCTCTTTGCCATGCAAGCAGATAGAAAGGAATGAACCACATACAGATATTTCTCATTATGATTAAAAGCATTCCCATAAGGCCTTTTCTTATCTAATGGATGGGGTATGGAAGGAGAGGAAAAGTAAAGGCAAAATTATTTCTCAAATGTAGTGGTATGATTCATATGCTTCTTAGTAATTGTTACAATGGATAAATAATGCAACCCTTCAAATTGTTGACAATTTGGTTGTCTGATTTTATCAGCCACTAGCTACATGTTCTCTCATCACAACTCTCATCTGTCTATTTACTATCTAAGTGAAAATTTCTTTTTGATTTTATAGTCTTCTGACTTTTAAACTCCATTTTGTGTTTTCACAATTAGTGAGGTTCTTTTCTTAACTCAAATCAAGACAGATGGCTGTAGAGGACTGACACAGAACAGCTGGAAAAAAATAGCAAACGGAGTTAGCACACTTCCTACTCAGGTGTTCCCAAGTGAACATAGGTGCAACCTGCTGTAAGGGAGTCGCTGGCATTTTTTTCCCCCCTCTACATGTCTTTGAATACTAACTTTGCAGGAGTGGATGTTCACAACAGTAGCAGTTGTAACATCACAGAACACAGAGAAATCAAGTATCTTTGCTAGGAGGAGTGAGGGGAAAGATGGCATCTCCCTGATCCCCATAAGGACATGAAGTGGGGGGACTATCTCACTGCATTTTATCAACTGAACGTGGTGTAAAAGGAGCGTAAATTATGTGGCATGTGTATCCTTAAGCTGAGTAAGTATATTACAGAATCATCGGTCACACTGTTGTGCCATTAGCTATTGTCACAAAGATACCACAATGCAATCGTGTTTTAGCTCTCTAGAGTACTGTTTGATGATATGATGTATTTCCTAATGCTAAAGGTTGAGTATCTCTGTGTTTACAATAGAAATTTACTAATTAAAAAAAATTACGCATTTTATTCTGATTCTGTTTTCCAGATGGTACCTAAGGATGTCGTGGCCCCAAGGCAGAAGAGAAAATTTGAAACTGCTTACAAAGGATCCCAAAATTAAAGACAGAAAGGAACAAGACAATCCCTGTCATTTCAGTTAGGAAACACAAATCCTTTTCTGCCACAGGTGTGCTAATAACTAAGTAAGCACTTCAGCTGCACTGGGGATGGTAAATCAACATCACATGAGTTACTAAGAGATATAGAAAGCAAAAAGCCTAAGTCATCTCATCTCGGCAGAAAACCAAGACCAAACATTTATAATTTACTAATATTCACTTTTGAGACTTCAGAATGAAGACATATGTCTACCCAAATCCAGACTGAACAATAATGCTTATCTAGATATTTATTTATTTCTTTAAATTGTATTAATAAAATAAAACACTTGAGTATCTATGGAAACAATAGATTCTCAGCAAGTTAGATCTAAAAATAAGTTCATACACATAAACTGAAATAAAAATGTTAGCCGTTTTCTTAGAGGATATAATAAGAAAAACATAGCAAATGGATTATATTCAGATGATATTTGCATTGGCTGATTAAAATCTGAGGGCATGACATTTGCTTAGCAGCTAATGAGAAACTAATTGTTCTTTGTTTGTCATATGTTACATAAATAACATCGACCCAAAAACAGATTGTGAGAGCACAAAATCTGTTGAAACCATGAAGACAGATATGCAAATGGGAGATGCATTTTTTAGATGAATTTTGGCTTTGAAATATCTCATAATCAGACATTGTAATGACTCAAGAGATGAAACCTTATATCCATAATTCGCTCAAGTTTAGCTACATGTAAACTGGTATAAAACCCAGAAAAGGAGTTGAACAAGAACAACCTCCAATAAGAAGAAAAAATCTCTAAGTCAGAAATTTAAGTAATGCATGGTAATAAACATGCTGCTATATTATAATTTTTTTATTCTGAAACAAATTTATCAATATATCAGTAGGATAATTAAAGAGAAATCCTTACTATCTACTATAATGTTCTACATTAATTTTTTTTTCATTCTCTACATTTTTGAGAGACAGAAATATTGAGAGTGTAAAGGTTTCCTTTTTTAAAACATGTGGTCATCCTGATCCCCTCAAATTCCAGACAATATTGAGGAAATTCACTAGATTTCCAACTTTTCCTGCTGTCTTCAGTAACTTAAAACTGAGCGAATGTAGAAGCAGGATAGGAAGGCACATAGGAATCTAAGAATAAACTAAAGAAAATTTACTTTCAATTCAACATCCACTACAAGGTACAATGAACTCTCCCTGGATTTCACTAGCTAACAAGACATAAGTTTAATGAAGCAAAGCTCTTGTAAAAGCTGCAGAGAGATTAGGGACATTATTAAATAGGCAGAGAAGGACATGGCTTTCAAAAATTTCCAAAAAGTATTTGCCCTTGCTAGTACTACAGGACTTTTGCTTAGATGGTCTTTTGGAGCAAATATACCCAGTATACACTTTCTAAGTAAAATAATAGGAAGGATAATATTGCTCAAAATAACTTCCTTTTTTAAAATGTTTTTATAATTTCTTCTATCATGAACTATTGTCTTCTTTCCCACATCCCTCTACAAACATCTAACACTGAACACTACAACTCTGTGACCACCAAAATGCTTAGGGACTTTGTTGAGGCCTTTGTTCATCCTAACATTTAATGGCAAGCTTTCATCCCGTTATTTTGCCTTCAAAAATGAGCCTTTGTGCAAGAGCAGACCATCATTTCCATGTGCTATGGGTGGAATGAGTCTTCATCCAAACACAAACATCCACCCCTCTCTCCATAGAGACCAGAACAATGACTTACTAGAAAAACATTAGACTTGACTGTCATCTCTCAGGTTCTCCAGAAAAACTGGGGTCCAAGACCTGAGTTCTCCGTCATGGTTGTCATACAGCGTTGTATATATCTTTATGCATGAGAATGATCCTATTTTTAAAATATTCATTGTATGTATATAATTTTTAGAAATAAAATGTTTGGGGTATTTTTTATGCTGCTCTTCAGCTCAGACATAAAGAAATGCTAATAATAAAAGCAAACTGTAATTTCTTATTTTTCCATAGATTTAAGGATCTCAGCAAGGTCAATAACAGTGTATTTGTGGTGCCTATCATAGGTGGGAAAACAACAGATAGAAGACAAGCTAGGGTAAATAAAGGACTTCCAAGAATTTAAACTTTTTTTGATTTATCTAAACTCACACCGTAAACCAAAGGACTGAAATGTGCCCTTGTGCCAGGACAGGGATTTATGACTACAGAGGAGCTCAGCTTTTCAGCTGGACAGCCCAGGAGCCTGAGGGGATGCTCTTGAGCAAAGGAGGAGGAGGCAGCAGCATGAATTCATAATGTGCAGGGAAGACAGAAGAGAAGGAAATATTTTTCAGGCAAAGGTGCTTACAGCCAGGGGCTCCATGGCTCCATGAAATCTGAGCTAACATACTGAATCAGAGTGAAATGAGACTGAATCAGTGATGTCAGCCTCTGGGAAGGAAAGAACACTCCCCTCACAGGGGAGTGGGGGAGTCAGAGAAAGGTGTTTTGCAGATACGACAGTTTATGGTGTGGATGTGCACGTTGACTGTCAATACTCCACAGTGGCATTTGACAGTGAGAAACCTCTCTTGCCAAACATGCACAAGCAGCATCCTCCTGGAGAGACATCTTTGACTCCACTCACTGAACTGTTACACCGCCCCACCTCCTCAGCCACACGGACTGGCGCAGGGGAGCAGTTTCGGGCAAAGGCCAGGAAGGTGCCAGGAGGATGGCACGGGTTGCCAGAGTCAGGGGACGCGGTGCAGGACGGCGGTTGGGACGCTGAGTGCCGACGGCGGTGGGGGTATGCTAGCTGCAGGCTCCGACAGCATCATCTCCAGGGCTGCACCTCCGCCCCCACCTCCCCCCCGCCCCATACCCCACACGACGTCAGCCAGCTCTTTTTTTTTTTTTAAGGCGGGTGTTTCCCGCAGCCAGATGGGAGCATGGGTCCCTCCTCTCTACCCACGCCTCTTTCACTGTTCCTGCGTGGTCTGGATGGGCGGTGGGGGGAAGGGGAGCGTTTGGTCCGGGTTGCGTGATTCGCCCTCCTTTTGTGCGCTGATTTCTAGGTGTGCTCCGCAGCGAAGGCAGTTTCTGCCATCTCCTATGTGACCCTGGCACAAATGTTTAGAAAACGCGTTAATAACGCGAATGTGTTTGTGTGGGTTTTTCTTAAGCCCATGACAAAGCACTATGAGGTCTGAATGGTAAGTGTTTTGGGTTTTTTTTTTGTTTTTTGTTTTTTTTTTTTTTTTTTTTTTTTTTTTTTTAATGATTGCAATTTCTTCTGGAATAGGGGTTAAAAAAAAAAAAAAAAAAAAAGCAGCAGGCACTATCGGTGGTGGCGGGCGGAGGAGAAAATTCTCGCACGTAACATAAACCTCCTGTCTAGCGGAGGTGCAGGCGGTGGAGGAGGGGGCTTGCGGTGTCCCCGGCGGCGGCGGGCGCGGTCCCCCCGCAGCGGGCAGAGCAGCGCAGGGCGGGGCGGGGCGGTCGGGAGCCGCCTGCAGGCGACCTTCGCTCCGGCGCGCTGCCCTTCGCTGAGCGCTGCTGCGGGACAGCCGCTCGAGAGCTGCGCCCGTGCGCGCTGAGGCGCGGTGTGCGCGGCAGAGAACCCCACCTCCTTCCTGGAGGAGCTGCCTTCTGCGGAGCACTCAGAAAAGAAGCCGGGCAGTGCAGTGAGAGGGCTCATTTTTTATTTATTTATTTTCTCTCTCAAATTGATCTAATTTCCTTAAGGGATGGATGCTTAGAGCTGCTTGAACTATCTAAAGAAATAGCAAGTTTCCTTGCTTCATGATTACCGTAGGTAACTTTGCTCATTGTGACATTTAGCAATAGGTGAGAAATTATGTTGCCTCGTAGACAGTAATAGTTAACTTGGACCGACCTCATTCTGTGGAAATCAGAATAATAGAATATGAGAAGTAGCAGTAAGTATTACTTAACTTCACCATTACTTAAAGCAATACAGATAATTTTCAGCAGTTTTAAATCTAGTCACTATTCTGATGACACTTTTAGGCTATTGAGTGTTGTTGAAAGGACCAGAATTTACCTGTAGCCTAAAGTGATGTACTCTAAAGTGAGTCTAACTGAGTAGAAGAAAGAGAGAAAAAATGAAGTCTGCCCTGGCTGAGAAGACTTCAAACTACACACTTCATAGCTGTAGCTATAGTCAGTGTTGATTTTTCCTGTAATCATTAATATTTATTAAACAAGGTTTTGGTTTATTTTATATTTTAATGTTGTCTATCCAAAGGCAGTAATGTTCAGATGGATATTTTCCACAAAAACAGCTAGGTGAACACTGATGTATTACAGAATTAGTTTGCAGTGTCTTCTGTTCAAAAATACTTTTCTTCCTCTGAAAAAGTCAATAATCCATAAAATATATGAGTATATTCAGTTTAATATTCATTAGGATTAGTAACTTCTGCACAGTTTTATCCTGTGCCGGCTGCAGCTGAACTGTTCTAAGAGACTGCAGGTGGTAAACCGTGGATGTATTTCTGTAGCCATAAACTTGCATTTCTTTTCTTCCTATCATAAAGGCTGTTTCTCCCCCACATGTAGTAATATTCTCCTTTTATGGCAGTGGCACAGAATTTAAGTGCTGTAAATATTTATAACTTTTATGCCTTCACTAATGGATCACCTTTTATTTTTGTCATTTTAAGCACTAAGAAGGAGAAAAGTGGTGATCATGGGCAGGAAAGGATGCTGAATTGCTCAGGAAACTCAAATAACTAAAAGGGAACTCATTTTTCTGGCATATATACTCCATAAATGTCATAAAGTTCATGGGTAGGGAGTAGATAGGTTTACCTGTGCCTGTGGTCCGTCTGTTTTCGTATCACCTCTCACAGAGATGCTCTCAAACGCAGAGGCAGCAGCCACCCTTTGGTGCTCTCTGCCCAGAGCTCACCCATTTGGCCGCAGTGTAGCAGCATAAGCAGTACATTCATTTACCCTCACCTGCATCTGATTATGGAGATATCACAGGTTATGCATTAGTGACCCTGTATGTAAAAAAAAAAAAAAAAATCTCCAAACCACCACCAAACAAACAAACAAACAAAAAAAGTCATCTAAGAAATCTAAGAATGTTGTAGATAAAATTCAATCAAAACTGCTGAAAAAGATTGGCAGTCAAGAAAACTGGAAGACTCATGGATGCAGTATTCGATAGATTTATCTTGCTCGGAAGTGATCATGTGTTTGTCTCAGTAGATGATTATAGAGGAAAGGCTTTATTTTCCTCAATCATTAGAAATACCTAGGGAAAAAATTCTGCATGCTTGTGCAAACACATTGTGTATGCTACCTTGCTGAAGAATATGTGGATGAATGGTCTGATGAAAGTGTAACTGAAAATCAGAGCAGTGTATGTGAGCAAAAAGTACACAGAGACTTCCTGTGTGAAATTACTAGGGGTGTGGTGGGAAGCATATGTACACACCTTAGGGCAGACAAGTAGGAAATGAGTTTAAATTCTTCTGATATCACACTTCCTAACTTCAAAGTCCAGCCTCAGTGTGAAAAATGACAGTTAAAATTGAAGGGCAACAGCAAAAGTACCAGAACTACATCAATTAGGAAAGAATTTCTTGAAAATTTATGGTAAAGGTGATTTTCTGAAGCTTCCTGGTCATCCTCTTCTGCTTCCTCAGGCCTTTCTAAATAATTTTTTTGGACTATTTCCTTCCCAAGCCACCTATAATTTCTGAAAGCCCCTGTTAGTTGCTAGATGCCAAGTACCAAAAATGCACAGAAGACATTGATATTTATTCTGTTAGAATAATTAATAGTTTCTTGTTTGAAACTTAACAAAACAAGGTAGTGAGAACTTCTTGTTTTAGTGCCTTAATATAATTAAAAAATAAAACCAAGATCAGTTCAAATTCTTTCCTTTCTGCCAAAGTATTTTTATAACTTCATGAAATCTTGATCTGTAATACTTTGAAAGTTTCTGTTTTGCAGATTATATATAATCAAAGCATGAGTTCATATTGAACTACTTGCTAGTTCGAGCACTAATTTTTAGTAATGGTTCTCCTCAGAAGAGGGTTTGAAATTTTGTGAGTCAAATTTCTGAATGGCATTGCTTTGTCTATTTTTACAGAAGAGATTGAAAGTAATGGAAAAATAAGATTTCAGTTGTTTGGGGGCAGTTTCCATCTTCAAATAGTGCAGATGTCTATTAGTTAGAGATGTGAGAATCATTGAAAATTTATCTTAGCTTCAGTCATGAAGTCACTGCAGCACCTTATATATTTTCAGCTTAGTTAAGTGCATGCTTAAGTCTACCACGTTCTAAGATTTCACATGCAGGAAAATAAAAAAAAAAATTAAAAAAGAAATCACATTGCTTTGTTTCGGAGATATCTGGGTCTTTTTAGACAAATATTATTAGAGCCTAACTTTCCTAACTTAAATGTTTGGTGATTCATATAAGGAAAGCTGTTGACCCAAATCCTGAAAATAATTCTGCATGTCTGTAAAGTTAAAAAAAAAAACAAAAACAAAACAAACAAACAAACAAAAAAAAAAAACCACAAAAAGCCACCCAACTTTAGACATAGTCTTAGAGAAGTGCATATATCTTTAATTCTCTTTAAAAGTACTGGAGGTGCATCATGAATTTGCTTCCATTCTCTATTTATAAGAGGGTATTGATGTATACACTTGCAGAGCACCATGCCTCATATTTACTACAAAGAACTAATTTTTAATTTTGACAGGTCCTTGAAATTAAAACCTTTAAGCATCATGGGAGTGCAAAACTTTATACTTTATACTTAAGGGCGTTAAGCCACCAAGCCTTTTAAAACCTCACTGCTTGAGACTTTTGGTTTTTCACATTTTGGTGACATTATGATTAATACTTCAAATGTCAGGCATTCAGAAACCTCTGGCAATAGAAGAACATGTACTTAAGTATCTGTGAAGGAGAATCTGTATTAATATGAAACCATTTAGGTGGTGGAGAGTGGGATTCATGAGAGCTGTATTTTTCTTGGAAGTTTGCTTCACAATTTGTATTACTCACCCTTGGTCTTATTTGGTGCTGTGGTGACAAAAATGTCAGCCTAGTTTAGCTCAGCAGAAATAGGGCTGTATGGATTAGGAATTATAGTAGATATAAAAATCAGGGTTAACATCACCAGCGTGATACTCTACTGAGTAGTCAGAAAGTAGTTATTGATTCTGTGAAATGTATATGATATTGTTCAGTGTGTTGGGAATGTTGTGGTGCTGTGCTTGTCTTGGAGTCCTGTCCCCTGTTCACTCAATTCTTATGTTTAGTCAGAGAGTTAAAACTGACTTTTCTTCTAGAAATGAAATGCTCACACTCAGCTGTATCTATGGCCACAGAAATGCAAAACTGGCACATTTCTGAAAACTGCTATTTTTTAAAAGTATGAGATCGAAATACTAGATGTCATTATCAGTACCAAGAGACACCACCACATATGACCTTAGCATAAGAACAAATCTACAAATATTACCATTTCAAGCACTTTTATTTTCCCCCAAGAGCACAATTTAATGTGTATAAAGTGTATGCTGCTTCAGTGGCTACTTTTTCTACAATGTGTCGTAGCTGCTGGGGTCAACATGGTCTAAAGTAAAGCTGGTTATTCCCTCTAGGCATGATTTTACACTTTCTTGTTCCGGTAGCCCTATTGACCATTCAGACAATTTCAGAAGTGATAATTTATAAACAAAGTGGCAGGAGTAGGCATTGAGACAAAGGAAGTAGAGGATGTTATTTTTAGCTAATATTTACCACTGAATCAAGGTTTTGGTTCTGAGCTATAAGATTTTAATGCTTGTTAAGTTCACTTTGTCTTTCTAATTATGAAGTGTTCATTAAATCAGGTTGGGATATTTAATCCAGATGATGTAAATTGTTTTAATATAACTTGTTTTAATGTAAGTCTTTACATAATTGTTTTAATATAAGTGTTTAATATTTAATGTTAAAAATTTAAATTTAAAAAAATTAGGAGGCCAATATGGGAGGGGAGAGGGGAAGACAGAAACAAAATAAGCTCCCTGACTCGTGTCCCACTGTCAGTTATGATTTCTTTAAAAGTGAGTGACCACTGGATTTCACATTAAAGTGAATATGCTGTGATGAGTTTTTACATCCCATGGCACACTATGTTGCTCAAAACATGCAGCATATGAAACAGATGGCCTGGGAGGACTGTCAAAAAAACCTATTGGGCCTTCTCTGGTATTACCTTAAAGCAAAAGAGAGGATGAGTAAGTGTGCTGTAATTTTTGGCTTTAACACAGCGTTCAGAAAGTTCAGTGTCTGAAGGCATGCCTACTCAATCACAGTAACACATATAAAAACAGATACCTATTTGAGGGTAATAAAACAATACAATTATTTGAAATTGTAGGGATGAAAGGAAGAATGAAAAATTGCAGTGGAAAAGGGAGCAGACTTTTTTCAAGATGCTTATCACAGGACTGAGCAATGCAGAAAAATAAATTTAATCAGGACTTTCACATGATATTTTTAAATATTTTTGTGTACAATATAGTAGAAAGTAAGTCCTGCAACCTTTATTTTTTTTTAATTATGATTTTAGACATCTTCTTGTGAAAGTAACGGTTGTGCCTCCAAGACCTGCTTGGTTATGGCTTCAAAATTTCTAAGCATGTAGAATCTTCTAAACAAGGGCAAGCAATGTGTTTTGTACTAGAGGCATAAAAATCAGACCATACTGTATGAATATGAGTCTGCAAGACAGTGTCTTTTTAGGAGATATTTCATGTACTGGTAGTATTAAAAATAGTAAGCCATCCAAATTCCTCATATTCTTGTCCACAATAAATTTTTAGAAGTAGCTGTTTTGTTTTGTTTATTTTTTTTTAAATCCCATTCCTGCAGCTGCATACTGTCTTATTTAACCTTGACTGAGAACAACTAGATCTGGTATTTCAATTCAAAACTACTAAAAGTAATAAATATTCAGTAGTATTAAAAAAACAATTCCATCTTTGAGTTCACAGTTTACTGAAACGAAGATTTGTTTCCAGAAGCTAATATTACTAAATAACTGTTCAAAATGTGGACATTGCAGCATAAGTAAAATTATTTTCTTACTCATTGCTGAATTTCTGTTAACTATAAAAATGACCATACAAAATGATCATTGAAACTGTAAATGATCATAGATACTGTAAATTTTGGAAACTTTTTTTTCTTATTTGTTGTTAATTTCTTTTAAGTATTATCATTGTTCAGTTGTCTGATAAAACTGAGATGTTTAACTGGCTGTATGCTGCTCAGCTATATTTTTATTTTTCAGCTCTGGAAAGTCATTGCACAAGACTGCAATACAGTTATATCAGAACTTTGGGAGATAAATATCGCTAAAATGATGTTATAATGCTGAAGTTTATCTATTATTTTAAAAATGCACCTTTAGCTTATTTTTACTTACTCTCTTTATTGGCAATGGGTTTTCATTTCATGTTTTAGGAAAATCCTATAAATGTTGTTATGCTACTACTTCAAAAAGGGAGAGAAAGGAAGAAACATGTGAAATACTCTTGTACTCATTTTGTTTGTGATTTTGAATAGCTTTCAAATTAGAATGATTTTCTCAGATTTTTATAGGCTTGCCCAATCCAGCTGTATATTTTATATGCTAATTTAAGTTCTATTTTTGTTCCCCTTGGGATTTAGAGTGATTATAATTGTTGCTCTTCAAAAGCCAAACAGATGATGATTGCCACTTCAGGAATATACCAAAAGAAACCAGCTTTCCTTAAACCTGCTCATCCACTTCATAATAATCTCCATTTTTTCTCACTAAGAAGCAGACAAATGGCAACTGCAGTTCGCTGAAGCCAGTTCAGTTATTTAAACATCACTTTACTGAGATAACAGGAGGTGTTAAAGCAGAAGGCTTTTCAAACACTAAGATGTAGCCAGTGCTGTAATAAGGATGCCAAGTGGAAGACCACACCCTTCATGTCAGCTTGAAATACAATGCTAGAGTCCAGGGACAGCAGAAGTTGCTGTGAGCTCTGCTGGACCTGGGACAATTTCTGGAGTACAAAACATAGAATGACAGTGATTTTGCAAGGTATTTTCTTGTCTGTCTGCTCTGCAATACCAGCTTTGATCATAGGTTCACTCTTAGTATCTCT
This sequence comes from Vidua macroura, assembly GCF_024509145.1. NCBI lineage: Eukaryota > Metazoa > Chordata > Aves > Passeriformes > Viduidae > Vidua > Vidua macroura. The sequence goes on from NC_071611.1 coordinate 51,152,976, forward strand.
CACCCCCAGTGACATTTGGAATGAGCTGGGCTAGACCAGAGGGTTTCTCTAGAATTTGTTTCAGCAATAAATTTTAGTTTAATCACATGGAGAAGCTTTGCAGTGAAGATCAATGCTGGAGAGAAACGAATCCCTGTGAATTGCAACAAGATGCTACAATATCTGTTGGTTCATGAGCACTGGCATAAATAGGGATGGAAAGACTCAGAGGCTTTTCAAGATATAGAAATATGTAGGCAGTTCTTTACATAATTGGTTAAAAATCTCATATATTTGTATTTTTGCAGGTCTCTTCTGATGTTTTTCGTATCTTATAAATGTAAGTAATGTTGCTGGGTTTTTTCCTACCTGCTCTCTGAAGTTTGATTCCTGCAGTTTACAGGAAGAAGACTGACCATATGTGTTGCCATTTGTCCTCTGCTGCTTTGTTTATGCAGGCAATCAGTGACAGTGTCTCTATATAAATCACAGTTTACCACTCAAGGGGGCTGATACAAAAACAGTTCCATCATCAGTGTCTTCTTCAAAGACAGACTGCAGCAGCTGTCTTAAAACATGGATCTTTCACTGAAGAAAGCAAGAATCTTTCACAATTCTGATCTTCCACAGGTCACATTTATGCAAAAGAGATGACCAGGAAAAAAAGCAAAAATGCACAAAAGGAGTAATTTGGTTTTTATTTCTTAAGTTTAAAAACCTATACAAGAGCAGAGGTTAAACTCAGACAATTATCAGAAAGTCCTTTTTTTCAATTATGGAAGAAAAACTTCTGTCAACCCATGCTTTTCTAGCTTATCCAGAATGTTACAGAGCTTTGGCTATAGCAGTGTAAGCTGAGAGAAAAATTGCATGGCCTAGAGACTGGAGGGGGGGGGGGGGGGGAAGGCCTTTAAAATAGAACAGAGCTGAAACATCCACTAATTGCAGTTTTGTTGGTACAGCATGGGAAGTCATAAAGTCTTGTAAACTCACAATGCCTTGTCAGAATCAGCAGTGTAATCCACATCTCCTTGAGACCAAAAGGCAGAGGGTACAATCCCAGACCCCAGGCAGCAGACTGCCAGGAACAGAGCTTTCCCTTTTGATCCCAAGCAGCTGTATTCAGTATGGCCAGCAGTTCTGGGGCCAGTTTCATCTCCAGCTAGAGTGTCTTAGAACCAGATCAAGCTTCCCATCTAATCCAGGAGCCACAACAGTGAGATCTGCTCTGGAAGGATCATTGTGCCCCTGTTAGTTACACACACTGGACTGGGTTTTATAAACCTACATTTTGAAACACTGGCTGAGTGATAGCAGAGGTGCATTTCCTTTTGAAAACTACTTTTAAATGAAAACATTACTTACTTCCCCCAAAGGTTTGATACTGCATCTACATTTGTCTGCATTTCTGTTGTTTAAGGACAAGTTTTCTTGAACTGAGCTGTTTTCCTCCCTTTCTCATGCTCTGGCAGGAGGATTCCAGAGGCTGCAGCAGCGCATTTCCTTGTGCAGGAAAATGAAATGGGTTGCCAAAAGAGGAACAATGACACGGAGATCAATCCTATCCATAAGGCAAATAAAGAATAGGTGACTGATCTTAAAAGCAGCTAATGTAAGAGTTTATCAAAGCTATCACCTTCTTCTCATTCGTTATCAAGAAATGTTTCATGTCACCATTGCCTAAAAATCAGAGCTCAGCCCAGGACAACATGGGTCAGAGAAATCCTGAGCTGTGAATCCTATCTCCATGTTTTATCTGTTTTGCTTTGCTCTTTATCCTCTGTTGCTTAATATGCATGTATATTAAATTAAACTAAAAGTGTATTTAGGACTTAGTTTTCCCATTGTTGGTAATTCAAATTTGTATTTGCAAAATGTCGTGCATTTAATGAGGAAAGGAGCGTGAGGTTGCAGATTGTAGATTGTAGAGAATATTGTACTAATTCTTTTTATAAATGGTTTATTAAACAAAGCACTACATCTAGGTTCTAAATTTATTACCTTTCCTAAGGTAGCTTAATTGCATATCTACTTCCTAAACAGTTCAAGATGTGTTTCTGCACTAGTGATTTTGCAGTGTAACAATGTGCATTCTGCCATATCACTCTCAGATCAAACACCTTTGCAGACAGTGCATTTTCACAATGGCAAATGGTACTTCAGAGTCCTCTTTGAATGCTGGCCACAGTACATACTTCTAGTAGCAAAGTGCTCTTAGACTTTGCAGCTGAAGAATATTGTAGGCATCTTCTTTTAATCTTGCTTGTTTCCTTCTTGTTATGTTATCATTCAGAGTAAGCATTTTGAGCCAAATTAACATGGAAGGTATTGAAAGTATATGCAAAATAGGCATTGAAAGAAAACTGTTCAAATGCAGAATTTTTCATAATTAATGGAAAACCACAATTTTTCATGTTATGATTACCCCAATAGGATGGAAAACAACAGTAATTGTAGCTGGCTTTTTTTTTTTAATTGATTTTCAGGGTTTTTTTCCTCAATGGTAGATATTTGATCTTATTGCCACATTGTCTACTTCTGGTGTGATTTCCTTGTTTAATTTAGAACCAAAATTTGAAGACTACAAAACATTCTTACAGAAGCAGTAAGCACTAATAAATTAAATGTAATGTTATAAGAAATTGTGAAGATAATGCCTCAGTACTTAATGGCTGTGAATATAAATTGACTGGGTATGTTAAGAAAGAAGGTTTATTTTAAAAAGGTGGTATCTTTACTCTCAGGTCTGTTTTACAGAGTTCTGTGAATTGGGAAAAAAAAAAAAAAAAACAACAGAACAGAGAAAATGAATGTCTATTCTAAATAATAACAATGAAACCAAAGAAAGAAATATGAAAAGGCTTAACTGAAAATTCTTGGCATAATAGGAGTTAAACAATGTAAGAGTAGAAGGAATTCTTCTTTCCTCTGTAACCTAAAGGCAGCATAGTAAGAATAAAAAAATGTTCCACAATATATAATGTCAGAATAATTAATGAAAATAACTGTTGCTACTTGAACAATTTAAAACCAGCATTTTACATTATGGCAATTGACTTATGATTACTAAAGCACTTCATAAAGCAACAATAATATTTATTTGAAACTGCAGAATTAAGAAGGTGGTACGTTTGATGTACATTGCCAGTCCATTTGAAAACAGTTCTTCCATACAGTACAAAAATAAACTCAGGCAAAATTATACATGTATAAGGTACATGTGTTAAGCAACAGAAGTTCTTTGCAGTTAAATAGATGAGAATTGTTCTACACACTTGACTCCACTCGCTATAAAAATTTCCATTTATCTCAGTAAGATTACTGTAACAAGGAGAGCAAACTATGTGTTGCAGTTTCCATAGTGTTATGGCTCTATATCACTACTCCTATATCTTACCCAAATGGAAACTAAAAAAAGCCATTTTCCACAACAGCAGCAAAACTAAAGGCAAGGAAGAACACATTCTGTCCACTCATTTAGTCTATATAAACCTCTGGAGCTGTAACTTGGTTTTTAAAGAAAAATTTAAAAAGCATAAAATTCTGTAGTTAACTTTTCTTTTTGTCCAAGAGCATTTGACTAATCAAGACAATACTGGGCTATGGCTGAATCAGCACTTTAAAATCAGAGCTGGGAGAAGCAATAATTATTTAAAGACTAAACCCAGCTCTGTAATTTTTAATAATCTTGTTTCTCCTTGTGTCAATCTTATCAAGAATGAGGAAAGACATAGCCTTGTGGACTGAAGAGAGATGTTAGAGGTGATATCTCCAAACAGCAGCTGTTCAATTATTCTTAACATGCTGTGGAGATGCAGGAAGAGCATCCCTGTGGAAGCATTAAGTTCTAGGAGAAAATACTGGTTTTGCAGAGTGAAAAGGATATGTTCTGAATTCATTTGGTGCTTCCCCACCTCCTCTCCCAAGCTTAAATGGGGTAATAGTTCTTTTTTTTTCAATTTGCTATGTGTCTCCTTATATGTCTGTAGTCTCTGTTTCTTCCTTGTGTATTAAAAAGGCAGTCTTTCCCAATTTGAATATCTATAGTCTAAAATACTTTCTTGACTCCTTTTCTTATTTTTTCATACCTCCGTTTTCTCTCACACTACTGTTTCTTGTTTTCTGCCCACACATTCCAGGCACTGGGTGGTACAGCATTGTACAACCTAACACCAGTTTATGGCAAACTAGGTGATGGTGCCGCAGAACAGGCTCTAATAAGCAACTTTTTAATGCTTATGACTTATTAGCCTTTTTGTCCTGTGTTGTGGGAATGGGCATTACTTTAGTAAACAATCTTCATCAAAGTGTGCAACTAAATACTGATTTTCTTAAGATATGTATACACTATGTATATCAACACATACTATATAGAAGCTATGGTGATTCTACACAGGTACAAACAATAAATAGTTGATATCTCTATCTCAGTCTTCCATGGAAAATGCAGTATTCCAAGCAGAAAAGACTGCAGAATAAGTGACTCTCTGAACATCATATTACACAGTCTATCTGCATGGCCAACAATGCTCATTTGCATAGTTACTGGATAGTAGGCGTTTAGGACCTCAAACACCCAGTCAAAATACAAAAAAAAACCAAAAATATATTAGCCTATTTGAGCATGCTAAAGAAACATGGGGGAATCTAAATGCATAAAACAAAGACTGGGAGAACTAGCAAGATTCTATTTGAAGGCAAATAAATGCTACATATCTGTTAGAAAGTGAGAAGATGGCTGTAAGTTTCACTATTCAGTTCTTTTATTCTGGCTCTGAATGCTCATTGACATTTACAGGGATGCTTTACAAGGATTAAGGAAGAACTATAGCAAAAATATTAAAATAATTGGAGTGTAATTTTGTATTTGCCTTTTGTCTTAGTGTAGCAGCTAGGAGCACTGATTATGTGGTAGGTAGAATAAATACATCTGGTATAAATCGTGTCAGTTTCAGGATTTGCCATGCAGGGGAAAAGAGGAAAAAGGCTGTGGATGGAAAGGCTAAGTAAGCCTTTTTACAGTATTTTTCATAATTGTGGCTTAATTGCATTTGTTGCTTACATCCTCTTTTATGCACATTGGAATTGTTGATCTCATATCTTTTGGAATAGCAGTAGGTTTCCATAATCAAAAAGCAATATCCAGTCATCCTGTAATATTAATTTCCTTTTTTCTCCCTGTCACCACATTAAAAAAAACCAACAAAAACAACAACAAAAACCACAACCCCCCCCAAAAAAATGCAAAAAAACCCCAACCAAACAAGCAAAAAACCTCAACCAAACAAACAAAAAAAATCCCAAAAAAACAAAACAAAACAAAACAAAAAAACCCAGAAAATAAGTTAAGTTCCAGGTGACTAAAGGTAAGTTGAAGGAGGCAGGCAAATCTTAAGTTTGCAAAGCAAATCTGAGTAGCAAAAGAAACTTTACAGCTTCTTGGCCCATGACATGACTATTATCAGTTTTGTGTTAAATATGACATGATTTAAATCCACTTTAAGCCTCACAATGTATCTTCTATTTCCTGTAAGGGATGAGGAAAATAACATGATAGGGGAAAGATTGTGGAAATCACACTATTATGAAAATACTGTTTCAAACCAGTTCCCATCATTAGGAACCATTACAAGACCATGAAAATTTAATCCTAATTCTTAATTACATATGTTTCAGTATTTTGCTATTTAAATGTAAAAAGCAGATTCTTCATAGTAGTTTCACATTCCGCAATTTACAGGTGAATCTTTAGTATTGTTGATGTGGTCATTATCTTGACAATGATGTCTAACTGTAGAATTTTTTTCTTTCTTGTTCAGGATGAATTTGGTGGGTGTATGTACTTATGTGCCTGATGCAGGTTTTTTGTTGTCCAAAGTTATCATCAATAAGTTAATATTTTACCATTTTAAATGCCCAAATGGGAATTATGAAAGGATACATGATTTTTTCAGAATGCAGTTTGTATCTAGCTTAATTCTGGATTCCCATGTCTCATGCGGACCAAATAAAATCAAATTGAAAATCAATAGCCAAATGCTGAAAGGCACTTTGAGGTTAGATGTCTGGAAGATCAAAACCAAAACCAAACCAACAATAAGTCCTTGAATTAATTTGAAAAAAATGCTAGAATACAAATAGCTTTGCTCATCAGACTTGTATTTGTTTGGTTTCAGTGCTTACTGACAGCAGAAGAAAAATGTGTAGAGAACTTGTCTAGTACTTTACAGGGGTTTTTTTAGCCTATGAGATCCATTTCTGTCTTGGTGTGGTTTTTGGGGGTGTTTTTTCTGTGGTTTTTTTAATGTTTAGTTTATTTTATGTGATTTTGGTTTTTTTTTTCTCAGACATTCAATTGATTTTAAACTGCAAAAAGAGAAAAATACTATTTAGAACTGTAGTAATTTTGGTGGTGAGGAATGATAAAAAATCTTACTCTCTGAGGGAAAATAAATTTATAGCTAACTTTGAACTTCAGCAACTTGCTTAAGTAATATGATCCAGTACTTTACTATTCTTAAAGTGCCTTAATTTTGTGGGCTTCTTTTGAACAAAGAAGCAGAAATTAGACTCATTATTCTCTCTTTTTCCTGAATCTCTGCTAAAATAATAACAAAAAAAAAAAAAAGAAAAAAAAAAAGCACCATTATGCCTGTTCTGCAGAGCATATATTTATTATCTAATGACCAAACAGAGAAGAACTTTCAGGAGAGTGAATGTCCATGACAACATCAGAACAATTTGCTGTAGTTTTGTGACATATTTTGTTCCACTAAGTCGTACGACAGTGCCATACATTACTATTAGTTTGAATAACCTTTTAGATATTTAAAGCTATACGAACATTTATGATTTGGATTTGTTGATGACTCATCTCCAGCAGAATCAAAGTAGTACAGAGCTGTGCATAGTACTTCTGATGGAAAAACTGAGTTGTATAACAGAAGAAACAAAACCTCCAGAATTTAAAGACAAGCAAACTAGGCCAGCATCAGTGAAAGACCATTGTGTCATCCACAAGTGAATAATTCTGGCATAAAAAAGAATAAAAAGTAGTTATTTATATACTTATAAGCTTAATAGTTCAAAGAAATATCTTGATGATAGAAGTAACATAAGGGAAGTTTTTTTTTGAAAGTGTGACTTGGTTTTTGTATCTAGTAATTGCAAGAAATAATTAGCAAATTCTAATTCCACATCTTTTGAATATTAAGTCACTTCTTTATTAAAAAATTGTAACATGTAACATAAATGTAAAGGAAAAGTATGAAAAACTGTGTAAAGTTATGTGGCAAGCATGAACTACACATAAAAAAGAGATAACTGCCTTTAACATATTGCTATGAAATTGAAAAGCATTTTTAATATTCTCTTCTCAAGAGCATGCTGACAGTTGTTCACTCCCCACATTTGAGCAATCATAGCAGGTGTGTGTTATAAAAAGATGAACTTTATTTGGAGAAGGAAGGAGATAAACTAGTTTCATATACTTTCTGAAATCCTGCCCTTATCCTTAGTGCAGAACACGATGTGTACCTTTACTGAATCATTATTGCTAGCTGGAGCCATATTCTCTTAATTGAATAAAACAAAAAATTGAAGTTAATACTTAAAATTACGTGGAATATATTTAAATACTTGCTTTACCAGGTCAAAAAAATTCCATCTATTACCTATGTTATCTGATTATCTGAAAATGATTTAATCACATATTATACAAACACTTTGGAATTTACAAGGACTTTCTCAGTAAAATAATGGCAGCAATTTCCACTATATTGCTTCACTGTGCTGTCAGCAGGAAAATGCTGGCATACTAAAAAAGCTATCTTTGAGTAATACGTGCTTTCCACCTCAACAAATGAAATTAGACACAGGCTCTTGAAAAAAAAAGTAAGTCAATATCAATAAGTAAAAAAGTAAGTATTTTAAATCAATATTCCTGTAGCTTTGATACCACAAGAGAATGTGCTCATTACAATTACTTTATAACCATGTATCTTTTTCTTAGAGAAACTTATTGTTATGGTGGAAGTCTAATCTAACTGAATTGACAGTATTTGGGATGATTCACTGGAGAATTTAAAAAGAACTTGTTATTTTGGGATAAAAAGCAGCATTAAAAATATTGATTGTATTCTTGCTTTTCATTGTCTCTTTGACACAAGGTTATTTCTCCTCACATTTACACAGTGTTTTGCTGGCAAGGTCACTTCAGGCTCTGTTTACGTATTCCCCACAAATTAGAAGGCACAAGGGCAAATTGTTATAGTTGAGTTCTCTGGCTTGTGAATTTCATCAAAATGACCTGCCTTCTTGTGAACTCTGAAATGCATCTCAAAAACCAAGTGATTTTCTGATTCAGGGACAGCCACTTGGCAGTAATTTGTGCGTGCTGAAACTGCACAGTGGACCTAAGTTGCTGAACAGGTTTGGCCTTATCCACATGTGCCTTATGCTTTTCTCTCACATTACACTCTGGTTTTGTTCTCTGCCACATCATTAGAAAAGCCACCAGATCTCAGGGACAAGCAAAAAGATGTATCTAATAAAGTGCGTGTGCCAAAGATGCTTTCCTGATTTTCCCTGATTCTGCCTTTCCTTTTGGCTCTGAGAAAGCTTACTCTCTTAATATCTTAAATAAATGACTCATCTTCTGGGTCCTTGTAACTGATAGCTCCTGCTATCAGATATGTTTAAGTGACAGGCTAAGGCCAAATACATGTGGTTAGATTATCAGAGGATAGATGTAGTCTTGCCTCTGTGCCCTCCATTTAACAAGTCTGAGTGGTAAATCTTTAGGTTTCTGTTCAGGTTTGGGTTTCTCTTGGCTTAAGTACCTTGTGTTTCATTAAGAAATAGTTAATCTTGTCTTAATTTATTATTTCAAGAAGATGGAAAGGTAGCCTTAGTGGCTATAATTAAGTAACTTAATGGTTTACAAGCCTATACAGTTACTCTGGGTCTTAAGAACCAATCACAAGGAATTAAGTGCATGTTATAAATTCTTCTTTAGAAAATAATGCTCTGTGACCTTAGATTATATGCTCCAGTTGTATTCCTTTTAATTGCATTTTCTACAAAGCTTTTTTTCAAAAAAACACAGATCAAAGGTAAGCTGAACTCAGTCTAAAGTAAGTATTTCTGCTGGAAAAAGGCGGAGCTATAATATTTTATTCTGATGCCATTAATCAAACTAAAAACACAGTTTGAAACAGGATTTTTTTTTTCTCCTATAGACTATATAAGTGTCTATATAAGTTATATAGACTATATAGACTATATAAGTGTGTGTACATATTTTTTCAAGTGAATAATTCCAAAGGTCATTACAGATTCTTTTCACACCAGCAATTAATTTTTGTTTAGCTGTGCTCACAAACACATGCTTGTATTGTCTGCAAGAGAATTGTGCTTTCATGTGAGCTTGACTGTGTGTATTAAAAATCACAGTGCAGATCCTTCTCCTGCAGAGGAAATGGGGAATTGAAAATAAGCTGCTGCAGTTTCAAAGTGAAAATGTTTTGTCCTTTGTAAAGAACTTGACAGCCAAATGGATGGTTTGTTCTGGGACTCAAAGATATGTCATAGCAGTGGAACAGACAAGGTACCTCCACTCCAGTTCAGGTACTGCTGGGACAGTGATTTGGGATTAGGATTTTTTTAAGGTGTTTTTATTAAAACAGCATCAGGTAAGAGAAACCTATTTCTCTTTGCTAAAAAGATCCCAATGACAGTTTACTTCACTGGAATATCAACAACATGCCGGCTGCTGTGCCACCTGAATTTCAATTTCTTAATTTACAGCACAGATAAAATAGAATAAAGCTCGATCTCTGCTGCTCTTTACACTGGGCTTGTCTTATTAAGCATGAAGTCTGGCGCATTGCAAAGCTATTCAAGTCGTTATCTGTTGAGGACCTCTTGAACTATCTCTATCTCTGCAGTGTGGTGATAAGACAGTTGTTTCTATAGCTGCAGTGTCTCTATGGGCCTCAGTCTTCTTTCTGTGCAAACTACAGCTTTGTCACTGTGCCCTGATGCTGTCACTTTCTCTGTTGTGCAGTAATTCGATCCAAGCACAAGAGAGGTTGATGGCAGCAACTGACTGGCAGGTGACACAGTCTTATTTTACAATTAGATGTGCATTTCACACTGCTGGAAATACAAATCCTCAATAAAAGAAAATACCTCAGCTATGGTGCAGCAGCAATCTGCCTTTTCCTGGTCGCAGTTAGAAACAAGTAAATATATAATAGCTTAGATAAATAGACAACTTCTTTCAGGTACTAATTTTTTTTCCAGACAAAGGTTCCACAGTTGTCTGTAGAAAATCTGAGGAGTTGTGGTTACCTTTTGTGGAGATACCTTTTTGGAAAAAAAAAAGTGAAGCACCCCCCTTTCCTTTCCCCATCTAAATGCTAACCAGTTTTTGACAATATTTTTTATGAAAATTCAGACATTGCTGTGTAATAGAATAGAAAATGATATAGTAGCCTCAGTTGCAGTGTTCATACTACTGCAGTTTTGTACAATGTCTATATCTTATGACCGAAGAGAGGGTCAGAGAAGTAGGTAGAACAATCCCACACCCATACTGAAGGCCATGAAGGTATGTTTTATCCCAGGAAGTGTGTGTCTCAAGACTTGGTGTGAAACCCTCATGCATGTCAGTGTTTGTGAAAGTAAATGCGAACAGACATAAGTTACACCTGGGAAAAGAACCCTCAGAATCCCGGGGGTTCAGTAACACACAGGCACAACACACATACCATCCATATGACGGCACCCGAACACCACGAGTTAAGAACCATTTGTCCGGAGTGCTCGAGAGGGAGTGCCAAGCCCACACTGATACCACGTACAGTATCGAGGTGTTTTCCTGAGGGTAGGGAAGATTCCCCTTCCCTGGGAGCGGCCCTTACGCAGACGCGGCGGGGCCGCGCCGCTGTCCGTGGTGCTGAGGCGCTGGCCGCGCGGTTCTCTGCCGTACCAGCCCCTCCCGTAGGCAGCAGGCGCTTCTTCGCTTGCTTTATTTCTTATTTTTTCACTTTCATTAAAAAAATATTTTAAAATAATAATATTTTTTTAAATCCCCCTCTGTGCTAGCCGGTAAACATTTTTCTTCCAGCGCAATTTGCTGCTTTTACTGCCATTCCTTGACCACTCAGTTCCAGCCAGAGGATTCAACAGGGTTCAGCACGCCTGAACAACCAGTGCTCTTCTCTTCTCCTACTTCTCTCCTTCCATGTCCAACGCCTATTTAATAACCCATACACGTTTTTGCTAAAGGCTATGTCCAGATAGCCAGCTACTGCTAATCATAAAGACTTATTTTCAGACGTATTACTTAAACAAAGGGGAACTTCACAGGAAAGTGTTTCTCCAGGGAGAACGGAAAAATTTAGCTTTCCTTCTGACATTGCTGGAATCAAGGGTCTCTGAATACACATCAGAAATGAGAAAGGCCAATGACAAGGCAATTTGCTAAAACAGCTATTTTCTGCCTAATTTCACTTTAGCACTGTGTATTGACAAACATGACAGATGTGAGTACATTATTGGTAGAGATACTAAGCCTTGAAAGAAAATGCATAAAGTTTGGATTTTGTCTCTAAAAGCTGGTCACTAATTATAGCTGGAAGATTGTTCCTTTTGGGTGGAGAGTGTTGGGAAGAAGATGGAATCAGGAGTCCTGAATATCAGACCTGACAGGGAAGCTGCTGAGAGCATTTAATTTCCTAAAAGTTCAGAAGACACTCTTCTGGTTTCTAACGGCATACATTTTGCATTTTGGCATCCACTTTAAACAGAGTTTCTTTAGTTCTAAAACCAGGTGTGTATATACGCCGTTTTAAAATTGGGTGGGGCGGGGGCAGGGGAGGGAAGGGCCTGACATGTTTGGGTGTATTGAGTGAATGCATCAGACTGCTTAAGAAATCATCTAAATATATATTTTTTAAAATTTTCTTCCTTTCTCTCTTTTTATACATTAGCGATGTTCTCCTAAGGAACACTTTTTTTGCTCAAACACATGAAGCAAGAAAGTAATAAACAACTAAAGCTAGTAATTCTGAAAACAGAAACATTGTGCACAGTTTTTATAGATATTTTCTACTTGGTAGAACAAACAATACTTTCAGTACTTTATTTCAGATATATATATATATATATATATATATATATATATATATATATATATATAAGACTTGTTGATAAATGTTCCTATAAAATAAAGAACTTGAGCAGCTTAATTTTGGTATCATTAAGAGAAACAGAAACAGTTTTGCTGTATCAAAGGGTAAAATTTGCCATAATTAAACAAATCTGAGCCTCAGACATAAGCTGAGAAAGCGGAGACCTTTCTGAATACTTACACTGCTAAGAGCACAATTTATACATACATCCAAAAACTGTGTGTGAATAGACATCACTTCATGTAGGATCTTTGTATACACAGCTTTGAGAAAGTAGGCATCCCCACCCCATTCCTTATTCAGTTCTTGGAGCTAGTAGTTTGGTACTAGTTCCGCCAGGGAGTTATTCACGTTTTCAGAATGCTGCTGATTTAAAACGTTGGTGATACATTGTTAATGATCAGATTGTGTGTTCTAGAAAAACATTGGATGCATAAAGCATAGAACTAATTATGTAAAATGCAAAATCAATCTCTGTATAACTCTCAGTTTTTGTCACAGTAGTTGGGTAGGGAGATCATAAGAAAGAGATGATACACAATTCATTGTATTAATCACTTAAAAACACACAGGGACACTTTCGTTGAAATGCTATGTCTCTGTTTGAAATCACATGCCTCTATTTGTGTGCTCGCTACACGCAAATATCAGAATAGTCTAAATAAACATTTGCTTTCTGCAGGGTGTAAGGGCTTTGCTATTGGAAATACATGACACACACTTGTGTTACAGAAGACAGAACAAAAGCCACATATAGGAAACACTTTTGATTCTGAAAAGAAATGATCAAGTGTAGTGAAGGGCAAACAGTAGGCAGAGTAAAAGGCATGCTTCAGAATACCATGCAGGATTGTTTCTTCTGTACAACACCTCTTTTCTTTGCAAACATGTTTGCTCTGCAAGACAGGAATTGACTACATCATGAATAAAATCTCACTCCTTCCTTCCTTTCCTTCCTTTTTTCCTTCCTTCCAGAATGTTTGCTAGAAGTATTATTAATATATTATTATTATTTAACACTCATTAATATATGCACTCCCAGATGGGCTAGAGCAGTCCATAGCCCGTAATAACAAACTTGGCACACGTGCGGGCAGCACTGGGAGGAGTGGGGGCATTAAAAAAAAAAAAAAAAAAAAAAAAAAAAGCCAAACAAAAACAAACGGACAAATAATACAAAAACAAACAACAACAACAAAAAAGAGGCCGCCTTCTCGGCAGCACTTCTTGCGAAGGAATGGTGGCACCGCGCGCCAGCCGCCCCGGGCATGCCGTGAGGCACCGCCCCGCGTCCACGTGGCTGACGGAGCAGGCGGCAGCGGCCGCGCCACCGAAGCAGCGCCCGGCGCCTCGCGGGCCCCACTGGGAGCGGCACGGGGCGGCCGCGGCTCCGCGCCGGGCCCGCCCGCACGCGCGGAGCCGGCCCCGCGCGGCGCCATGCGCCCTACTGGAGTGGCGGCCCGCGCGGCCAATGGGCGACCGCCGCCTCACTGGGGGCGGGGCGAGTGGGCGGCGGTCGGGCCAATGTGGGCGCGCAGCAGCGCTAGCAGCCTGCGTTGCGCCGGGGTGCGGTGACGCTGCCGCGCGTGGCGCCGGGGTAGGCGTGGGGCGGCTGCCTTGCGGGGGGCGGGCGCGGACGGACGGACGCGGGACGGGACACGGCCGCCTCTGGGCGGACACAAGCCCCCCGCCGCGGCCTCGCGGCCGCGCCGGCGGGCGCGGCACGCAGACGCACGCACCCCGGCGCAGTGGCGGGCAGGAGCCGGGCGGCGGGGCTGCTATAAATCTGCGGAGTGGTCCGCCTCCCTGCGCGGCACGGCGCGGCGCAGCACCGCACGGCGTCGTTTCCCCTCACCCCCCCCGCACACTCCGCGATGCTGCAGTTGGCTCGCGTGGCGAGCCGTTAGGAAGTGACCAGCAGGGAGGAAGAGAGAGAGAGAGAGAGCGAGCGTCTTTAAAATCGCCCTTCCATCCTTCTTTTCTTTGTTCCTTCATTTCTCCCTCCCCTCGTTTTGTTCCATTGGGTTGCGAAAGGAGGGTCGTCCTGTCGCTCTCCCCCTTTTGAGTTCTCTCGTTTTAGTTTTTTAATTTTCCATTTTTTTAAATTTTTGATTTTTCTCCCCTAGTGTCGGACTGTTGGGGGTGGGGGAGGGGAAAGGATTTTTTTGGTTTTGGTTTGGTTTGGTTTTTCTTTGCTTCCTTTTATAACTGTCAGCAATTTAGCTCTTGTCTGTTTTGTTCAGAGAACTATCCGTCAGCCTCTTATTCCTGATCGGGAGAGCTGCATCGTTACTTTTTTTTTTTTTTTTTTTTTTTTTTTTAGCTGAGAAGTGGAAGGTAAGTTATGGCTTGATTTTTTTCTATTACTGTACGTGTGCGATAGGGTCTACGCGACCCATTCCAGAGGTGCATGCCTTGTAAAATTATGCTGATCACCTGCTGTGTTTGCTCCGTATTGACGCGGTTGGGACCGCACCGCGCCCACGCAGGATGGCATGCGCATCCCTACCTGGGCTGGCCCAGCCCAGCCGCAAAGTTAGCGTGACCGCGCCCGTCCAGCTGCGGATACATCTCCTTGCGGGAAGTATCCGAGGGGACGGACCCGCACCGCGCTGGTGAAGGGAGACGGTATCACTTTGAGGAGATAAACTCGCGTTTTCAGATTAGCCGGAATAAGGCGCTCCGCGCCTAACTGCATTAGCCGCACGGCTTTTTTTTTGCTTCGGGGCTGGGAGGCGACAGCGTGGCACGGCGCACAAAGGCGCGTTCGGCAGTATTGTCAGCGGGTGCGGAGGGCGGGCGGTGAGCTGAGGAAAGCCGCTGAGCTTTCCCGGAGAGAAGTCTATTACCGTCAGGCGGGTGGACCCGTGTCTTTTCGTGGGGATGAATAACCCGCCGCGGGAGGGGATGCGTCCCTTTGTTCCGGGCGTCGGGACACTGCGCGGCGGTGCATGGGCAGCGTGGGCGGGGCGGCCCCGATCTCTGTCCGTGGTCCTACCAGGGCGGCGGGGGACACGGACAGCGGTCGCCGATGTGTGCGGAGAAAGTTTCGTCCGGCAGCCATGGCAGGGATTTCAGGGGAGCTCCGGGCAAAGGGTTGGACGGAGAGTCCCGTCTTCGGGCGCATCCCCCGTCCTCTCGCCCTCCGTCCCCGCGGTGGTGGGAGGGTCTGGGCAGGAGGAAAAGGCGGCGATGGTAAACGCTGGCGCTGCAGATTGTGCTACCGGCAATGACCGGCCCCGAGCGCTGCCATTGTTGTTTAATTTCTGCTGCTGCCAGCACGGTACACCGTACACCCATCTATTTCACATACGAAAATAACTAATGTGATATCTGTATGAGCGAGGCAAATGGATAGTTAAACCTCAAGTAATTTTCAAGGACCGGCGGTGAGGCGGTGTATTTTGACTAGTCGTTGGAGGGCTGGGAGGGCGGGGGACATGCACTCCCGCGGGGACGGGACCTTCCCCCCGCCAGCAATGACAGCCCTTTGGGCACTCGCTGGAGCGCTACCGGCGCGGAACCAGCCGCCCGCAGGAGCGCAGCCGCGGTGCTCGGCAGCCGAACCTTGCGGGGGGCGGAGAGGGGTCCCCTCGCTGTCGGGCGCCTCCAGGAAACGGGACGGCGCTGTCAGAGTGGCTAATGCGCGTCGCAGCTCACGAAGCGCTCGCTGCCGCTGCGCCCCTTCGGGCGGGCGGCCTGGGGACTCGTTCGACCCGCCGAGGCGTTTACGAAGAGGAGGCAGCGTGGAGCCTCCGGGGCTCGACACTTTACAGGGAAAGACGGCCAGTCGGGAAACCTTCGGGAGATGGGCAAGCACTGTAGGTATCCTGCCTCTGACCCTACTGGGGACGGGGAAGGCAAGCTCCCGCCCTATCCTGATGAGCAGACTCCGCTGCCAGGCTCTTCGCGCCGCCCAAGGTGCTCGGCAGTAGTCGCGGAGTAGTGCCCGCCCGGCCTTGGCTCCGCGAAGTGCTCGCATTGCCCGAGGGCGCGGCCCTGTGGGCGCGGGCTTCTTGAGTGGCCGCCGGCAGTGTCACTCAGGCAGTGGCCGCGGAGGCGGGCTGTGGGGAGCCTTTATCTGCCCGTCATCGAGCTAGTCCTCTCTGTTGGCAGCAGGGCGGTGGGGTGGCGGAAGCACCAGAGACATCAGGTGAGGCGGATGCGGGGCGCTGCGCCGCTCCCTCGGGTAGCAGACACCTTTCCCCCACTCTGTTCCCAGCCTCGGACGGCAGCAGCGGTAACCAGGCTCCGCGAAACTTGCCGCTCCTACAAGACAGCGAGCAGACGGACTGCTGGTCCCGGGCTGCTGAAAGAGGGGCGGGTCGAGGGGCTGGGAACGGAGACGGAGCTTACGGGGAACCATGCAGAGGCGCGCCGGGACGCCAGATTCGCCCCGGAGGAGGAGTGGAGGAGAGCTGGAGCCGGAGCGGGACTGTAGCCCGCGCGGGGAGCACGGCGGGAAGGCAGGGTGGCCTGGGCTAGTGGCCGCCGGCGCATGGCCAGGGTACCCACCAGCAAAGGGTAAAGGTAAATCAGCGTGTGCGAAGACCTTCATCATCCCCTACTACTGTAAGTGAGTGGTGGCTTTCCGCCAGTACTGGCTTGTTGCGGTCTGGGTTCCAAACTCCAAGATAGTGGTGGTGTTAGATTAAGAGGGGCTTCTTGACAGTTGCGGAGAGTGGATTTTTTTCTGCGAACGGTTACTTCATCCCCTTCCCCCTGTCCCATACTAGATGAGTTTAATTGCTTTTTGCTTTAACCTTCAGGCTTTTCTGACTTTGTCCCGCCCCCTCCCCCCTTTTAGTGTGGTAATAATTGGGTGCTTAAACACTTATCCCCAGGACAAAACATTGTTCAATAAACCGTTTGTTTAATCAGCAGCATCTGTCTGAATGACTTTCACCCCACCTATTTCCCTAGCGTGGCCCTACCTCTCGAGCGTCGTTCCCATTCTCCCCGCAAACTTCACTCTCCGCCTTGTTCGCGTCTGACTTTGCTCAAACCGGAGCGTTTATTTCCACCGTAGTGCATCTGCCGCCTTCTGAGCGCGTCCTCCGGCGCGGCGGAGCCGTGGGGCAGCAGAGGGCCGCGGGTGAAGGGCGCAGGCTTGTGGCTGGCTGCGGAGGGGCTGTAGGGCTGCTCGCCGTACCTGCGGGGCGCGGAGGGAGCCGAGCCGCGCCCGTGGGTGGGGCCGACGGGGCTGCTTGGCTGGCGGCAGCGCTCCCTCCCATGGAAAAGGCGCGGCGGCCCCGGCGGAACACCCGGTCCTGCCTCGTGCCGGCCCTCCGCCCCCCCGCGCCCATGGTGAGGCGGTGCGGAGGGTCCCGCCTTGCCAGTGGGCCCTGCTGGGCTGGGGAGTTCCCGCGCTGGAGAGAGGCGCCGGTGGTGGGGGGATGGGAGGGTGCACGGCTCAAATGCTTTGTTTTATTTCGGGGTTACGTCGCGCTGAGGAGCCAGTTGTTGCACCGGCGTGGCGCGTCCGTGCTTGGTCAGGCTTGAAGGGTCGTCATCCCGTCATCTCTGCTTTTTGCGCGGAGCATTACTGAGGTTCGGTGTATTGCCTGCCTTTTTCAGGTTGCCCTGCCCCGGAAAAAAAAATCTTGCTTTGAGTGCGTGGAGAGTGAGTTGATTTTGCTTCAATTGCGTAACGCTGATGATGAGAACTCGTAGAGCAGCCAGGCAGCTCGGTACCCCTTTAAGCTCGTTACCCCCTCGGTAGCATCCGTTTAAATTCAGGTGTTACATGTAAGAACTAGAAAATTGATAGTTATTGAAAAAAAAATCCAGAAACCATGCAAAATGTGCAAGAAGATTTGTGTTTATAAAATAGTCTTTGATGGTAGTTTGTTCAATTGAAGCCTTTGAGACTAAAAGGTGTCGGCTGTAGTTCTGAAGTTTTGAAGACAGTCTTGGTTAATGAAGTTTTGAAGACAGCCTTGGTTAATAAAGTTTAGTAGCTACTTAGGACCGTGTTCTTACAAGTGATACTGGATAAAGTTGTAGCACCTAATGAATTGAGTATTTCAGGATGTGTGTATTTTCTTGAAAAGTTCTCGATTTTTTGAGCTGAAGAACTCCTTGCCATTTGACTTTGTCTTTGCTTTGATGGCAGATTTTATATTAAATTGGGGGGCCTAGGTGTTCCACTCTGTGGGGACATTTGATTGAGGAAGGACAATGGTATTAGCTTTAGCTTCAATTTTCCTTTTTCAGTTCCATGAATTCTGAATCCTGAAGTTACATTCAGGTTCTTTCATCTCTTTCCTCTGACCTTTCAAAAGTGTTGTAATAGGGGTGATAGCTCTAGCAGTGGACTTTGAACCTCATTTCTAGCAATAATGCATAAATAATTTTGTTTGCAAATATAAAATTGGCAATTCTATATACACGGTGTACAACGGAATATTACTTAACTGGAGAGAAATATAGATAGTTGAATTTTTTTCCATGATACATTATTGAGCATTTGTAACTATGGACACATTATAATGACCTTGAAACTACTGAGGAATTTTATTAGATATATTCAAATCTGACCAAGCACATCTTTAATGTCCCTTTCAAATGTCTTCTGGTTGTACCCACACTGATACTTCTGCTTCAGCAATAGATGTCTTTATTTTATGTGGTTTTATTCTGGTGGAGTAGTTGATCTTTTCCATATGCAGTAGAGATTTTTAATTTATTTAGTCTTTGCAGTGGATATGTATTAAATACGCTCACATTTACATAAATATCTCCCTATTATTAGGGTAATCATGTTAGTGTAATATTTCAGCAAGTAAAATTAGTGTGACTTTACCATATTAATGTGACATTGATTTTTATTCTTTTTCCTGGATTCCTTTTAATCGCTGTTTTTTAAATAGGAGGGAAAGATTTACCTGCTGCATTTCCAAAAATTGTGAACTAGCGTACTTAAGACTGAGATAGGTGATCTCGGTTTAAAAAAAAAAACAACAGAAGACCTTGCAGAATATGTCCCAGGTTTCAAGATGACAGTATTCAAACAGTGAAGACCCAAGCTGAATTCTATGAAAGTTCTTGTAATACTAAGATAGAATTTTTGAGAGACAAAGCTCAGCATGCTTTAGTTGGGGACTAGGTAGGAAATAGTAGTAGGTTCAGCTTTCTTGTGCTTTGTAAAATAAGCCAATACCCCTGCAGCTAGACTTTACAGTTAAAAATAGTTCAAGGATGTAAGCACAAGCTCCTGTCTTGTAACAGCAATTCAGAAATGCTGCTTTTATAGGTAAAACTCTTTGTCTTACAACATAGTGGCTTTTGATTATATATGTGGCCAATGATGTTCTTCATAGCAGTAAAGCAAATCGTGAGCTAATGGATAAACTCAGTTTGTGATGAATATACATTTCAATATTGCTTTAATGCCATCTTCACTTTTGCTGAAAGGCTTTTCTAATAGATGCTAGTGTGTGCAGAACACTGAGTGTTACCAGCTGTTGCTAACATTTGAAAAGTGTGAGAATGTTGCTTTAGTGCACAGATTTTTTTCTGGCAGCCCCCAAATCAGTTGAAAAATCATTACACTGTCCAGCAGGATTAGCTAATGGTGTTTTGGGTGTTGACATCTCTAGTTCCATTTCTGAAGGAAGCTGCTACATGTTTTTTTTGATCTTGCCTGTGTAAAATCTACCTAATTTGACACTCTCAGAAGGATTAGTACTGGAGAAGCTGTTGTAAGACAATTTGTAAGTTTTAGCTACTACAGCTGGTGAGCCAGATCAAGATGTTTTGTTACCTAATCCATACCAAAATTCTGAAAGTCGTACTGAGTCTCTGGTGGCTAAATAACATGAGTAGGCTTCTTGAATGATTGCCACTGAAGCTCAGACAAACTGCCAATACTGAGCAAGCTGCTTTTGCTCAGTATGAATTGTTTTTTATTTGTAGGGTCTCCTTGCATCTAATGCTTACAGAACAACATAATGCAATGCTAAATCTAACAGAATCTGTGATAATAGACCTAATTGTTAGTTGTTGGTCTTCAGTGTATTTGGAAGAAGAGCATGTGTTTCACATAGGCTTTCTGACCTACAGCTCTGCAGTAAGTACATCTTCAAAAGATGACCTCAGTGAAACACTTGGCTTTAGTAGTCAGTGTTTTTATATGGACTGCAGTTTTTCAGCTTTAAAATCAAGGAAAAGAGAAACAGCTCACAGCAGAAATCTGAAGTATGCTTTCTCAGAAACTTATTTAAAAATTCTAATGCCATGTTAAGTTTTTGAAGTAGCTCACAGTCTAAATTCGAATTGGCTGGCAAAATATGTGGAGTTTTAAGAGCAGTAATTACACAATGTGGAAAATTGTAATGGGAAGAACTTACTTTCATATTTTTGAAATTTGTGAATTGGGAACAAGCTGAAGTTATCCAGATGGAGATTAAACTAGTGTCACACTGTTTTTTATTCTGTCTGAGCCTCATGGTACTCCTGTACTTAAGCAACAGGAGTTTTAATTTGTTTTGGTAGTCATAGTAAGCCCCAATGTAACGAGGGTTTGAAAAAAGCTGTGGTTTCTTGATGAAAGTGGGGGTGAGAGGTGTTTAAATGTCCTAGCAGTGAGTGTGCCAGCCAGGGATCAGAGTGAGAATAATTTTAGGCAGTCTTGAACTTCACATAGAACATTGGTGATACTGATTCTTCATTCCCTCACACAGTTGTGATATTGCTGATGGCTCAAATAGTCCAGCTGCTGATCAGAAACTGCAGAGATTCTTAGTCTCTAGATGAAGCTGTAAGATGTTGCAAGAATGAGTAGCTTGATTTACTGCAGTTAGCAAAAAAACAGGTATATCCATGTAAAGCCACTGTGGCTGCCCAGATGTTGCAGAAGCTAGAAAATACTGAGGTGGTGAAACAGATCATGTTAAGGATGTATGACACTTTACTTACTTCTTCAAGTGAGTGTGGAGTAGAGGTAGAAAGAAAGCATTATACAGTGGAAGGTAACTGATTTGCCATAACATACGGTAAAGCGTGCATATGCAGTCTCGTGAATACTTACTACCTAAGCACTGGCAAAAGAGGGAACACTTTAACACTCAAATACATTGTGAAACAGTCCACACAGAGGTAGGAAGGAGTACTCAGGGTGTCCTGGAATATTCACTGTGATGTGATGAGCAGCCTTTCTGTAGGTCTGTGCTGGCTGCATTTGCTTTCAGATTGCTCTGGATGAGTTTATTTAGCTAAGTCCTTACTCTGATTTAGCTGTATAAGCTTTATGTATTTTTGTGGAATGAAACTGCCATTGAATGATCACTGGAGTAGTGATGTTCTTCTGTGCCTTAAATCTTGATGTCAGAAGGGAAGTTAGTAGGATTTGTTTTACAGAATGGATGAACAGAATTTTTCCTGGAAATTCAAATAAGTATTTAGAGGCAAATGCCTTAGTGGCTTCCTCTTACAATGGTTGAGAGAAGGAGATGCAGCCATGGAAAGGGAAAGGTAATGTCAATTGAACTTCTCTACCAATAGTGTCCCTGCTGATTGTATTTTGAAATACTGCTATTACATATTTTTTCAGAAGTAGAATTATATACTAGAAGGGTTGGTTTGAGTTGTCTTTTCTGTGTTGTTTCTTTTTTTTTTTTAATTGCCTGTTGTTTATTATTTATATTGATGAAAAATTATGTAATATTAACTGGAAGGAGGTAGAGGAGTTGTCAGTTCAGAAGATAGTTCGGATACTCTGTACCATTTCCACCTAGCTGCATTGGCATGATGAGGTAGAGATTTCAGTGGGTTTTGCAGTTATTCAGACTCTACCTGCATGTCATACCTGCAAACATTTGAAATGGGCTTCTTAATCTGGCTTTGTCTCAAATTCCTAAATGAGTAGTAGATACGTTCCAAACATTCGCATTCATGGTACCTGAGTTTTTTTAGGGAAAAAACCTGTTTCTGAAGTCCTGAGCTTAGACTCGTCTCTCCATATACTGGGATTTGGACAGTCAGCCTTGGTATCCAAGAGGCTGTTTCTGTGTAATGTTATGGAAAGATTGGAAAGATTGCTGTTAAAATACCTTAATGTAAATTAAATTGGCTAAGGATATATGTCATGGTAGTGTCTGATGTTAGTAATGTAACTATAAAGTGCCTTCAAGAAATGGTTCCCTGGGTTAGACTTGGTGTCGTGGATATCAAAATTTATGAATTAAATATCTAAACACCAGAAAAAGGGCAAGGGTTTGTCTGCCCACTCTTCAAACTTGATCTTATAAGCTTGCTGCTTCTAGTTTTGTGTTTGTGGCATGTGATTTTTAGTTTCAGTACCAAAGTGGAGGACTTCTCCATATCTTACTTGTGATTAACTTATTTTCTGAATGCATTCTTGAAGTTATGGTCTTAACCCTTACATGCTGCAGGAACAGCTATGCCTGGACTTCAGCAGCATTATTTTGAAGAAAGGTGTGCTGGTGAGATAGTTTTTGATAGCTCATGGAACCAGTGGGGCAAAAATGTACTTGTTTGCCTACAGAAGTAGTTAAGGCTCCTTACACCACTACTCTAGGTGACCTTGTGAGAAGTCTATGCAAAGTGGTGAGGAGGAGGAGGAGAAGGTGGTCCCTTCTATCTCTGGTCTGGTAAAGAGTGTTTCTCTTTCACAGAGAAAGGAAGATGGATGCAGGAGAGAGTTGATATTGTGGCCGTCTGTCTTGGCAGAGGAGAAGATTGTTAATGGGGTGTTTTGATTTCTGAAGTTGCTTTAAGCAGATGTATGCGTAGCCATTGCACTGAAATGGGCAATGTATTGCAGGAATGGTAGGTTACGTACTTTGTTTTCATTTTATTTTATAATGACGTCTTTTTTTTGGTGCCATCCATTTTGTTTGTCCTCTTGAAATGCTGGAAAATTAATGCTGTGACCTCTGTTTTATCCATTAGCATTAAATTTCTTATGCATCAACCCAGCCCAGTGTAAAGGCAGAGCAAGATTTTGGGATTTATTTAAATTTTCTGTATCTACTGTTCATCTCAGTTTTGATCCAGCAAGCATAACTAGAGGTGGACTGGTTGCATATCACAGTTGACTTAAGAAAGGCTTTTAAATCTTAAAATCCTAGTACCTGCTATAATTGTAATTAAGGGTATTATTTTTACCTCTAGTAACACGTGTAGAAGTTTCATGAGACATCCTAGTGTGGTTCATTTCCACCCAAATAAGCATTAGAAGTTGCTTTCTGTTTCTAAAAGAGGGACAACTAAAGTCATAAATCTAAAACACCATATGCTGCTTGTAACAGACTATGTGTGTACTGCATGCATGCAGTAGAGAAGAAATTGGTGTATTAATGAGTTTGACTTTTTAATTTTTATGTGCTTGTACCTTGAGCTACAAGCCCAAATTGAGGTCCTGACCTAAAACTGCTATTGCTGATCTGGCCAGAGCAGCCATTCTGAAGGGAACTGGAAAACTGCTGACAAAGTGAACTGCATAAAGTGAAGAATACTGTAGAAGCTGCTTTTGCATTCAGATAGCTAAACTGTAAAACTTGGCATAGCAATAGCACTTGCCTTGGACTGCATCCATGGTTGAGCTGTTGGTAGGCAAGATGAGAATTACAGCCTCATTAATTGAGTAGCTGATTTTTTTCTGTAACAGTTGAGCAAACTGAAAGAAGATTAAATGGAGCCATGCTTGTCTTTTGCTAAAGTCTATTTTTATAAGAAAAGTGGTTCTTGTAGTGAAATGCCTCTGAACCAGTGCAGCTGAACAATATAAAACTAGCCATCATGGTGAAGATCAGTGGTGTGTTTTTTTTTTTTTTTTTGGACATACCTCTGGTGATCAAGAATCCCTTCTCTGCTGAAACTATAACTGGGCTGTAGGTTTTCTTTTTTTGTGTAGAAGGTTTCATGTGCAACTCAAATGTTTGAGATAGTGACTGTTTCTGCGTTAAATGGTATAACACAGATGACACATTCAAAACTTTGAGCAACCTGATCTAGTGGAAGATACCACTGCTGATGGCACAGGTGTTGGAACTAGATGATTTGAAGATTGCTTCCAACCCAGACCATTCTGTGAATCTACAATGATTTTCTGTGCAAGTTTGGTAGTGTTAGAAGTGTAGAACTAGCTATTAGAAGAGGCGTAAATACTGCAGACTTTTTCTATGGCAAAAATAAGGCGTGTTTTTCTTTTGTGGATACAGTTTTCTTGATCTTTACAAATACTGTGTATGCAAAACCAGGTGGAGTAAGGATTACTTGTTTTTAACATTTTTAGATGTTTTCAAATGAGGAATGTCAATGTTCCTGAAGAAGTGCTAAGTCAAATTACCTGTCTTTGGAGTTAATTGCATAGAATGATTGCATGCATCAGGTTTCCTGCTTGAAGCAATGCACGAGAACAGAAAATAAGTTGATAGTTTTTGCAGGAGAAGTTTGGGTTTTTTTTAACTTAAGTGTGCAGTGTCAGATTTAGCTTACACTTCTGCATGTCAGTCTTGAGTAATCTTTGTGTGTTCAAGTGTCCAAGCTCAGGGACCTAATTTTTGTGGCTGCTGGTACTACTTGCTCAATTATTAAAATACTGAAAGTGAATTACCATCTAATTGTAGCTGTCCTCCTGTTTTACAAATGGGGTTGACTTGCCCTTTTAAAATTTGATTTATATATCTTTTCATGACTTGCTTGACCTAAGATGGCTGTGTTGGTTTTGTCGGTGTACATCTCAAAAACTCTGCTTGTCAGGTTATTAGGAAGAGCTGTAGACATGTGGTTATTCATATGTTCAGTCCAAATTAGGATAACTGAGTAAACTGCTTTCAAATGCAGTACGTGCAGGCAGCATTTCACATTGACCTACACAAAAGGATGTGAAATGGTACACTCAGTAACAGCATGATACTGCCTGGGCAGCTTTGAATACTTGAATGTGAGTGGTACATGTTTGCCATCTTTGATGTGTATGGACTGAAGAGTTAGTTAATTCTCCTGAGGAAAACATGGAAATTGTGCAGCAGGATTAATAAATGGGAGTAAGAACCTCAGTTTCATGAAACATGAAAAGTGTTGTGGATGTAGCAAAGAGATGAAGGTACATGTCACATCTGAATGCAATATGAATAGTTTGAGTGGTGCTGAAATTTTGCTTGTTACCCGAATTTATGAATTTGTAAAGCCTCCTTATCTATCTATTTAAGGTATGCTTGACTCCATGTAACTTTTCATACTGTTTGAAAACTCAGCAGACCTGGCAGTGATGCCAGCAGGGCTAGCCTGGGGGCAGAAAGCCCTGAGCCCTGGCAGGCAGTGGGCTGAGATGGGCTATAGAGACAAGGAATGAGGGAACGCTTTTCTTCCCACAAGAACTGCTGGGCAGTGGGCCTGGTGACCACAGAGATGGATGGTGCTGTTTGCCTCCTTGGAGAGTTTTCAGCTGATACAGTATAAAGGCCTGAGCAATCTCACCACATGGCTGATCTTGCTGTGGGTGGGGGATGAGACTGAAGATGATCTGAAGTTCCTACTGACCCAAATGACTCATCTGTATACCACTTTTGCTGACAAAACAAAATGCATTTAGTGGACAGAGAACTGAGGCATGGCAGAATTTGGGTCTTACAAAAAAAAGAAAAGAAAGAAAGAAGCTCATCTATGGTTGAGCCAGAAACACCAGCACATTATGAAACTACTGGCTGTTCTTACGAGTGCATTTCTAGGTGAAATTCAGTCATTTGCACAGTTTTAACAGTTGTAACACTGCTTTGACAGTCTTCCAGTTCTTCAGTCTTTAAGTATTTGGGATAGTAATTGGACAAATAATATTACTAGCTACTATATGCTGCCCTTATGAGTCCTCTTTACACTTAGACCATATCATCAGACTTTTTCAACAAACTTTTCATCAATCATTGTAGACCTAAATAAATGTTTACTAATTCTTAGGGGGTTGTATGATGCTGTTCTTTTGAGAGAAAATAATTTAGTTGTCTTTTTCTCTGTGCAAGTTGGCTTATTAAAAGAATAAACAGTGATCTGTCCAAATTTGTTTTCCTGGTGGGGATCAGCCTAGTAGCACACATATTTAGATTTTAAAGTAGTTTCAAGAGTCCTCTGGGAGCTAAAAGTATGTACCTTTGCATCCACTTGAGAGCAGTGGGTGTCAGAAGGCTTTTCTGAAAATCCTTAAGGGCACTTCTGGGCCAAATGACAATCCTTTGACAACTGGAATGGTTAGTATGATGATGTTAGTGGTGATCTTCCTGTATAAGAGGTGAGCTATAACAAGTAAGCTACTGGCCAACAGTGGCCCAATCTGTGTCAAATAGAAGATAATCAAAGTTGTTGCTTATATAACAGTTTAGATGTGAGGTTTTCTGCTGTTTGTTTGGTTTGGGTTTTTTTTTTTTTTTTTTTTTTTTTTTTTTTGTTTTTGTTTTGTTCAGAAGGTTTTTTGTTGTTGGGGGGGTTTGTTTTTGTTGTTTTGTTTTTTGTGTTCGTATTTTTTTTAATGCAAATATTGGTTCAGATGGCAAAGGGCGTTTTGGGCACAGCTCTGGGAGAGCATTTCTGAGTTTTGGCCTTGATCAGACTTTTCGGAGACAGGCTGTTTCAAGGTGCCTTGGTGTGAGTAATATCTTTCTTTGCTTGTTAGGACACCTTTTGGTAGAGTAGGAGAGGACATGTAGCTTAAAAGGAGATGAAAAATGGGAAGATATGACTAATGAGTCAGGAGATGGAAAACGGCTGTAGAGATTGAAGTAAGCCTGTTCATGGAGCAGTATCAGTCTGATATATTTTATGGTGTGTTAGACTTTAATATTCCTGTTTATCCACATGTAACTTCAGCATTTCTAACTTCCTGATTTCTGGAAGTGACTGTGGCATTATATAGTTAAATGGTAACTTAAAGAGGCAAGGCAAAGGACTAGGTACATATGTGAGCTTTTACGCAAGAGGGAGTTCTGTATGGCAACTAAAAACTGTAATACCGTTGTCTGAAACTACTTTTGGCAATAATGCTTCTGTCATATACTTCTGTGCACTATTATGAACTGGTAATGTGTGAAAGGCATGCATCTTTTCCAATTAACAATATGTAAGCAATTGATCACAACTTGTTTTTATCAACAGTACCTTATTTATACTGGATGATCTCAGGAGGATTAGGGAGGGACTCCTGACCATGAAAGGAAGTGATAGTAGAGAGGGTGAGAATTATAAATAGCTGAAGTATTGCTTCTGGCTCACATATTTTAGTAGTAGTAGATAACTGCCCTTTTTTCTGTGTGTACTCCACTTTGCTTCAAAATTATTTTACTTGAAATATGATATGGACAATTCTCTTACACCTTGGAGGTAGGGAGGAATGGAAGCTGTGGAAGCAGCTTATGCTTTCTGTGGGGTAAATAGTAGTGGTCATGAAAACCATGTAACTACCTGAAGGGTTATGGAGGATTGGAAAACATGACTGAACATGAAGTTGTTCTTCAACTTGACCTTCATACTTATGTGTTCTTCTCTGCCTTTGAGTGAAGTAATATGAGTGGCCTCTAAAGGGACTGAAAAATAAGGATCATAGAACAGTTTGGATTTAAAGGTCACGTGGTCTAACTCTCCTGCAAAGAGGAGGGACATCTTCAGTTTGCGCTGAGTCCCATCTAATCTGACCTTGAATATTTCCATGAATGGGGCATCTGCCACCTCTGCAGGCAGCCTGTTACAGTGTTCTGTCCATCCCTATGTGTCAGCCACACTATACACTTGGTGTTGACAATCTTGACTTGCACTTCCAGGGTGTTCTGCCTCATGACCATTTTTGCCATGTAGCAGTTTGGACTGTATGTGCAGATCAAACCCATAATGTCTTGCATAGTCACGGTACATTCTTAAAATGTATGTTAAGATGAACAAGAATTTTTCTCCTTAAATTGGAGTAGTTAAGTCAATCTAAAACTGCTCATGTGGGACTGCTAGTAACTAGCCTTTGTAGTGTTATCCCAGAGGATTGTAACCAGTGGCACAGGCCCTAGTTGGAGGCCTGTCCCTAGTGGTGTCTCCAAGGTACAATAGTGGGCCCAGTCTTGTTTAATTTATCCGTCAGTGACGTGGATGAAGAGGCAGAGGCCTCCTCAGCAATTTCACTGACAACACAAAGCTGGGAGGAGTGGCTGATACCTCAGAGGGCTGTGCAGCTCTTCAGAAGGACCTCAACAGCCTGGAGAGATGGGCACAGAGGAGCCTTTTGAAATTCAGCAAAGACAAATTCAGAGTCCTGCACATGGGGAGGAACAACCCCAGGCACCTGCACAGGCTGGGGGGTGACCTGCTGGGAAGCAGCTCTGCAGAGAAAAGCTGGGGGTCCTGGTGGACAACAAGCTCTCCATGAGCCAGCAGTGCCCTGGTGGCCATGAAGGCCAGTGACATTCTTGGCTGCGTTATGAAGAGCAGTGCCAGCAGGTGGAGGTGATCCTCCCCTCTACTCAGCTCTGGTGCGGCTTCACCTGGAACGCTGTGTTGAATTCTGGGCATCTCAGTGCAAGAGAGACATGGGGCTCCTGGAGCGGGTCCAGCGGAGGGTGACAAAGATGATTTAGGGACTGGAGCATCTCTTATGGGGAAAGGCTGAGGGAGCTGGGCCTCTTCAGCCTCAGGAAGAGACAACTGAGGCAGGACCTCATCAATGTCTATGAGTACCTGGAGGGTGGGTGTCAAGAGATCAGAGCCAGGTTGTGCAAAGCAGTAGGATGAGATGCAATGGGCAGAAATCAATGCACAATGAGTCCAACCTGAGTAAGAACTTTTTTACTGAGCGTGTGACTGTGCAGTGGAACAGGCTGTCCAGAGAAGTTACGGAGTGTCCCTCACAGATATTCTCAAGAACCATCTGGATGCAATCCTGTGCAGCAGTGCTTTAGGATGAAGCTACCAGAGCAAGGAGGTTGGACAAAGTGACCCACTCTGGTCCAACCTCACCTGTTTGATGACTAACTTCAGTTAATGTTTTGGCCTAATAGAATTAGTGGCAAAGTCTTGTTTTCTCTCCCTTTCTGATTCCTGCTTTTCTCAGGAGAAGCTTATTGCTCATGATTTAATCCTGTGAGTCATTTTGATGCATTCGAGTGACCAGAGAGTGGTGGGGCTAGCAAACATCCACCTACGCTAATAAAATGTGTGAGTGATATGAAGAAGATTGCTCTGTCTGTGCAAGCTGCTGAATGCAGTTGTGACCAAGTACAAAAGAAACTTCAGAAGTCTGGATAGAGACTGATATTGTAGGGAAGTATAAAACCTCCAGTTGTGTGGTAGTCAGATGAAACTCTTGCATGTCCTTAGTTAATGCTTTTTCTGTGACTAAATGTTGAGATTGTTCGGCCACAGAGGCTCCTCACTAATATCTAGGAGAGATCTCCAATCTCATCCTTTCCAACTAACATCAAGAAGGAATTGTATAAAACAAGTACTTGATCACTCTCTTCTAGACAAGCTGGCATTAATTTTTAAACATCCTTTCAGTCCAGTGAGCTGTAATAACTTTACAGCTTAATTAAAAATAGCCTCTCCTCAAGGTCCATTCCTGTAGCAAACCAGGATAATGGCATCAATGTATTAAGGAGAGCATGGGCATGCTCTTGATGGCCAGCAGCTGGCAGTCTCTGTAGCTCTTTCTCTAAAAGCACGCTTCATGACAGTTACCTGCAGTACATTTTCCCGAAACTGCTTTGCTGTTTTATGATTAGGAAGTGCTTATTGACCTACTGTACTGTATAGGTATAGCCAGAGCACAGCCTTTTGCTGTCTATTCAGTATTTTCCTGCCTTTTAAAAAAATTTTATTATGAAACTTGCTTAAGCTAAGTATATTCACCCTTGAAACCTGCAGTACTAGTACTGCTGTGTAACAGTAACATCATTGGAAATGATGTTAAAAACACAGACCTCCTTTTTCCACATCACATATATGTGGGCTCAAAGTGGATTGTGTTAATATGGGTTGTAGGTGATCCTGGGATTTTGCATGTTTCCCACTCTTATTTGTGAGAAGCAGATAGCAGGTGTTTTTTGAAGTTGTCAAACTTATATGTCATACTGTCTAATTTGGAGATGAAAATGGGATCTGTGAGGACTTTAGGTAGCTGTGTTTGCTATGGGGCCTTCTACCAATGAGATTATTGACCCTGCAGTTGTATACGCCTCACTTCAGTAGCAATAAGCTATTGTTGTTCATGTTAAGATATCAGTTGTCTTCATTTATATATATATATATATATATCTTCTGCTGAATTAATGCAAGATGAATGAAGAAGTGGAATATGCAGCGGTGATGATGTTCTCTCATGTGCCTGACCTGCTTGTGGTGCTCCCAGAAGCAGAGGTGGCCTCTTGCAAATAGTTGCGGCTCATTCTGGTGTGTGTTGTTTCTCCCCCTCCAACATTTACTAAGCCAATAACACGCTGGTAAGGCTGCAAAAGCCAGAGCCGCTGGTTATGTTGCGTGACTATTTCTACTTTGTTCTTCATGCTTCCTTGTGCACAATATGTGTGACATTGCAAAACCATATTCTATGTGAAAAATAAGAGTGCATTGAATTACCAGCAGAATTAAGCGCAGTGTTTGATTTGTTAAATTTGAATTATTTGCTTCTTGGTATGGGTCTATAAATAGACATATCTGTGTTTTGGCATAGGTAATTGGTGAAAGTCAGGTTCTAGATCTTAAGCTAGAAGTAATTAGAAGACGTCTGATTTGAGTGGTATTACTGGACTGTTTTCCAGTCTTTTCCATCTTTATAATTTTGCAGCAGTGTTTTAAAATTTCTCATTGTGGCATCCATCAGGATGGAGGGTGTTGTATCGAAGCAAAACTACAGTCAACAGGCAAATAAAGTCAGAAGTGCTTGGTAGCTTCAGCACCGAAGAGGTGGCCGTAATGGAAAAACACGAGTGTACTCAGTCTAGCAGGTCCTCCAAGCAATAGAGGAGGATTAAGCAGATGGGCATGGTGACATGGAATTACTTCAGTATAACATAGCTGTAAAACAGTGCTTTCAGGAGATGTCTGTGGAGACTGTGATGAAGACTTACATAGGCAAGATCTGATGCATGCAGGGGAAAAATTCTAGAAAGCCAGTGATGATGAACTTACACAATGGATCATGCAACAGTTGCTGTTTGAGGCAGTTTCCTTCTGCTTCAATTCATTCCCGTGTTTGTGTTTGCCCTTCTTTTTATAGCTTGCATACAGCTGTTCCTTAGCATTGAAGAATTCAGTTCTGAAGCCCCTGTAAAGGCATGTCGCATCTTGTCTGTGGTTGATAAAGAAGCTGTCATAAACAGCCTTGAGGAGGTAGACTGCAGTAGAAATGTCAGAAAAGAACTGAGGACGTGTACCAAATCGATATTCAAGGAGTTGAATCTTTATCAAAAATTTTGAAGCATAAAGCTTTATTTTCCAAACTTCCTTGCTAAGTCTGGTAATTCATTATTTGCATTAATTTCCTTAGAAAAAGAAGGTGGTGTTGGCAGGACTCTTTTGAAAGAAATGTTGTCTTGACACAGGTCTTGCACTTGCTTTCCTATTTATGCTTGTAAGAGTGGCAGATCTATAAGCTTGAGGGGAAAGTGGGACTTCTTAGGAAAAAATAGGGTATTCTCCTGAGCACAAGTGGAATGCTTTATGTACTCTTGAGAACACTGTTGTTCTGGTCCATGTTCTAGAATGTATTTAATCTGATAAACTGAAGAATGGAATTGCATGTTAAGTGGAAAACTGTGCAGATAGCTGCAATACGATGAGTTCATAAACACCAGTATTGAGCTAATTTTAGAAGTTGAATGCTGGTTTGCCAGGTAGTTTTTCTGGAGCCTTGTGTTTGTTAATTCTTTCTCCATTTATGCTGGTTAATGATGTAACACAAGTATATCCTTCATTTTGCTGTTGGTGCTTTCTCTAAGGGTAATTTTAAAGGTATCAGTCCATCCACAGGATGAATGGATGATATATTATCTTTTTATCCCAACATTCATGTGGATTATATCACAATGCTAGTTGGAAACTTGGCTAAAAATAAAAAACACTAAACCAAAGAATTACTAAAAGCACCTTTGGTCTGAGAAATAAGGTCTTGAGTATTCCTTAAGGCTCTCTTCTGCTTTTTCTCATTGCCTTATCTTGCCTGCTGAGCCGTGTTGCTGTTGACATAATTGTGGAAGGTGAAAGCTGATGTGTAGGTGTACCATAATGTATTCCAGTACCTGCAGATGCTTTTGAATGTTAATGAAATATAGTATAAATGAACACTGTTTGTCATTACAGGTGAAATAATAGGATGACATGGAAACTTCTGATAAGATCTTTCTTTAGTTGCAGGAAAACAGACACAGATGTGAGGTACTCTTCATGTGTTCAGCACTGTATTCATTGACTGGAGCTGATGCTAGTGGTTTAATAGCACTCTACTGCATACTTTAGCTTTTTTAATATATTAAAAACTGTCAAAGGTACTTAATTTATATTAATGACTGAAATTATTTAGATTGGCAGGCACTTCAGGAGATACTCTAGTTCAGTCCTTAGTTTAAAGCAGGGTCAATGTCCATTTGGGTTTTGGATGTCTCCTGCTCTGCCCAGAGGGTCTGTGTTGTCTGTGGGCAGTCTTCTGCACTTGCCGGTGTTAGTACCTGTGGCAATAAGTTCTCGTATGTTTAAACATATGTTGTCCTGACACTGGATACCTCTAAAAAGAGTGTCTTAATCTTCTTTACTCCCCTTCATCTGGTATTTATATTGGTCTTATCAGTAAAGATCAAGGCTAAAGGTAGACAAACTCAGCTTCTTCCATATCTGTTGTCACCAGATTCTCTGCCCCATTCAGCAAAAGGCCCACATTTGTGTAGTCTTTCTTCTGCCTTGCTTTTTCCAGACAGCTTTCTAAAGTTGACATGTCTCTAGCAATGCTGGTAAGTTGTATTAACTTCAGCAGTTTTAAAGTACACATTGTGTAATCAATCAACTTGCTAGCAGTTAAAAAAAAAAAAAAAACTCACAGAATTATTTTTCATCCCTCTGTTTTAAGATCTAGTTGCTTGATTTTTAAGAGTTTGTGTGACTGGCTGGTTTTAGTTCTGCTTTTCACACTCTTAAAAAAAAGAGATACAAAATAAATTTCTGTGATATACTAAAAAGTTAACATGCTTTCCATCTTATCTGAGAGTAGTTATATCCCTGTGTTTAAAGATGCAACTTGGGTATGCAAATAGTGTTATGCCATACGTATTTACTCCGTTTCTTCTGTAGGATGTTAGGCTATAGTTGGAGACTTAATGTGGTATAGAGTGCATGGTTGTGTACTCTTTTTTAAATGAGTGTTTTATTTGTAATCTACTTTCCATATGGTGAGTTGTGTGACAAGGATGCAATACTTATTAGAGATCTGGTTTTAAAAAAGCTTTGGATGTGCAGTACCAGCTAAGTTCTTGTTGTGAGAACTTGCCTAAAAAATGTACCTGGTTGGTCTAATGAAGTTATTTTTTACCTTCTCAGGAAGCAAATAACTATCAAATATGTCTAGAGTTTGATTTTGATCTCAAATCTTCAGTGGAAAAAACTTGCACTACCTAAACAGTTGTTTAGATAGAGGGGAAAAAAAACAGCTTCTGTGGTTCAGAGGAGGAATAAAGTGTGTTGTCATCAGCAACATCCTCTACTAAAATGGTGAAGACTGGAGACAATTGGTAGCTGAGTAAATTTGTACTAGGCTGGTTGTCTGATACAATATAAGCTATTGCTAAATCTCAGGGAACATTTTTGCCAAGCTGTCTCCTCATCATTTTTGTAGCCTTTGACTGAAAATTTTTGGGGGTAAGAGATCTTCTATCTGCATAAGCTTGTTAGAGAAGTTCATTTCCACTGTGTTCCGGCTTTACTGCTGACATAATCCTTGGAGTCCCAATCTGCATGCAAGACTGCTCGAATTGTAGTGGAGCCTGAAATTATCTTTTATAGAGAGATAGCTGTTTGTTTTCATAAGTTTGTGTTTTAGTTAAGAGCTTGATGGAAGAAATCCTGATTTTGAATATTGCTTGAAAATTTTGTCTGCATTTACCTTTTCTAGTTGTGTTTGACATTGAGGATGTTACATTATGGCTTTCTGTCTGTGAACGGATGTACTGATAAAAATTACAGATAATACTAAAGGCACAAGTAATTTTCTTGTTACTGAAATAGCTAGGTATCTTTTCTGAGCCAGTGCTCTAGTATCACTCCTCTATTTTTGACAAACTCCAAGCATTTTATCATCCTAAATTAAATGAATTCTAAATAAAGGACAAAAATACTACTGATGAGACTAGAAATAAACTTCCACAAGTATTTGAGCTCAGCAAGAAGGTTTTGTAGTACTTGTCAAAGTCACCCCTGTAAAAATCATAAAATGGTTTTAGTTGGAATGTACCTTAAAGATCACATTGATATAACCCCCCTGCCATGTGCAGGGACACTTAGCACTATACCAAGTTGCTCAGAGCTTCATCTAGCCTGGCCTTGAGCGCTTCCAGGGATGGGGCATTCACAACTCCAGGCAACCTGTTCCAGTGCTTCACCACCCTCACTGTAATGGTTTTCCTCCTAATATCTAATCTAAACCTACTCTTTCAGTTTGAAGCCATTTACTCTTGTCTTGTCACTACTTGCCCTTGCAAAAAGTCCCTCCCCGTCTTTCTTGTAGGCTTCTTCTAAGTACTGGAAAGCTGCAGTTAGATCACACCAAAGCCTTCTCTTCTCCAGGCTGAGCAGTCCCAGTTCTCCTAGTCTTTGTAGGAGAGGTCCTTCCTCCATTCCTCTGACAAATTGTGTGGCCCTTGTCTGAACTCATTCAGACAGGTCCATGTCCTTCCTGTGCTGGGACCCCTGGATGCAGAGTTCCAGGTGGGGTCTCACCAGAGCAGAGGAGAAGGGCAGAATCCCCTCTTTTTCCTGCTGGCCACACTGCTTTGGGTGCAGCCCAGGACGTGTTTGGCACATTTGACCTGTGAGAGCTCATGGCTGGGTGATGTCTGGCCTCTCATCCACCAGCACCCCCAAATCCTCACAGGGCTGCTCTTGATTTGTTCATTCCCCAGCCTGGACTTGCTGTGACCCAGATGCAGCACCTTGTACTTGGTCTTGTACCTTGGTATTGTTGAGTTTCATGAGATTCCCACTTTACAACCTTGCCCAAGTTCCTCTGGATGGCATCCCACTCTATTTTGACAAGTTTAGCTATTGAGAGGGGAGTGGAAGAAAATGGTACAGGACACCAGATTAGAAGTATCTTTATATCTCTGGGTAGGCTTTGTAGAAAATACGATAAATTCTGGGCTATTACGGTGTGAGAGTGTGCTGATTTTATCTGGGGTAGAGTTAATTTTCTTCATAGTGACTAGTGTGGAGCCATACTTTTGTATGAAGTACCTTTGTACTTGCACTGATCACAAGTACTGCCATGCTGATGAGCAGGTTGGGGGTGCATGTGAGCTTGGGGGGTGGAGGTACCACCAGGACAGTTAACCCAAACTGACCAAAGGGATATTCCAGACCATATGATAACCTGCTTAGTATATAAAGCTGTGTGAAGGGGAGGATGTTTGCAGTTACAGCTTTTGTCTTCCCAAGTAACCATTACACATGATGGTCCTGTGGTCGCCTGGAGATAGCCAGCTTAGCTTTTGTGATGCAGATAGGAACTCCTGTGCTTTCACAGGTTTTGTTTGAAATAGGTTTTTTATTTGAGTACAAGAAACAGCAAATGTCTGGTATCTATTTCCATAGTAAAAGATGGTGATGAAAAGTAAAAGATGGGTTGAACCTGGGTTAAGGTAGTCTTTCAGAGTAAGTCTGCTAGACTTACAGCTTCAGGAAAACAGGTCCAGTGAGCACATCCAAGCTTTCATGACTCTTTCTCTTAAGTCTTAAGCTCAGAGGAGAACTGGCCATCTGTTCTAGATTGTTTATAACTGTCAGTGTTTAAATAACTTCATTGTGTTCCAAAATTTTGAGTCCTGTGTACCAGTTGAGCTGAGCAGACGCAAAAAATAGCAAACAGAATCAAAAGCACTTTGCCATTCTGTACAGAAATGAAGTGTTATGAGCTAAAGAAAAGTTACTATTTTGTGCCTTATGCCCATTAACACTTCCAATAAGTTTGAATCATTCGGTATGATGTGAGATTTCCTGGTTGTGAGACAGTGTTACCCCTGTATGACAGATTGTGCTGAGGGGGAAGGTGAGTATTTAACTCAGTGAGGCAATGGATTGAAAGAAATTCAGTATAAACACTCTTGAATGCCAGTGGACTATTCAATGCATGAAACAGACTCTAAAAACTGACTTAATAAAGGGATTGGATAGGGTGGTGATTTGGGAAAAGTGAAGTTGGTGTGGCATGTTTGCCATACCCTGGCATGTTTGGTTTGGTGGTTTTTTTTTTTTTTTAAATTTTTTTTTTTTTACTTTTTTTTTTTTTTTTACTTTTTTGAGGTTCAGTTCCTTTTCAAACACCAGGTAGTATGTTGCACAGAAGGCTGAGTATCTGATGGACTTGATTTTTTTTTTGAACTCCAGTTGTTTCTGTATGAAAACAACTGCTCTTAAAGTGAGATTTTTTTTTTCCACAGAGAATAAAGAGAAGCTTTTAGAAGTCTCTTATGTGACAGTTTATCTGCTTAGAATTGGATGTGGTTATTGGTACTTGTATATGAAAGATTAAAGGAAACCTGCTTGAAGAAACAGCTTGTCTGTTGCAGCACTTTTTGTGCCAGAGGTTTATTGGAGCGATGTCAGGAAGCAA
The DNA here is from genome assembly GCF_024509145.1 of Vidua macroura. NCBI lineage: Eukaryota > Metazoa > Chordata > Aves > Passeriformes > Viduidae > Vidua > Vidua macroura. The sequence goes on from NC_071611.1 coordinate 51,189,954, forward strand.
ATGATTTGCCATAGATTTGAGACATAAAACCGATGATGGTGGTAATTATGAGTAACTTTTGATGCCTGTAGATTGGCTGCTGGTTACCTGTGTCAAATTTGAGGTTTTTCATACTTGAGCAAACACAATATGGAGTTGGACTTCCAAAACTTTAGGTATAGAATGAGTTGCCTTTTTGTTTTGTTTACAGTTGCAGGTGGGATATCAGGGATTCTTGGTATGAAAAGACAAAAGAGAACTTCAACCTGCTGGATGTTTCACCTGAGAGTGCCTCATAACAGCAACAAGGGGGGTCATTATCAAGCTGTGACACTTAGCACAGTGTGCCCTAGGCATCATTGAGGTCTTGTGTGGCAGCAGTGGAAGAAGGGCTTTTACAGCACTCAGACTGAGGAGAAATGAGATTGTTGGACGAATGTGTTAATAAAGTCAAACATAACATCTTAGTTATCTCTCATTTTGCATTGCTAATGCCTGAAATCAGATATGTCTGTATTCTGCCCATCTTTCAGGGAGAGGTCCCTTGCAGGTAGGTCATAGGGACTGCTGTTCAGTTATTCTGGACTTTGTTAAACCTTAAAAGTGGGTAATAGTCTAGCTTTCATGACAGGGAGGTGGTTTAAATGATTTTCACCAATAATGGAAAGTTAGAAAATTACTTCTCACTTAAATCTAGCAACAGTCTCCTTGAGTTAGTAGCTCTTCAAAAGCTGAACAAAATGGTCTGCTGGTGAAGTAGTTGGGGAGTGATAGTGGAGGGTTGAGTATGTTGCATTGCATCCTTAAAATGATGTAAATTTTAGTAAGGTGCTAAGGTAGCAGCTAATGATATCTTACGGAATCTCAGAACAGTTAGTGTTGGAAGAGACCTCTGGATACCATCCAGTCCCAACCCCTTGCCAAGGCAGGGTCACCTAGAGCAGGTGACATGGGAATGTGTCCAGGTGGGTTTGGAATGTCTTCATGCTTCCCTGAACAGCCTGTTCCAGTGCTCTGCCACTGTCAGTGTAAAGAAGTTCTTCCTCATGTTGAGGTTAACTTCTTGTGGTTTAGTTTATGTCCATTGCTCCTCATTCTGACTCTGAGCACCACTGCAAAGAGTCTGGCACCACCCTCTTGGCACCCACCTTTGAAATATTTGTATGCATTAATGAGATCCCCTCTCAGTCATCTCTGCTCCAGACTGATCAGGCCCAGTTCCTGCAGTCTCTCTTCATGAGGGAGATGCTCCAGGCCCCAAATCACCTTTGTGGCCTCTGCTGGACCCTTTCTGGTAGCTCCTTGTCTGTCTTTTACTGAGGAAACCAGAACTCGACCCAGCCCTCCAGATGTGGCTTCAACTAGGGCTGAGTACATGGGAAGGATCACCTCCCACCTTATGTGGATAGGATTTCACATCCATTGACACACTTCCAGATCTTCTTGCTCTTTTTCAAGTTCTTAAGGTAGATTTCTGTGCTGACTTTTTCAGAATGAAGCAAAGAGGTGGTGGAGTATCCTATGTCAGAGACGCTCAGAAGCTCTCTGGACGTGGTCCAGGCTCTAGTTAGTCCTGTTTGAGAAGGGCAGTTGGACCCAGAGGTCTCCAGAGGTGACTTCCAACCTTGAGTGATCATTGTGTGAGTCTGTGGTTTAGGTGGTGAGGTGTTCTAAGAATAGTATATGTGATGCCTTACTGAGCTGAATGTCAGCTTCGAAAAACTTGTAGGAAACAGCACATGTAATTGCTGGAGCAGATATGGAATTTGAAACATGACAGGGTCTGCAAAATCAGGCTTGCAAGTGAAAAGTCTTTTGTCTGTGTTCTGTGTGTAGATTCTTTAATCTTCTCTAATAACTCAAATTCAGCTATCAACAAGAACAACAGCAACAAAAGTACCCAACCCCCCAAAACAATGAAAAAAAATCCCACCCCACAAACTTGCTGAATTTCACTTTTTTGCAGGTGAACTTGATATACAAAAGGGTTAAGCATTAGTGTTGTTCTTTACTAGGACATTAGTCTTTTTCTCATTTAGTAAGAATACAAAGTCGATGTGATAAGTTTAGAAAGTTCTCAAAAAGGAAGGAAGAAAAGTATGGCATGTAGTAGAGGTTTCCAAACAAGATAATTAATCAAATCTAGGTGATTTTACTGGCCACTCAGTAGCACTGACAATGTTGGGATGTGTAGTGTATGCATAGAAGCCATTTCCTCCAAGCTGTTGAGACACACCCAGTTAGGGCAGGTTGTAAGGCTTGATAGCTGATAGCTTTTTTGAAAAACATAAATGAAGTTTTCAAATATGAAAGGTTTGGAAGTCAAGATTTTGTGTAGTAGAGGGCTTCCAGCAACCTTGAGCTCACCTGATGAAGCTTTTATTGATTTCTTCTTGTTATTACTTGGTTTGTATTGATGTGCTTTAACATTTTATGTCAATTTTTATTTGAGATGTCCTCCTCTTCTCCTCCATGCATCCCATAAATATTTATAATAAAAATGCTAAGTTGTCAAGGCTTCAGTTCCTTTATTTTTAAGCTTTCAGGAGCACCTGTGTTTTGCTAGAAAAACTTCACTCATATTCTTTCTGGTTTGTAGTCTTGTGCAGCATGAGTGTTTGGGGGACACAGCTTCATCGGGTGAAGAAGTTTGTTTCATGGAGGTGGTAGTAAGAGTGTTTACCTCCCTAATGAACTCCCAAGATCCCATGGTTACATGCTGTTCAATCATTGAATCACAAACACTTGGCTAAAAACCAGTAGGAACAAGCAGTCCCAGAAGCAGATTGCTCCCTGAGGTGAACAGAATCTGCTAGGTCAGTTTAGACTGGCACAGTTTATTCTGGATCAGGTAATCCAGTTGTGATGGGCTTGCAAAACAATTGATGCCACTTTTCTCCACTTGCTTTTCAAGTGCACTCTCTCTGCCAGCTAAATTACATCTACCACTTACTGCTTTCTTAATTCTTTTGAAAGATTCCTGCTGCTTCTTTTCTGTGTCTTGTCTTAATAAATGCAGAAATTCACCTTAAGAGTTATACCTCTTTTTAGTGCCTCAGAGAAGAGCCTTGCTAGTAATATTCCTCTGTATAGCTAATCCACTTACTGTAGTGGATGCTGTAGAGAAATATAACAGTCTGTATTTTGCATAAGCAAAATAGAATGTAACAGACTGATGTGACACTTGGGAGACTGTACCACTTACTGTTTTTTAAAGTACTGGGAATAAGAATTATTTTTGTGCGGTTTTTTTCTTCCTCTACCATTTTATATTGGTTTTTGAGTTACTATTCAGACACTCTTTCTCACTTGACACTTCTGTTGATTTTAGGACCCTGTGGGAGTGGTAGGGGGACACATAGTTGGTACCTGTGTTGTAAACCACCTGTGGGGAAGGAGGTCACTGAGCATTTATGTCTTTTCTGAAATTCTTGATGAATTGTTTTTAGTAGTGTGTGAAAAAATTAAAGGGGGAGAGAAATACAAGAGAAATTCTGGGGGAAGCATTCTTTCTAATTTAGCCTGTAGTGCTTGGGCATACTAAGATATTTCCAAGATCTCTGTTAGTGTTTCTTCGTCGGGAAGGCTGTTTAAAGTACTGCTGCTTTGTGTTAGAACTTGATGTGTGGTTAATTTACCTCTTTTCCTTGAGGTTTACCTGCCTTCTGAAGGGTTTACTTAAGAATGTTGACTTAATTGTACATTTTCTTTGATAAACGAAGTAGAAAGCTCAACACTCTCTGTACTGTTGCACAAACAAACAAAAAAAAGTCATTTATTAACTTCCTGGAACAAAATGCTTTTTCTCTGTCATTGTTGCCCCTGTGTGTTTGGGAATCTTTATATGTGTTCTGCATACTTCTGTGAAACAGGAATGCAGCTTTTGAGTAAATTGGTAAAGTTTCTTGTTTTCAGTGTGTCACTTTTCTGTTACCAGAATTGGAAGGGAGACCTTTAATTTTACTAATTGGTTTTTTTTTTTCTTAGACATGCTTTTTGAAGCACCTGGTATGAATCTTAGTCAAAGCTGAAAACATTGAGTAGCTTTTGAGGCTTCTCTTGCACTACATCCCTCACTTCCCTCTCTCCTTTCTGACATGAGAGGAAGAAGGTGAAGCAAATGCATTTAACTTAATATTTAGTACTTCAGTTTACTCATTATGCTTTTTGATTTATTTATTTTACATACTGTTCTGTTTGAGACTAGAAAACTTGCTCATGGAAAAGTACACATGAAATTTTGGAGAAGGATATGGATGACGTTCCTTATGGAACCACAGTCTTAAAATATGAGCTTAAACATACTAGTATATCAAAGGCCAAATTCCCAGTGGGAAGAACTGACAATATTTTAGAGAACTAAGCTTGGTTTTAGTCATCTGTCACTGAGACGTCCTGTGCACTGTACATGTTTGCTCATTTTAAACAAAACTTTGATATAATTCTTTGTGGGAATCCCTAAATTATTTTTGTGTGAGTATGTAGAGGTAATGTATGGGTCTGTTTTTAACTGTTGTTTAACCAAGTTGCAGTAAGACCTGAGGTTTTTAGATCACCCATAGTCACTAGTTGTAAAGATTGAGATTGAAGATCTTTCAGGCAGCTCAGGGTGTTCTCCTGTCTCCCATGTGGGAGATTGCATACTCCTATGTCAAAGTCTGTGTATGAGTTATCATTACAAGAACTCTATAACTCTTGTTCAGTGTTTAAAGCAGGTGAGTACTTCAAGGATCAATGAATGCATTCAATCTCTGTTAGCAGCCAACTGTTTAAACATATCTGGTCGCATACCCTACCTGATAGCCTCTTGATAATACATCCTAGAAATTACAAAGGCAGGGGGAGGTGGTGTTGTCTGTTGGCTTTGTATGCTTATCTACACTACACAGTTTGTTCAGTAGCTGATGCTGAGCACAGCCAACTGAAGGATGCTGGAAACTTGGAGGGTGTTCAGCCACTGAGCTCTGTCCCTTACTGCAGTAATAAGCTTTTCTTTGTGGTTCATTAGATGCAGCTGCAGTGAATTAGAGCCAGGTTAAGTAAACTCAGCTGATCTGCTTTGAATGTTCTAGGTAATTTTGTCAAAAGTTACAGGCTTGCTTTCTTTTTGGGCCCTTACTGGAAAGAATAAGTAGTTATGGAAGCTAAACAAACCCAGAAGGTGTCACAGTTTTCAAATTTGAAGTAGTTAGTTCTAAAAATTATCCCAAATTGCTTTTTCTTTATGTGAGAGATAAAAATCAGCTGAGGAACTGGTAGTTTGGAGACAATCATGTGATTTGTCTAACCTCTGATACTTAACAATCTAAAAATAGTTGCCATATGGGATGTCTTTATTGTGAGGACAGCCTCTGCTAGATGAGAACCTTTCTGTGTTTAAGCACTTTCTGTGCCTAAACATATTTAACTGTTATCTAAGTGAAATTGTCATATGGCTTTAAATGAGAGCTGCTGTTGTTGTCCAAAGATGTTGAAGAAAAGGGAGTTATTTTCTCTGAATTTAGTAGGGATGGTTACACACAGTATTCCGTGTTCTCTCTGTGGGAGTGCATTTTAGATCTCTGTTAAAAACAAACTGAATAAATAAATTGAAGTTACACTAGTGAAAAATGCAGCAAATTAAGACTAACACTTGGCTGTATTTGTTTCAAGCCTTTCTGTTACAGCTGTTTAACCTTCTAGCAACCTCCTGAGATTTTGTAGGTTCAGTGAAGGTTATTCAGAGACATGCATGCCAAACCCTGTTTCAGCAGTTCTTCCTGCCTTGTTCTGCAGGGAGTTTAGACGTAGCTGAGACAAGTAACAGAATATTTGATAATTGCTTATGTTGAGTCCATTTTTCAGTAAGCTGTTGTAAACAAATAAAATAATTCTTACAGAGCAGTTGCATGTCCTTTCAAAATGTGTAGTTAAGAAAGCAAACTCTGATGTTGTACACGCTTCTGTGGCAGAGGTTATAATTAGTATATGTAGTCTCTGGTGTTTTTCTTCTTTGAATTTACAGTAAGTTTGAGAGATAAGTTACCAATAGTCTATTTTTTTGCAAATGGGGAAGAATTACTATATTAAAAGCTGTTTTCATTGTCAGTCAAGTCATGCTTGATGGCAGGTCCTCAGTGTCAGAATGCTGCTCTTCTTTACTTTTGTGGTATCCCACTCTTAGCCTCCCTTTGTCCTTGACTCTTCCAGTGTCATAGATCTTAGATAAAGTGCCATTAGACTTCGTGACTTTAACTTTTTCAACCTTTACACACACTGATGTCTTAGAAGTTTTTTCAACATCAGGCTCCAGAGCTTTGGTATGGTTAAATGAACTTTGGCAGTCACAAGATTAAAACCAGTGTTATTTGAATATTTCTTTTCTACAAATTCTTAAAATTGTTAAGGTTGGAAAAGACCTCCAAGGTTATTGAGTCCAACCTTTGACCAGACATGGCCATGTCAGCTAAACTGTAGCACTGAGTGCCATATCCAGTCATTTTTTGAGCACTTGCAGCCGTCATGAACTCCACCACCTCCCTGGGCAGCCCATTCCAATGTATAACAATCCTTTCAGTGAAGCATTTCTTCCTGATGTCCCACCTGAACCTTCTTCTGACCCAAATTAAGGCCATTTTCTCTTGTCCTTTTGCTGGTTGCCTGGAAGAAGAGGCTGACCCCCACCTGGGTACAGTCACTTTACAGGTAGTTAAGGAGAGTGGTAAGGTCTCCCCTCAGCCTCCTTTTCTCCAGAATAAACCAGAACTCCTTCATCCACTCCTCATAAAACTTAACTCTCCAGACCCTTTACCAACTCCTTTGCCCTCTCTGGGCCAGGCCATCCGGAGAGTTCTTAACCCAGTGAAGAGCACCTGTTCAAGTTATGGGCTGTGGCTTCTTCAGGAGAAATTGAAATAATTCACTGCAGGTGCAGCTGCAGTTAGCCTTAGGCAGCTACTCCTGATGTGCTCTGTCTTCATTGAGTAAAAGCACTGTAATTCAGCAAAATCTGGGCACTTGGACATCTTTTATCTGAGAAACAGTTTTGCAGAACTGACTTGCAGGTTACGTGTGACTGTGCATTGTGTACAGTATTTATGCAGTAAGGAAAGCTTAAATTCCTTTTTTCTGTATTGATGCTTCTAGGAACTTACTCTTCTAGTATTTTACCCAAAATCAAAACAAAGAATAAACTTTTGAAGGCTAAAAGTTGAACATTGACTGAAAGCTACATTTAATATAGAATAGTATAAAATGTCTGCAGACTGAATTAAGTAGATAAAAATCCTATTTGACTTGTTGGTTTAAAACAGCCTAACAATCATGTCTTCTTTAATATTGTGTCTGTATAATGGGACAATCAAACACAGTTTTGATCTTTGAGTCAGAGATGTGTGAGTTTTTAATACCAGGGCTGCTGGACTTAGAGGTGCTGGTTTTTGTTTAGGAAATTTGTGGAAAGTAGTTACCTGCAGTTTGAAGAAGGAAAAGTCCTAGCCTTATTGCTGTTAGACAATACAGCACTATATTAACTAAATCCTTTCAAATTTTGCTTATCCTGACTACAACTTCATTTCCAGAAGTGGGTGATTCTTATGCCTATGTTTTTATGTTCTTAGTTACGCTGTTCTTTTAAATACCTACACCTGAATTGTCGGCAGAAAAGCTTAAATTAAGTCTGTCCAGTTGAATATTGTGAATTAAATACTTTTCTTCCTGATTCACATTGTTTTAGAGCTAGAATGTGCTGACAGATTTCTTCAAACTCATCTGCTTCTTTTATAATGTGAAGAATCTGTTCTAGGGTAATTGGATGGCACTTTTTTGACAGTGGCATCTAAGGGAGTTCAACTCTGACAAACATAACTAAACTACGTAAGTAGTGTAACTTTTTTCTTTTTAATTGTTTTGGACTTCAGTGTATATTTAATGGGAGTATATGAGGTAATACAGTGATTCCCCATGCCTGATACCAACAAGATTTTTAATACTGACTATAACCCTTTGTTCAGATTCCTCCAAAGCACTGATGCTTGTTGAGTTTTTGTCAGCATGTCATCAGTGCTTACTTTTGATGTTTGGGGTTTTTTTTTCCTGCTGTAGTAAAACACATTCTTGATTTTCCTGGTGAAGTATAGATGTAATTACTCTGTAGTTTAGGTGATGCAGTATAAACCACTGTCATCTTTTTTGCAAGATAAAGTGCAAGGAGGGAAGATACATACTGTTTCTGAAACAATCTTCATTAACTTACTGATTCCTGTGCACAAGACAGCCAGTTCTCTGCCCATGCATAATGTTCAGCTCATGGAAGTGAAACTTCCCTGTTTTGGAAGTCAGCTTCATTATGAAACAAAGGCTAAAATGTCCAAACTTGGGTTCTTCTCTCCATATTAGAGCTATGTTGCAGTATAAAATACATCTAGTTTATTTTGAGATATTCTTAAAGACTTGAGAAGTCAGCCTTTGGGTGCCATGACAAATAATGTGATTTGACAGGTCTCTTATAAAGCATGCTAGAGATAAACTAAGACTTAACTTTCTTATTTCAAACTTGAGTTCTGTGTGAAAGCAGAAGGCTTTCTGCAGTGCCTCAGATTTAGTGCATTTCTGTAATGAAATAGTAGATAGTGAGATAGTAAAAATATGCAGGTTAGCCCATATAGAAGGCAAGCATATTCTAAGTCAGATGGCATCAGTATCCTATTTTTCAGCTGTTGATGTTCTCAAAATAATTTTTTGGTTTACTGTTGTGTATGTGTCCCTTTCCATGCTTTTTCTTTGTACTCCAGTGTGTACTACAGCAAGATTTTTGGGCCATAGACAACTTTGTTGAACTTGATATGCATTGGTAGAGGGCAAGTTTATTCAGAACTGTGTGCTGTTGGTCTGACTTCATTTATGCTATCTTATAAGACTTCTTACCATCTCTTTCACAAATAACTCTTTTCATTTTCCTTTGATATTGAAACTTGAACATGTGCACAGGGCAATAAAATAAATTGTCAAAGATACGATTTCAAGTATTTGGAAGCTCTGTTATAGTGGCATACTTCTGTGGCTATGTTTCTCTTGCTATTGAATTAGGCATATAATTAGTTTTATGTTGAAGGGGGTATTACCTCAGGATTTTTTATGCAGCGATAAATATCTAAGTGAAATAATCTTTTTGAAACTATTTGGAAAGAAAATGGCTTAATCTAGATTTTGTTGTTGCAAAATTTATATTTCAGAAATATGTATATATAATGTTAAGACACAGATGATAGAAATGTCAACTACAAATATATCAAATTGTAGTTTTAATAGGTTTGGGTCTAAGACACAGCATAGAATAATACATTAAAGTATAAAGCATGAGAGTCAAAATATTTGGGTTAGCCCATGTAAGGAGCAAAGGTGTATTAAGGCAATTTAGTGATACATAGTTTAATGGTATTTGGACTACTGGAGAAAACTGGGAGTGGGGGACAAACTAGATACAATTTGCCATGAGGAAAAGGTTAGAAGAAAGAACTGGAGCATGTGGAAGCCAAGTAGTCCCAGAAACTTCATATTTATGGACAGAATAATAGGAAAATCTGATTACCAGTATTAATGATGATGTATTAAATTATTGAGAGTTTTAGCAAGGGGTTCTGACATTTTTGCTTCTCTGTTCTTGAATTCATGTTTGTGCAAGAATTCCCATCCCCAGAGGTCAGAAACTGTAAGACCTGGGCAAGGTTTCAGTGGTGACTGAAAGCAAGAGTATTTTAAACTAGCAAATCTTTTAAATATTCATTGCTCTGCATTTTTAGTTGGATTATAGAAATAAAGATTTCTGCACACAAGACAGCACAGCATATGGGTCTGTCATGTTATATCTGTATTGCATTATTCATTACTCATGGTATATCAGGATTAAGAAATAAAAGTTCTGTTCATCTGGTATAGGAAGCTTTTGTACTGCTTTCAAAGAACCTACTCCAGTGACTACCTAGTACAGGTGGGGCAGAATGGGATAAATCGTAGCTCCAGTTAAGCTTAGCTCTGTAACTGAAAGATGTGATTATTGACTTGAGACCACTAACACTTCTTGGAGACTGAATAGTCAGCCTTTATCCATAGTAGATTTTGAGAGCAAACTGGCCTTGGCCATGTGTTTTCATGTTAGTTCACTATAGGTTGTTAACAAGAATGGCTTGTTGATGTCTTCACTCTTGCTGATTTGGAATCTTTTTTAAAGGAGTCATAAAATAGAAGCCTTGTAACTGTAATTTACAAATCTTATCTCATCTTGACTGAAGAGAGCAGAGTATGGTGACTGGAAATGTTTCAGTTTGAACAGTTCTTCTGTTCTTCCAACCCCTCAGGCCCAGCTGTGGGAAAAAAAATTTTAAAAGGCAGGTCAAGTCAGTTGTTGCCACAAGTCCCTGTTCTTTGCTTTCCATGATACTTTGAGGCCCTTCACCAAACAGTGAAAGCAAGTATTTATTATTTGAATAATACTTAACCTCTAAGATGTGATCCTAGACCATTTAAGCAATTTTGGGCATCATGTCCAAGGCTGTTCCAGTAGCTTGTTTGCTGTCATATCTCCTGGAAGGCAGATTCTGGCAAATCCCAGAGCATCTTAACCCTGTGTTGCCAGTTGTTGCTGTTGTCTTTATGAAGATCTCTTCTTCCCCAGAAGGTTTCCCCAATGGAAGAATTACAGTTTCCTGTGTAAAAATGACTTGATTCTATGTGTACATAATGGTGCATGTTTCAGTTTGGTTTGAATACTTTTTGGGTTGCACATAAGCTTTGCTTGTCATGACTTTCGGAGCTGAAAGAGGGATGCTGTGACATGTCAGTCTGTCAGGCCACTGATGATCTGGGTTTATGGAGACATCTGAGCATGTAGGCATTGTGTTCTTGTCCAGCCTGATACCACTTTGATAGTACTTGTAAAGATGGGTATAGAGGAAGAGAGAGGCATGGCGATTACTAACTTCTGACTTTGAGCTGCTTGCATTTCCCCCCTCTTTGTATGGTGTTGAGGATGTCATTTTTTTGTGCTAACTAGCAGTATACATGAAGGTTTAAGGGGTAGGGATATTTAGTCATGCAACTTTTCTCTTGTGTAGATCAGTGTTTGAGCTAAAAGTTCCCTGTGAGAGAGCAAAAACTCTACTGAAGGGAGATCCTGCAGTTTGAAGGACTTTGGAGGACTGTGGTGGAGATACCGGGTTCATGCCCTGGGAATCTGCTGAGGTGTACCTTCTGATGGAATGTCTGTGATGGGGGGCGCGTTTTGGCCCTAACCATCTCTCCAGTTTACCACTGAGCTTTGAGCAAAGAGTACTGCCATGAAAAGCCAGCACAAGAGACCTGTTCCTCTAACCTTGTCACCCTTATCCTGGAAGATGAATCCTGTCATCCATCATCGGGCTCTCTGTTGCAGTGAAGAAAGTAGAGTGCATGAGGGACAAAACCGTGTTGTCCTTCAGGAAGATGCACCAAAGAGTAAATGGAATAGTGTGTGGCCTTGAAGGTGACACATGCTTTCTTGATTAGAAGAGCGTCTTTTTCTTGTGTTTTTTTGATTGGTGTATCTATTCAGACTAACTTGATTTGCTACCTGTTCCTCTCTGTTGGTAAACATCAGCTTTTGAACTTGGCAGTGGGGAAGAAGGATATAACTGCAGTATGGAAGGAGGGAAAGTTTTGCATGGCCCAACTGGAATGCTGAGGTAAATGCTGAAAAATTGAAGTAGGCATCCTAGCTAGTTCAAGTGGATGTTGACTTTGAAACCCTTCAACCTATCAAGTTGCTATATTTGAAGAGTCATCAAGTTGTCTCCTTTCACCTCACTGAATCTTCTGTTTTCTCGTGTTAGTAGGCTTGAGAGGACTGCAGATGTCCAAGGCTGAAGGGAAATGTCTGCAATAAGGTGCAATTACCTCTGAAAGAATACATATGTGTTTTGACAGAGCCATATTACCTTGAAGAGCATTTCGCTAGAAGGCTAAGAGAGCTAACACAGGAGACTGGGACAGCAAATAAGAGCAATAAACATAGTTGGCAAGATTTTGTGGCTGGTAGAGTACAGTTGGAAAATAATTCCTGTTAGAAGTCAGTCTTATTTAAAGTATTATTTAAGTATTGCAATTGTTCACAGCTTATTTATTTGAGATCTGAATAGCTGTTTATGATTTTGTGTTCATCATTTGTGTTCATCGTTTGGTGAAACTCTTTCTGAACATCGATGCTGTGTTCAAACAGTCCCAACTTGACATTTAGTTAATATTTCAATTATAACCAAAGTAATAATTTTCCCTTAGCTGGCTTTGAACTTTTTTATATGAAGGAGATCAATACAAGGACAGCGTATAATTTTGTGCTGACTTTTGGGGTTTTTTTCCTTGTATATGAGCTAATTAGTACTGCATGTTGATGCTGTCTTGCTCAGGAAATTAGTTATATTGGTAGAAGTGGTTGTGTGTCTAAATTGACCTGAATAATTAGGAACATAAAAATGGTTATTGTTTATTGGGGTCTCACTTGAACTGATCCCTTAATGGAATGGAGAAGACTGTTAGAGTTGGTCTTTCTAATATGGATTCTAGGATAACTTAAGTTACCCCGTATATTTCCCTTCCCTTACCCCACCTGATAGGATAATCAGTAATTTCAGTCAGGAAATAATTTATTTTCTGCAGATTAGTCCATAGCCAGGCAACGTTCTTGCCTTGTTGTACATGCATTATTTTTCATATGACTGAAGAAATTTTCTTTTCATCTATGTATACATTTTTAGTGTTCCTACAAATATTTCCATTAGTTGCACTTTCTTGCTTCTGTCCTTTTTAGTGTGGTCACCAGCACTATTGAATGCTTCCGTGCCTCTACTAATAGCTGTTTCTTGTTCAAGCGTCTGCAGTTTTTCAGTTGTCTTCTCACTGTTTATCTGGAATAGGCAAGTGTGCTTCAGGTGCCTCTTCTGCAGAAAGCTTCTGTAACAGCAGTCACAGGGGTGAATTACAACCCTTTTCCCTAAAATTCATATGACTTTTTTTTTTTAATAACCATCTTCATTTTATTCACTTATTTTAACTCATCATGACTTTGAGGCCAAGATGTAGAAATGTTAAGTGGTACTTCTTCAGTGATTCATTGAAGAGTCTGTGAAAAGGTTCTCCTTCTAAACTGCCACTTTTGAGAGGCTAGAAATTGTTTTTTATTGTTTTAAAGGGCTCATGCTTTCTGGTCTTAATTGCCTGTATTTACATTAGTAACTTTTTAACTTTTTAAGTTACTTGAAGATTTGAGACCACCTCATTATCATTATCATTATCAGAAAAATTCTAAGTTTTCTGTGAAGTTTTCTGTCTTTGATCTATTGCATCAAAGTTCCTCCATATAACTTAGCATAAATCAACAGGTGCTCTTCTAGTTTCTTCTCCTGAGCTGCATGAGTTCTCACCAAGCAATACTCTGATCTAGTTTGTGCTGCAGATTCTTTAATAGTGTAATGGAGGGAACAGCAAATGAATGTATGTGTAGGTGGGAAGGGCTGCTAATGGACAAGTGGTGGTTTATACTACTGAACAAAAAGTGAAAACAGAGACAAAGAAACAAGCGTAGTTTAGCCTGTTTGTGTAGACTCACCAAGCACAAGACATGCTGTTAATATGTAGATTTCACAACAATCATTAAGCTCTCATTGACAGCTATCCTTCTTATAGGGAAACTAAGAGTGAGTAGTGTTTTGTTCTGACAGGCAAAGTTGTTAATTAAAGACATGCCTTTGCCCTTTGTGTGCGCTTACCCATAAAGGACTTTGGGATGTTCAAGCAAGCTATGTAACAGTTTTTGCATATGCTAGATTGAACAGTCTCTGTCATCTCTTATTGTACAGCTATTTTGAGTGTGCAAAAATTAGTATTGTGCTTTTGTTTATGCTTCTAAGATACTAGACCATTTGAAAAAAAGGAGTCCTTCAAATTAACACTCCAGTAAAGATAAAAATCACTAAAGAGAAAGCATGAAGAATTGCATCTATTCCAAGTATCAATAACTCTGCACTTAAAATTTTAATAACTAAAAAAAATTTGTTCTGTTGAGTTGTGCTTTTTAGAGCAAAATTCAGCATCTGTTTTGTGCCAGGTGTTATCTTTCAGTGAGCTCTCAAATAATTATGATTTTTTTTTTATTTAACGTGTTTAGCAATAGTCTCCACAGAAAAGAAATAGCATACCCTTGTTAAAATGCATTAATTACTGTTTTAAGTCAAAGTGGATGGAATAAATCCTCTGGAAAGAGAGCAACTTCATTACAAGCAGAGAACAAAGTTCTGGTTTAGACCTTTCTGTCTGGAAGAGATGAAGGACAATGTGTGTAGCCAGAGGTGATTCTTGTTCTGCAGTTTGGTATTATGAAAACAAAATCTGTAGTATTTGCTTGTCAAAGTGGTGATGTGTTCTATCTATTGCATGCTTCCATTGCACAAAAAAGCATGCTCTGAAGGTTTTCTGGTATGTAAGCCTTGAGGAGAATCTTCAGGAGCACATTTACATCTCTTATGAATTTACCAAGGGCATTGTATCAGCTGTGACCTTTGAGGCTGGCGGCATCTCGTGGTCCAGCTTAGGTTGCCTCTAAACAGTGATAACATGTTGAAGTAAGCAGATGTGTTTAACATCTGCTGTCTTAAATTCAGAGTGCAATCACTTTTATGTGATAATACTGTTTAGAAGTATATAATGTAATTGTGGCAGGCATCTGTGCAGTGATTTTTTTTTTTTTTGTGCAGTGTCTATAAATGTAATTAAATTACATATATAAAACCTATGTGAAATGATTTCCCACCCAGCGATGACCAGGATGCACAAGTATGAACTACAACAGGTGGTAGAAAGACTTGAGTCAGAAGTCTAATGTACTAAACGTTTCTCTTTAGCATCTATATGCATGTGAGGTGGTTGAAGGCTTATCTGTTTTGTTACGTCCTTGGTTCTAACTCAGCACTGCTGGGATCCAGACTCAGCTTGCATTTTCAGCTGAGCATGAGTAGTTGAGTATATTGCACACCAAGATACCTACATTGAAAGGAAAGTTAGTAGGCCACTGTGACTATTGTGTAGCCAGTTTTCATCTTGCTAGCTCCACTGTATTTTGTAAAGCTCTCTTATAAAAATCTGCTGTTATAATTGGAACTGTTCTATGGCAACCAGAACTAATTGCATAAACCATATGGCTTTTGAACTTCTGATGTCTTTTCTCTTGAAAAACAAATAAGCCTACTTGCTTCTCTGCTAGGTGAACCTTAGTCATGACTTGCTTGAACTGCAGCTAATTAGAAACTGGCATTCAGTTAATGCCATAAAAAGTGTTTAAGAGTGTTTGGGTTTAAAATCTTACCTGTGCTTGGTGAAGTAAAAGTAAGTTTATTGAAAGATGGATGGCTGTTAGAGAGCCACTCTAACAAGTTAGAGAGAGCCACTCCATTTGCTGAACTGAACAACTGTGTCTTTAATTCTTCTTCCTTTCACCATTATAAAGAGAGCAGATTTACTCAGTCTACTTGACTTTATTGTTCTACTCTTAATCTGAATGTATTTTAAGACAAACTTTTCCTTAGAAGGTATAGAACACTATTTCCTGAACATAATGGTTTTATAGGTTTTGATTGCAGTAACTTCTAAGCTATTTTAATGACCTAAAGTGTAATACTGTCTCTGAGGCTAATAGTCAAAAACTGAATTAGCTTTTTTTAATGGTACTGGGGATTCTCCAGTAGTTCAGTATTTTAAAAATGTTTTGGGGGAAGGCAGAAGAAAACTCACAGCTCAAATTCTGTGTTAATCTGCTGGTTTAGTACAGTGTTAAAGCTGAAAACTCATTTCAGAAGGCTTACTCTTTTTTTTTTCTAGAATGTAATTAGCCATATTTAATACTTCTTTTAGGTCAGCTAGAAGTGTAAATAAAATGCTAAGAAATGCCAGTTTTCCAAACTAGATGTAAGAGAGCAGTCTGTACAGCCTTGAAAGTAATAAAAATGGTAGAAGAACTGGTAGAGCAAAATAGGTTTTTGAGACATAATGGTTTTTTTAGTCAGAGAACTAACTTGCACACTGATTGCAAGTACTGTATAGAATGCTTCAGTGAAGAGAAGTGTGTTATGCAAGCTGGAAATACTTCAACTGACAGGTGCTCTCGGCTTTTTTTTGAGAAATGCTGCAGTGCTTAAGAGAACAGTGAACTCTCCAGTTAGTACACTGAAGTCCTGTACAAGCAAGTAAGCTGTTCTATTGAAGTTTTCTATCTACAGCCTGTGGTTCACAGGAAGCAAATAATCCGTGGGGTCACACTGCTTTGCTGAGAGCCATAGAGATCCAAATACATCGTCTTGTGCACATCACTATAGTCTCTGTAGGACAAGAATGTTGGAGACTGCTATTTGAAAGCAGTCTTCTTAATAAGGCTTGTCTGGACTTGAAAGAAGTCAGCTGAGAGCTCCAGATTTTATTCATGTAATAAGCAGTTCATCAAAAATATTTGCCTATGAACAATGGAGAGTTTGAGAAGTTATTAGTGTTAGTTTTGGGTTGAGACCACAAAGAATGGCATGCAAACTTGCACTTGATACCAAAGCCTCAGTGTTTTGCATAAAAAGGTGATTGAAGGTCGTAATTAACCTAAGTTAGAAATAAGGACCAGACATGAAGTCAGCTAAGCATATGGATTTTGGTAGCAAACTGACATGAAGAGTAACTTGCACCATTTTAAAACAGAAAAAGTTTTGAAGTGCATCTTTATAAACCCTGAATGTAGCAGCCTTCTGGAACCTAAGTCTTCTTTTTTCAAGTTTAGATTTACCTCATCTGCTAATTGTGGTCAAGAAGGATGCCTTTACTAAGAGCAATCTCAAGCTGTGGCAGTGGTCAGGAGCCTTTCTGTTTGTTCCTGTTGTGGTTGTATTTCACATCTGGACTACCTGTCATCATCTGCAAATGGTCTATTAGCTTTTGTGGTATTCTCCTAGCATTATTTAATATAATTCTAATTGGATTTTCAGTGATGTTTTAGTTAAACAAAGAACAGTCTTCTTGATTACCAAAATACGCCCATGAAAATCACTTGCATGTTTTGTTCCAGTTACTCCACTTGATAAATCCTTGACTCTACTGCCACTTGTATGTGCAGTGGTACTTTTAAACAGCTGTTGCAAGGAAGCTTAGTGAATGCCATCTGCACAAGATTTTCATTTAACTAATTTTTAAAACCTAGGATTTTAAGAAAGGAGTTAATTCTAACATAGTACTTTGTCATCTTTGTGTCTATTTCCTGTGGACTGGGAAAGACATGTAAAGGGAGCTGTAGTGCATGATCATCTTATGTGCTGATGGAAAATAAACTCACTGTAATTTCTTTCTTTCCTCTTCAGTCTTGAAGATTTAAAAAATTTGTTTTGTGATATAGTTTCTTTTAGGCTTAGTGTGGTATTGAAGGTAGTGTCCAGGGTAGATGCAGGGGTAACTAGACTGCATTATCTTTTAAGTCTCCTTAAAAATAAGCATCTTACTTCACATAAGAAGAATAATTTTACACCTGAATTTGTTAAGATTAGATTGGAATTGCCTCAAATCCAATTAAGCCTCACTGCATGGACGATCTGGGAATATAAATGCAATTACTGTAAATTTGTACAAACTGATTTGTTGCATTATCTTGTTAATCTAACATACAGTACTTTTTGTGTCCATATTGCAGACGGCAACTCCAAACTAACATGGCAGTCAGACTGTGTGATGTGGCTTCTCTGCTTAGAAGTGGTTCGTGGGCAGCAGAGCCTTGGACTGGGGTCTGTGGGACTTTTCTTAAATTCTGTAGGCTACTTTTTTACATGTTAATAGTGCTGAGGCCATACCAAAGTCTTTTAACCTTCCATTTGGAATGCTAACTCAAATATGTTTCATTATAGGCTGTAGGTTGTGTTCCTATTCTGTGAGAGCCCAGAGCACACTGGCATAACAAGACATATAACTTTTTCTGTAAAATAGTGATCTCCTGTAGAAATTACACTGCAGTGACTTGCCTTTCCTCTAATGTCAAATAGATTTTAGTACTAATTGAAAATACACAGTGGATAATTGAAGAGGAGTATTGTACTAAAATGGTTTTGGTATGGTCTGAATACTAAATTGCAGTAACTTTGAAAACCTATATAGTTGTGTTTTTATGATTAGTATTTTAAAATTATATTTGCTAGTCTATTCTAAGATTTTTTTAAACTGTAAATTTATCTCAGACTATTTTTCTGAGTGAAAAATATTCAGTGCTTTGTCTTTTATGAACAGTTCTTTTTAGCCTATTAGTGGGGTATGCATTATTCGTAAAACATTAGTATCACTTCATTCAGAGCAGATGGTTCTGTAGTTGAGAGATGCTGTAATTTTCAGCACACACAGGCTACTGCAGCTGTTCACTTGAATGTTGGCTTAGGATCCCATACTTGCCACCTGAACATGGAAATAAATGTGCAATTAAGAGAGAATTGTATGCTGTCCTTGCTAAATCCTGCTAATTTTGATCAACGAACACTTCAAATTTGAGAATAAAACACAAAAAAAGGAAAAAGGCCATCATGCAGAGCCTCAGACCACAGCATTTGTAACTGCTATCTTTAACAGGTATGCTAGTGTTTTGAAAAGTAATTTATCTTAATTGGGATAATCTACTTTATCATCTTTTCAGTGGACTTGTTCCATCAGTGTCAGAAGCAGGTTACTCCTTGGAGTTTGTCACAAGGGAAGAAAATGTTGTTCTAGTTGCAGCGCTTCAGGAAAACTAGATCACACTTTTCTAATGAGTGCTCCTAATAGATGTATCCATTTTTTTGCATTGTGCTGAAGTAACCTCTTTGAAAATACTTCTGTATGCAGAACACAAAACATAGAAATCTGTTCCCAGGAATGTCAAAGTTGGACTTCTAGTAAGAAACTCAACTTATCCCCTCTTGTATCATTAGGAAATTCAGTTATTTAGCAGTCCCTGAACACAGCTGACCTCATCAGCTGTTGGTATATGCACTGATTGCATATGGTGCTTTAAACAGGACTGTTAGGACAGACCCTTCAGAGGTCCTGATGCTTCTCTATGATTTTACAAGAGACTTTTTTGGTAGAGCTCCTCTTAGCAGTTTAATTATGAGGTTAAATTTCAGTGATTGATGGATTTCTTTAGTGAACTTCTTGTATTGAAATATGTATTACTGGAGAATTAACATACATAATTTTCTCTTGCATGTTGTCCTAAACAGTTGGTCTCAAATAGGGATAGGCTGTCCAAATCTTAGATATTAAGATGCCATTAAAAACCCATTGTATTTACCAGCTGTTACCATTCAGTCACTGACTGAGGGGGCAGTGTGCCTTTTGTAGATGTGGCAGCCTGTGGACAAGTGCTTCTGTACAAGCAGACTCTTCCAATTATTTCTGTTGCATCTTGCAGTCATACAGTCAGTGACTTTGGGGTGAGACACAGTAGAATCAGACTGGTTTGAGCTGAAAGTAGTTTGGAGATTGTCTCTAATCCACTTGCCATGAGCAGGGACATCTTCCACTAGATTAGGTTGCTCTAAGATCCATCCCACCTCACCTTGAACATTTCGAGGGATGGGGCATCCACAGCATCTCTGGGCAAGGGCCTTACCACCTGCACAGGAAGGAATATCTTCCTAATAGGTAATCTAAATCTACTGTGTTTCAATTTGAAGACATTCCTCTTTGTCCTGTCACTACATGCTCTTCAAAACTGTCTCTTTCTGTCTTTCTTGTAAAATCCCTTCAGTTACTAAAAGGCCACAATTAGGCTACCCCAAAGTAATTTCTTTTCTAGGCTGAACAAACCTGATTCTCCCAGCATTTTGTCACAGCAGACGTGCTCCATCCCTCTAATCCAGGCCCTCCTCTGGACTCACTCCAACTTCTTGTGCTGGGACCCCAGAGCTGGATGCAGGGTTCCAGGTGGGCTCTCACCAGAGCAGAGCAGAGGGGCAGAATCCCCTCCCTCCCCTGCTGCCCAGACTGCTTTGGATGCAGCCCAGGACACGTTTGGCTTTCTGGGCTGGGAGTGCTCATGGCTGGGTCATGTCCAGCCTCCCACCCATCAGCACCCCCAAGGCTTTCTCACAGGGCTGCTCTCAGTTGTTCATCCCCCAGCCTGTGCTGATAATGGGGGTTGTCCTGACCCAGGTGCAGCACCTTGAACATGGTCTTTTTAAACATCATGAGATTTCCATGGTCCCACTTCTCAAGCCTGTCCAGGTCCCCCTGGATGACATCCTACATTTCAGTAATGTCAGCAGCACCCTTTATCTTGGGGTCATCGGCAAACTTGCAGAGGGTGCTCTTGATCCACTTGTCTGTGTTATTAGTGAAGACATTAAATAGCCCTGGTCCCAGTATGGACCCCAAGGGACAAGACTTGCCACTGATGTCTGTCAAGACTGAGCTCTTGACCACCACCTCTGGATGCAACCATCCAATCCCTTTCTTACTCATCTATTAATCCACCCATAAATACTCTCCATTTTAGAGATAATGATGTCATAGGGTATTGTGTCAAAGGCTTTACATAAGTCTAGATAGATAACATCTGTAGCCCTTCCCTTGTCCACTGATGGAGTTACTTCATCACAGAAAGGCCACTTAGTTGGTCAGACAGGACTTGGCCTTGGTGAAGCCATGTTGACTGTCTCAGATCACTTCCTGTTCTCCATCTGCATTAGCACAGGTTCTAGGAGGATCTGTTCTGCGATCTCCCAGACACAGAGTAGTTCTGGAGTGGTCCAGAAGTACATTAAGCTAAAGATTCAGATTTAACTATTCTCAGAGTTCAGGCAAGGGAAGAAATAATAACAAGAAATTGTCAGTTTCGTCAAATAAAAGTGTCTAGAAACCTGATTCCAACCTGTGGTGAAAAAAGTTTGACATAAATGTTGTCAAAGAAGAGTATATTTTCCATCCCTGCACATTCATATATCCTCTAAATATCTATTTAAAATACTAATCTTGATCTCTGCTATTTCTTATGAGAAGTATTCTTTGGATACAGTTAATGCCCACCTCTTTCTGAAAATATTCAAATGCTACTTCATTAAAAACTGCATTTCATGTTATATCAGCAACCAGTTGTAAGTTGACAGAAATGATTACTCTTGCAAAAAGCCAGTTTTGTTTGGTAGCTTCTGTAAGAGAAAGGCTGTAATTCCCCTAAATTGGAGGAATGGCAGAGAATGGAAACTAAGCTTTGAGTGCTGATTTCATTTAGTGGGCTTGTAGAAGATACAGTTTATTTGTTGAAGTATTGTCTTGACTAACAGTTTAATACCCTTCTCTACTTGTTTAGGTTTTTTCTTGCATGTAGAGGCAGTATGTGGCCTTGGCAGTACCATTTCTGCATAGTTGATAGGTCTTTGAGGTTGTTGTTTGGACTTTCCTACTAGATATTGAAATATGAATTTTGATGGTTTTTGTTTTCTGTTCTTTTCAGCAGGTAATTGCTGCCATGGAAACACAACTGTCTAATGGACCAACTTGTAATAACACAGCCCGTGGTTCAGCCACCATAAACAATTGCTCATCACCAGTTGATACTGGGAACACAGAAGACAGCAAGACCAATCTAATAGTCAACTACCTTCCACAAAGCATGACACAAGAGGAACTGAAGAGTCTTTTTGGCAGCATTGGGGAGATAGAATCCTGCAAGCTTGTTAGGGACAAAATAACAAGTATGTTGGTTTTGGAGTTTTCTTTATATTTTCGTTTTTCCAAGCAGCAAACTCTCAGATGGTATTCTGCAATTCTCTTCAGTAATGGAATAAAGGCAGAAGGAACCAATGCTGGTCAGAATGAACTTACATTAATAATTTTTTTAAATTATATACCCCAAAATTAAGCATATTTATTTGCATTTAATTTCAGTTACTTTGAGTGCTATAAATGCTAATGGTGTTGCTGCTACACAGTTTCAGAAGACTCCATACCTGGGAATTGAGCTGAACTTAATTGTAGACCTCTTGTTTCAGGGTGTGATATTTTCTATATAGCATGAAGTGTTGCCTGAGAAGGATCCTGAATTTAAATTACATTCTCAGTAGCAGAGATCTCCAGAAATTATTGGAGATCGTTTTTCTACTTTATCAGAGAGCAGCTTCTCAGCTTTGAGATACACTTTCAACTGCTAGCAAAAATGCTGCATCAGTCTTGTTCCAAAATGTTTTAGTATTATAAGTGAGATTGAGAAGTATGGTGTCTGACCTTGTAACTGCATTGGGAGCAATACTTCTGATTTAAGTAGCCTGGAGCAAGATAACTTTGTGTTTGTAGTTGCTTAGGGGAAAGCTCTTGACTTTTAGTCCTGCTATTACTCATTTTCAGGTTTACTTCAGAGAGTTTTGAAAAGCAAATTTTTCTTTTCCTTCTAAATTCAGAATGGGGATTGTTACCAGGTTCTGTGAAGGAAGACATGTGGCATGAATTTCAGATTTTTATTGGTTTAATTCCTCTGTTAAAATGTAATATTTTTTTTGTCCTTGTTAAATGAACTGTCATCAGTGCTAGTTACTTGGTGAGTATCTTTAAATGATAAGGTTAGGGTAGCATAGAAGTTGAAATACACTTCTACAGTTGCAGTATCACCAAGGTCTGTAATGGCACCACTCTGTGCCTGTTCGTTTGCAAACACAGTGGAGTTTGGTGGCGATGCACGTGGGCCAATCCAGGTCCTATCCTTGGCTTGGAGTGGTACCATCCTGCAAGCTCGATGTCAAAGACTGCGTTTCACTTCATGGCCACTTGTCATGGTGGGCAAGACCAACAACAGCGAGGAAGTAACCACAGCTCATGGACCACTGGGACAGAGATCAACTTGTTTGCTCTGAAGGGCATCCACTGGGGCCGTGTGTGAAGTATGATCTCTGCAGCTGTGCCCAGTTAGAAACCACAGTCCTGTCCTCAGAGTTATTCCTACCAGGATCACTGGGTTGCCAGTGCCATGTGTTACAATATGGAGAGATCATGGCCAGCCACTGTCATCTTGACTCAAATACTCATTAGCATCCAATGAATTTAAACCAAGTTATCTCCCACCCTGTTATTCAGTACTCTCTCTGTGATCACATCTGCAACACTAAAGTGCACTTGCATTATCATAGAATCACAGAATGGTTTCATTTCAATGGTACCTTAATAAGCATCTCATTCCAACCTCCCTGCCATGGGCAGGCAGACCTCCCTCTAGAGGTGAAAGTGCCCCGTTTCCTTGAAGCTGCCTGCACACTTCAGGTTTGAGAGGAGTTGAACTTGAAGGCCTTCCTTGTTTTTTTTCCTCTGGAAAACCTCTTTGAGGGGAAGGAGGCACCCTGAAGTTCATTTACTAATTTCATGTGAGCAGTTTGAAGTCCAAGTCCTGATTATTTTATTGATTTTTAGCTAGGGATTTACTTGTGAATAAGGGAGAAATCTGATGTGTGAAGGTTCCTGATGGTCATCCCCAAGCATGCGCTTCATGGGCAGAACTTTCTGTTGGGGCAGCATTAGCAGCTGAAGTGATACCTGCTTTCTGTAGTAGCAGAAAACCATTTCAAGTGTTATCAGTAAGAATTAAAATAGCTGATTGCACTTCTGTTCTTTTACTGAAGGTAAAAAATGTTGGTAGTATTGAAGTTTCTAAAGGGTGCTGAACAAGAGTCTCTCTTCATGTGAGAATCCCACTGACAACAGCATCTGATAAGTGGGTCATGAACGTCACTTTATCTTCACTTGCTAACCAGTGAATCTGTCAGGAATGAGTCATTGTGCCTAGATATTTTGGAGTCTGTGTTAACTCTTACATGCTTTTGACTAATGCAGATGTATGTCAATATAAATTGCAAAACTACTGTGTAAGTTAATTGTGCTTGTACAATAGGTAGGAGACCCTGGTCTCAACAAAGCAACATAACTGAATTCCAGTGTGCCACTTAAGATAGCTGTTTAGTTTAGTTTAAGTGCTTCTACATATTTAAAGGCAGCAGAGGTAACATTTATCATATAATGATAACCTTTTATGTAACCTAATGTTAAGCATGTATGGTTATGGTTACAAAAAATAAGCTAAAAATATTCAAAATGTTAGGGAAGGATAAAATGGGGTGAAATTTAATTGCTGGAGCTGCCCCTGGTCAAGTGCTTTAAAAAGCACATGCTTTTTGCTTGCACAAGATAGATGGATTTATCAGCTTTTGAAAAAATACAAGAAACAGTAATAACAGTAATAGCTAGTACTTAAAAAGTAAGAGATGCATGATATGGTAAACATTTTCTAGACTTATTTTTCTGAAACTTGAATATAGGTAAAAATGTGACTTTAAAAATGTCTCAAAAAAAAAAAAAGACTGCATTATTTTAATCTTTAGTACAATTTCAATTGTACATGTGGAAAATTAATGCTTAATTTTCACATTGTGGAATAATCTCCCAGTTTTCATTGTGCTTGTGGCATTTTTACCTAAACTGAAACTCATGGAATATAGACTCCTTAATTTCAGAAAGCAGCTAACTCGGACATCTTAAATTTGGGAAAGTGTTTGTTTTCTTGGCTTCAAAACTCCCATACTGTTCTCCTATTAAAATAATCATATGGTCATAAAATTCACAAGTTTTTTTTCTTTAAAAGAGAACCTGCTCATGAATAGGGCTAGATTTCTTGTCTCCTTAACTGTGTTTGAACTACCAATAATGCTTCTATATGGATTTCATTTGCAGTTTAGCAAATGCTTGTTCTGTCTAGAAGGTGAGGCAGGATATGCTTAGAGACCTAGCCTGGGATTGTATTTCACATTCATACACATAGACTTGTGTATGAGCTGTGAAACTCTGGTAATACTTTAACCTTTAGTACAAGGAGACAGGTGCTCTGCACTTGAAGACTTCATAAATTCCTACTGCCTGCTATCATCTCTGCTTGAGGATAAAGAGTAAGTCCACTTTAGGACATCCTGTTGATCACTTTTACATGGCATTTTTCCCACACTTAATCCAGCTGCCACTGTGGAGCTTACATGTTGGTTGAATGTCTGATCCTCTTTACATACCTTTTCCAAAAAAATCTGGGTTCCTGTTTGTCTTGTGGCTGGCAACTATCAACTATCTGTCACATTGTGGTGGTGTTTTCTTTATGGTCAACATTATAGGCTCATGGAGTAAAATTCTTCAAGTTGTGTCTATGTGACCCCTTTAAAAATTTCATAGGCAGTCTAGGCTTTTGCAGTCTAGAATACAATCCAGGGTACTGTAGTCTACAGTACTGTGATGGAAATCATGTAGAGGAAGGATCACATTTCTGTCTCTTACATCTGTTTCCATAAGACTAAAGCTAACAGGATATCTTGCTTAATTTTGTAGATTTCATCTTGTCCTCTCTAAGATAATAGTTTCTTAGATACTTTGAAGTATTTTCTCATTCCTGTGTTGCACTAAGCAAAGATGTAAACTGCAGCACACAATTGAGATGTCTAGAACTGTAGTTCTAGAAAAACTGTCTGAAAGTTGAACACTTCCATAAAATTGTTGAAGCGGCTGTGTCAATATGTTTGCAACTAACATTTGTACAGAGTTTTAGTTCTCATGCGTGTTTTTGGTCGTGTTTCAGCAGTGCTGAAACATCTATCTGTCTCTTAGAGATTACTCTTATGCTTGCTGTGGCTTGTACAGCAGTCTTTGCATAATCTCGGAAAACCTGTTTGTGTCCTCAGTGGAAGCAATGCAAAGTGCTGCTTGGCTGCTTGAATCTAGAACATGTGAAACTTGTGAAGCTTTGTAGTGTTTGCTCCTTCAATCATAACATTGTAAATGTTAATGTCTGGCAAGGGCAGAGCTGTTTGAAACCTTATTCCTTGTCGGTGTTACTGCATATCTAAAACTCCTGACTTTGAAAGTGATCTCAGTTGAGCCTGGGCTGCCAGTTTCTTTCAAGTCTCTTGTCACTGTTGCTCTGAGCAGTCTTAGCTTTCTGTCCAGCTCTGAATCATTCACTTCCTTTAATGGAAGTGTAATTTTAGGGCATCTAAACTAACCTTACAGGAAGATGGGGAAAAAAAATATGATCATGCCTTAATCTGAGGCTCCTAATTTGAGGCTTATTATTGCCTTGAAGATAAGGCAGGGGGCAAAGTAGGTGGGTCTTACCTACAAAGTAGGTTTTCCTTTTTGTGTCCCTGAGGAAGCAGGAGGAGACAGTGTGGCATATCTGTGAAGGGGCTTAGTGTTCAAAGTTACTTTATTTACAGTGTAGAAAGTTTTAAGCATTCCCATGACCAAAAAAGAAGAAAATATTGAGGTAGGGCAATGGGTAGCTGGAATTTCAGGTACTTCCTCATATAGTACAAGTGTACAAGTGTGGAGTGGACCACATGAATGTACAGAGCGCAGCAATTTCATCATGCTTCAAGAGAGGCTTGCTATTTTTGTTAAACTCTTCAGCTCTTTTTCCTTATTAGCCTTTGCTCCCAATGCGTTTGTTTGCAGTCCTATATCACTCTAATGCATCAAATGTTTTTGCAGGGTTTTGTGCACTTGGCTGGAGAGTAGAGTAATTGGGCAGCTAAAGAAAAAACTAGTTGAAGTTGTCTGCTCTTTTGTGGTGTGCTGAGTCTATGACACACAGGAATACTTGCTTAACTATTGCTAGGTGGTGTGCTGAGATGAGTGAGTTTTTGTCAGCCTGACAATTCCTGATTAAGGCAGGGTTGTGGACAAAAGGTGCTGCCTGGAAAACTATGTCTTGCCAGTAAAATGTGTTGTGCTAAACTTCACTAAAATGTGAAATTAAGAATAGATACCAAGTGGGAGTGGAGGCAAATTTGTATTTATATGAATTAATACATATTTATTTGTGGTGACTGACTGCTCTATGGAGCATCTTGCTCAAGACCTTGAAGCACAGATCTTCTGGGGACAGGGAGGATTGATCTTAAAATTACGTTTTTAATGTTCAAGTTTGTTTTGAACTCTGCAGGTATTAAAATGAAGTTTCTGGTGTGGCCTAGAGCTTGGTGAATTATAGCATGAAGTTAATAAAGTGAATTTGAACTTTGTGTACTTGTTGGAGAAAAGTGCAGCAGCAGAGTATTGGCTTACTTAGCTAGCTTGAGTGCTAGAGGGATAATCCTGGAAGAGTTAAGTTTCAAACAAGCCTTCCATGTGGATTCAGAGCACAACTAATGTCTTAAATCTGCTGAGCAGTTATAATTAAATGGTCTTTAAGGTTCCTTCCAACCCAAGCAATTCTGTGGTTTTTTATATTTCTGATTGCTATTTAATACTATTAAAAAGTATTTAGCAGCATTTACTGTACCTTTTCATAGTAAACTACATAATTGATTACATTTCACGTCTCCTGGAAATGAGTCATGTAAACAGGTGAGGA
Organism: Vidua macroura; assembly: GCF_024509145.1. Classification (NCBI taxonomy): domain Eukaryota; kingdom Metazoa; phylum Chordata; class Aves; order Passeriformes; family Viduidae; genus Vidua; species Vidua macroura. Next base: position 51,217,354 of record NC_071611.1, read on the forward strand.
TGAAGGAAATTGTTTCACCTTGTATTACTCAAGATAGCACTTAATTGTCTTTGTACTTTCATATGACTTTTACTGTTACTCAGGCACAACACTGTTTTGACCTTCCAGAAGTTCACAGGCTTTGATTTTACAAGTAAAAGAGGTAGAAAAGACCTGTTTGACTAAACCTGCCAGGGATTCACTCATAGCACCAACTTTGTGGAAACAAGCTGTTTTTAAAATGATTACTCGTCATATGTTAACCTGAATTAATGAGTTGATCTCTATATATAGCATAAGCAGGAATTTGATGTTTTAAAAAATTAACTCTTTTATATTACTAAATATAATTAGGGACCTTTTTGATCACTAAATCACTCTGCTTTTCAGCAAACACTGGGCTTTTTGATGGAGGTAATTGCAGTATACATTTTCTTGAAGTTTTCTGCAAAGAGGTTACCATTCACTTTTGTCAGTTGTTGCCATAATTTACAAGAAGCCTGTGAAAGCATTGAAGTTTGCAAACTGGCATTGGTCCTATAGTGATGTGGACTACCTTGTGTGCTTTTAGCTAAGGTAGTACTCTTTGTTTCCACACTGGGAGTCCCAGGCTGCCAGTTTGGTGTATCTTACACCATTTACTCTTTCATACATCTATGTAGGTATATGTTGCTGTTACATCTTAGTGATCCTGAGCTAGCTGTTTGATTCTAGTGGAAGCTAGTGTGTGAGAGAGACCTCTTGTACCTGATGTTCTTACAGCATAACTGCTTTTCAGGATAACTGTACTGTGAGATTAGAGCAGAGTATTTATAATAACGAAGGTACATTTCAGTGATGTCTGCCTCCGTTTGGGTAGTGATGTAAGTGATCTGCACACCCTGAAGCTCTTTCACTCCAAGGATGTCATGTGGATTATAGGGACCTGGATATCCCTACAGAGAGTAGATATTTCCTCTCAGCCTCCATAAGCTGAGTGGTAAGTAATAAGACTTCAAGCTGCAGATGGTTCCAACAGGTTCATGATTGGTCCATTATGTATTGAAGCAGCTAGTATATTGTGTTACAGAAGCAAGACCTTAAAATACATGCAAGGAACTTTCTAGCTGCATGTGTTTATTTTCTATAACATATATGTATATCTACATTTGATATTCTTTTATCAAGGTATTCATCTGGCAGCTCTTACTGTGAAAATTTGCCAGGCTGCCATTGTGGTTTTCTGTGTACAACTGCAGAAGAGGGCTTATTATACTATTCTCTATGGAATTTTTCCTCCTGAAGTATGTCAAGTCAGAGTGGAAATAGAAAGCTGTATAATGCCACAGAAGAAAACTATGCAAGCTTGTGCTTTTAGTGACCTAATACTTTCATTCACAGTAAAGACAAAATAACTGAGATATTGTATTTCATTTTAGGATTCCTTCAATTTTTTTTTTTTTGTAAATCTACTAATTCCTGCAGTTATCAAGGACACAACCATATTATCTTAAAAATTTCTTCACTATTCACCAGTTGTTGAAATTACTTTGTTTTTACCTTTGCTTATTTCAGGCATTTAGCAGAATTTATAAAACGGAAGGGGATTTGTAATCTGAATTATTTCCTGTCTTCTGAGTTTCTGGATCTTTTGTAGATAAGCTTTTTTTTAGTCTTTGTGGTAGCTGTGGCTTTGTGCATGTTAAACCAAAGCTCTTTGAAATGTCCTTGGAGCTGCACAATGGTTGGTAAGTCTTGCATCTGTAGTAAGATGCATTGATTATTTCAGTTCGCCACTCTTCCCCATCTCCTTCTAAACTAAAAAAGCCAGGTTTCCTTATGGAAGAAATTCTCTGTGTTCCTGTAAGAAGTAATTGCTGTGGAGATGTAGTTCAGTTTCAAATAACAAAAACTTCAGCTTTTCTCAGTGTAATTTTTTTCCTATGTTCATTTAACAACTGCAAAAAGAAAATGCTTTTTCCAGCTACTTACTATTGCAGATTAGTAGTTGTTCTTGTTTGTTAATTACAGCTGTTAAAACTGAAAAAAAATGTTCCCCTTGGACATAATTTCAAGCACATATATTTTGAGTTGACAGTTAAGACGTACACTAGGGAAAGAAATTATGTTTTGAGGACAATTTATCAATTTATTATTTTCCTACACTTTTTTATTCATCAGTAAACACTAGAAAAAAACCAGAAAAATAAGCATGTGATTGAAAGTAACATTGGAAGTTAACCTATGAAAAAAGTTCTCTAGAGCAGGGAAATATTTTTCAAACTGAGGATCATGGCACATTTCAGGATATCTTCCGAAACTCTGAGATTAACAGAGATTCCAAAACTCTGAGATTGGACAAAAAGCCAAAACAAAACAACCGTTCCAAAGTAGTATGTGTTTTTGTGAAGTTTGGGAAAAGAATTTATGTTCGAGTATGTCCTGGTTTTGGCTGGGAGAGAGTTTCTTTATTCTCAGCAGTAGGTTGAGTGCTGTGCTTTGGAATCAGTATGAAAATAACACTGATAACACACTGACAGTTTGGCTGTTGCTGAGCAGTGTGTACCCTGAACTAAGGACTGTTCAGTGTTTCGTGCTCTGCCAGCGAGCAGGTGTGGGAGCATAGCCAGGTCAGGGACCTGAACTGGCCAACAATCTATTCCACACCATAGAACCTCATGCCCAGATAATAAACTGGGAGAGTTACCTGAAAGGGGGGTGCTCACAGTTCAGGAGAGCATTTGGTATAAGCCAGTGGATGACGATGTTTTTTTGTGTATCACTTGTTTTCCTTGGGGTTTCTCTCCTTTTTTACTTCCTTTTATTAGTATTACATGTTACTTTGTTTCAATTACTAAACTGGTCTTTGCTGGTGAGCATTTTTTTAAAATTCTTCTCACCTTTTTGACCAGGATGTGAGGGGGAGTGTTTTTACTTGTGGCTGTGTATTCTTAGTTGCCAGCTGGGTTTAAACCACAACAAAGTGTCATGCCAGTTTTTTGCTTGGGTGAGCGCATTACCACAGGTTTTGAAACACCCCAGGAATAGAACAAATTGCTTTACATCCACTTACTTAAGGTGACTAGGTGGATATAATAAGGCAGAATATTTAGCGCTGCTGGCTGTATTCCTGACAAGGAGTAAAGTGACTGCAAAGGACAAAACTCCAATGCTTGGAACATATTACTACTAATAGTGATAAAAATTAAAGGGTATAGCTAGCTTTCAGAAAAGTATTTGGTTTGGCAAATTCCATGGTATTCTTTCACCTTGGAGTGGTAAGGATCTTCTCCTTGTAATATGACTAGCTAGTTTTTAAAAAGTCTGGGTGTCTAATTCAGTCTTCATTATTTCAAGTAGTTTGTGGTTGTCATTTACGTTTGATCCCAAGGCAGTAATGGGCATGATTCTCAGTGTTCCTCCTCCTTTACTTCCATAAGCATTTGCTATTACTTTTGCTTGTGCCACAGCATGCACCTTTCCATGCAGTTCCTGCTTTCAACCACACTTTCTGGTGTTGAGATTTTCTGTTTGGACATGGTGGATCTCTTTAATAACCTTCAGCTGATGTCTCTTCTGGCTTGCTGAACATCTTTTATCAGGTTCATGTAATGCTTAGCATCCATGGTACACCCCCACCACAAACTTTCTCTTCATGCTGCAGGGAAGAACCAGAGCTACACCATCACTTCTGTATCCAGCAACAACAGGCTTGTGTTGATGAAACACCAGATGATGATGTCCTCACATGTGAAGAACTATAAGCTATAATGCAGGAGGATGGCACCAAATTAATAAAGAGTTGAACTTGGCTGAGATCACAGTCTACTTACTGTGTGTCAAATACTTTGATCAGCATTTGATCCTTTTCATTCATTCTTCAACTATCATTATTCCAGATTTAGAGTGATAGCTGAGAAATGGTTTGGGAGAAAGGCATTGAAGTATCAAATACTGAAATCTAGTTATGATCATAGTACAGGTGTTTTCTTACAAGCTGCCCAGCCTCACCTGCTCAGTGATGTATGAATTGTGTGTTCAGTAAATAGAATCCATCTGCTGGAACTATAAGTGAACTGCAATTAAATTAGGGATTGCTCAATGACTTATACAGGTTCCCTTGTTTTGCTAAGCTGCTTTTAAAACTCAGTTCAAGCCTTAATGCAAACTAAAATATAGTTTGAAACTTGAACAGTAACTTACATTGAGAGTAAATAGAAAGGTTGATGGTATCCTCTACTTATGCATTTAGCCCTTCTTGTTAGACCACAGTCATGTAAGGAGTTTCAGATACAGTGCTACAGATACAACGCATACATTGCGTTGTATGTCTGAGTGTGTGCTTCTAGCCTTATTCAGTGTCAAGAAACTGGCTGTCTCCATGGCATTAATCGGAGATGAGGCAACTTTTCTGCAAAAGAGCTGGTACTAGCTGAATGTCTTGGCTCACAAGTCCTCTGTGGGGTTGTCACTCTGCAGGATCCCTCTAGCATATTGTAGAGCATTCTAATGTCTTAAATTGCAAATCTACACAGACAAAAGGATTGATTGTTTTGTACTTCTATATCTGAAACCCTGTTAAACTTTTCATGCTTCTGAAGTTGGGCTGGAGTCTAGTAGTATTATCTTTTCTGTGGCCACGGTAGCTTGCTTTCAGGACAACATAGACTACTACTTGCAGCTTTTAGGTTGATCTTTACATAATTCTGTGGGTTTTCTGTAGTTCCAATTCTGCTTTTATGTACTGGTTATGGAACACATCTTCACTCTGAAATTTTAGGAGACTTTCAAAAATTATCCAAGTCCATGAGATTAATTCTAATGCCAGCTTCATATATGGTCTTCATATGTTGTCATGGATATTTCTTTTAACAGCGTTCTTCCACCAGTGCATGACCTTTGGAGTGATGAAAGGCAGAATAAAACCTAATGCCAAGTTTCTGCAACCTTGACTTGATCCTGATTTCACAAATACAAAGCTGGCTTTTTCTTCCACTAGTTTAGGGGATCTTTGCCAATTAACTTCATACACTGAGACAGAAGTTTATGGCTTTAAATACAATGTAATTTATTGAAAACAGTGCTTGTAAAATGACCGCTTACAGGCTGGAAGCAGAAAATACGCTACTGTTCACTAGAAAATGGACTAGTCTCTTTCAGTCAAGGTCTGGATGACAGTTTTCAGAGGAGTTAAGCACTGAAGGCAGTGTATGTTGCTGAAGTTACAGCTGAGTTGTGTTCTTCACTGTAATATTGATGCAAACAGTATGTCCCATTTGGGTTTTCTTTCAAGACAGGTTTTTTTTACCTGTGATTTCTGCTGTGATATTGAAGTTCCAACTGCTTATAGTCCTATAACTTAGTCTTTTGCAGTAAGATCTTTTTTGCAGAAGTTGAAATAGCCTGATATGTTTGAAGTGATGGTATGGTGACTATTGCAGAAAAAGCCAATATTTTAAATGTATGCTTATCAATAATTTTTGGTTGTCCTTTGGAAATGTACGAATGTGTTATTTGCTATTCAGACTTCTAATTTTCCAGATTATGATTAGTCTGTGCTTAGTTTTTGTATTAGACCTTGAAAATTGTTTTATACCTTAGTGGTGTGTATTAATTTTAAGATGTATTATTAATGAAGTTGTAAATGTTTTGGGGTTTCTTGTTGTTCTTTTTTTGTTGTTGTTTTATATGCCTATTGGGACGGTCATTTATGACAGTTTTGGGTTTTCTCTTCCAAAATTTAGCATTAATAGGATTCTGTTAGTGGGGCTGCTTTTCTTATATTACTTTTACCTGACAATGAGAACTTAGAAACAACAGCTCTCCTTGCTCCTTAAAATGAATGAGTATGTTTCATAGAACTCATTCTTCTTTGATCAGTACCTTCTGAAGAGGTTTTGAGAACTCGACTGATTGTAGAATTTGTCATGACTCTGTTTTTTGTGGAAAAAAAATATTACCAGATACTGTTCATTATTGTTTTGATTGACCTTCAGACATTACAGGAACGTTTAAGAATTCCAGTCAAGATGCAGGATTATCTGGGTACTCTGGTAATGTAATCAACAATTGCTTCCAAAAGTTAGCTTGCTCAACCCTTTCACTGGGTATTCCATAGCTCTGATGGGAAACAGTAGTCAAGGACTCCCTCCTGTGGTGGGTGTCCCAGACTTCCAGAAGATTTGTATTGAATTGTCAAAAGGCTGTTCTGGTTCATGCAGGTAGAAAGTGTGTTGAAATTATGCAAGTGGTTGAATGTGGGAAGAAACACAGGAATGGAAGCTCTTCTAGTGCTGAAATTGCTGTCCTTTCAGCACCTGTTAGTTATCTGGTAATAATACCATTGTATATTACTGGAGCAGTGTTGGGGGGGGAAAAAAGGTACCAGCTGTGTGCTCAAGCAAAGAAATTTTACAGCACTGGCTCTAGATTCTGTTGGGGAAGATAAGTTTCTCAGATATGCATGTAGGAAAATTAGCAGCAGCTATTTAAAGAGGGAAATCATGAGAACACAGGTTTAGTAGATAGCTGGGCAGCAGGGAAACATCAGGACCAGGCTTTATATAAGCCAGAAATGTCTAGGGTCAAACCTGTTGAAATTTCTGGCCAAAAAACCTTCAGAGAAGGCCTAGTAGAATACCAAGATGCTTTAATCAGTCATGAAATAAAACTACTGTATTAGTCTGCTGCTGTCTAATCATGGTGTTAGGCAGAAGGCAATATCGATTCTTCTTAGGCATTACAAAATTGCAGGACTACTGAAAAGGTAGCATTTAAATTCACTATGCATTTGTGAGGGACTCCACCTCTCTTGAAAGGGCTTATTTAACTACTGTTAGGTTAAAAGTTGTATTTGTCTTCCTTTCAAGTCTTACTTTTAATGTATAGCACATAGTTATTGAACACTTCCATGCAAAATGAACTGTTCAGATAACTGAACTCTTAGAAACATAAAATAGTTTGTTTTGGAAGGGAACTTGAAAGGTCATCTAAGAGGGATGATCTTAGACAGGGACACGTTCCCCTAGAACAGGTTATTCAAAGCCACATCCAGATTGTCCTTGATCTTCTCTAGGGATGGGGCATCCACAGTTTCTCTGGGAGACCTGTTCCGGTGTCTCACCATACTCACAGTAAAGCATTTCTTTCTTACACATGACCTAAATCTTCCTTCTTCCAGTTTAAAGCCATTCCCCCATGTCCTATCACTATATGCCTTTATAAAATGTCACTTTCCAGCTCTCTTTTAGGCTCCTTTTAGGTCCTGGAAGCTGCTGTAAGATCTCTCCAGAGCCTTCTGGAGGCAGAACAAAAGCAGTTTTTTTAGCTCATCTTCACAGGAGAGGTGCTGCGGAATCCCCTCCCTCCCCTGCTGGCCACGCTGCTTTGGATGCAGCCCATGATGTTTGGCTTTCTGGGCTGTGAGTGGCCATGACTGGGTCATGTCCAGCCTTTCATCCACCAGAGCCCCTATGTCCTCTTCAGCAGGGCTGTACTTACTCCATTCTCTGCCCACCCTGTGTTTGTCCTTGGGATTGCTCCAATCCAGGTGCAGGACCTTGGACTTGGCCTTATTGAACTTCATGAGGTTGTCACAGATGCATGCACCTTTCAAGCTCTCCAGATCCCTCTGGATGGCATCCCTTCCCCCAAATGTATCAATGGTGCCATGCAGCTCAATGTTGTCAGCAAACTTGCCAAGGGTGCCCTTTATCCCATTGTCCATGTTGGTGACAGAGTGAAACAGGGCCAGTCCCAGTAGTGACCCCATGTGAACACTACTTGCCACTTGTCCTTGGTGTCCACTTGGGCAGTGAGACAGTGACTGCAACTCTTTGAGTGTGAACATCCAGCCAGTTCCTCAGCCACCACTGAATCCTTGTTTCTCCAACTTACAGACAAGAATGTTGTGCAGGACAGTATCAAATGCTTTGTGCAACTGTGGGTAGATGACATCAGTAATTCTTCCCTCATCCACCAACACTTCAACCCTATTGTAGAAGGTCACCAAATTTGTCTGGCACAATTTGCCCTTAGTGAAACCATGCTGGCTGTTGTCACCTCTCTATTTTCCTTGATTCTTAGCGTAATTGGAGGATCTGCTTCATGATCTCATGCTCAGAGATAAGACTAACGAGCCTATAGTTCCCCTACTGTATTTATTTATCTTTTTGAAAATGGAGGTTACGTTTCCACTTTTCCAGTTAGGGGGAACTTCATCAGACTGCCACAGCTTCTCAAATATGATGGTTAGTGATTTAGCCATTTCCTCTGCCAGTTCCCTTAGGAACCCATGGATGTATCTGACCAGGTCTTAACAGACTTGTGCACCTTCAGGTTCCTTAGATGTTTTTGAACCTGATGCATTTGTACAGTAGATGGTTCTTCATTGTCCCAGTCCCTTCTTTGCCTTCTACGACTTGGGCAGTGTGGCTGGAGCACTTGCTGGTGAAGACTGAGGAAAGAAAAGTTGTTCAGTATCCCTCAGACTTTTCTATATCCTTGATAACCAGGTCATCTTCCTGTTCCAGAGAGGGTTCACATTTTCTCTAACCTTTTCTTTCACCAGCTTTCTGTGTAGATGCTTTTCTTGTTTGCCTTGACATCCCTGGCCAGATTTATTTCTTTAACTTTCAGGGAGGGTTCTATCCTGCTTTAAGGAATGTTGCTACTACCTTTAGAAGCAAACCATTAAAAATGGGTAAGTGTCATCTCTGTCCCGTCTACTTTACATGACCTCTTTTCTCTCTGGATAGCGTCTGTTTGTTCTGAATATTGGGCAGCAGAGGATTTCTTCAGGCTTATGCATGCATTATTTATAATTTATAGAAAACACTTATGAAACAACTTGGGTAAGATACAACTAGTTTATTTGTGGTTCTTCTCTGATAAGTATTGTGAATTAGCCTGTGTATTTTTGAAACTAAAAAGAAGTCTTCTTTTAAGACAAAATGGTAAATGCAGGGGCACTGTGACCATAGCTATGATTTCCTGCTTACTTATTTCAACTTGAAACTTCTTTGGTCTTTTGGTGATAGGTGGCTGTGAAGTCTGTCTGCTTTTCTTTCCTAAATACTGAATCAGTGTGTTAATTACTTGTTTTTTAATGGTAAATTACTTAATTTATGCTTTTCTAGTGTACACTTGGATGTCCAGTCAGTCTCTTGAACAGTCTGATTAGACTGACTAGAATTAAATTGTTTGAAATAACTTCTTGCCTTTCCCCTCTCAAAATCCATTCCATATATTGACTGTAGTGCCATTCAGACTCTTGGGTATCTCCAGGAACGGAGACTTTACAACCCCTCTGGTTGCCTCTTTCAGTGTTCTACCACTCTCGTGGTGAAAACTTTAAATTTAAAATCACAAAATAAAGTTGCATAAAGTATTTCAGACTTGTTCTGAATAAATTACTGTGGTTTTGGTGCACCTTCCTAGGCTAGTGTCCTAATATTTATCAAGTTCAACTCATACAGTGTCTCCAGAAAATGGTTATTAATTGAATCCTCCCAAAGAGCTGGGTAAGCTCTTTGTCTGTAGTAGTTTTGGGTGTTTTTTATATGAAAAGCAGAACACATCAACAAAGAGGGATAGGAAAAATAATTTTTTTCTCATCTCCTTCTGTTAGATCTGGAATGAGTGTTGTATTGGAAACATCCTGTATGAAATAGCTTTCACTCTGGTACTCTAACATCTTTTAAGGTTCACATTTAAAAGGGCTCTTCAGGAGATTAATAGCAAAACACCTGAAATCAGCATTTCTGTATTAGTAGATAACACTGAAATCACATAAAATTAATGCACAAAAAGAGAGATTCCTCTTTTTTGGAGATGCTATTGGGAAGAGTCTCTGCAGACAGTGGGAGTGATGGAGGTGACAGGTATAGAAACTGCTCTGCTGTAATCAAACTACTAAGTAAAAAGGCTTCTAGGATTAGAAACATGGCAATATCTAAGCAGAGCTGTAAATCAATACAGAAATGCTTTTGGGTATTTCCATTTGGTTTGTTACTGCTGATGCTAAAGGCATTGAAGATCATGGGGTCTAGCCTCCTGTTCAGAGCAGGGTTCTCTAGAGTAGATGCTCAGTCTTCTGTCTTGTTGGGGTTTGGATTGTCCGGTAATGTGTGTATTAACCTGTTCGTGGATCCATCTAGACAATTTATGTTTGCCTGAGGTGTTTTGAGGAGGAGATACGAGAGAATGGAAATAGCTTTGGGGAGTGGGGTGGTGGTGTCCTCTGGCCTTTGGTGCCATGGTGGGCATAATAGGTGCAAAATTGTAAATGCCAGTGATGATGGGCTAGTTAGTAAACCTTCTTATGGTATTTAATTAAGTGAAAAATTTCCTGTTGTTTTTTTGCATTACATACTGTTAAATGCATACTGTATAGATACTTCACAAGAATTTGGTACAGCATGAGTTCCATTATATCTTTCTTGGACAACAAATGAACATGCCATTTGTGCTTTATGAAATGTTGTTTGTCATTTTATATTGTTGTGTACCCAAGCTAATCATTCTAACTAGCATTTTGTGAGTTAGATATGTCGGATGCTTCCCTATGGCTTGTTGACAATTTTATTTTACCTTGTTCTAGTGTCTTAAAAAAACCCAAAAAACCTCAAACCAACAAACAAAACCACCTCAGAGTATGGGAGTGTTTCTGGAAATATTTGTGCTAATAAAGGGTAGTATTCTTGCTAAGTATTTCTTTTCACTATGTTAAAATTTCCCACCTATTTGCATTCTTATGCACTAAAAGTACTTCTAAAGTTGGGTGCTAGTTAGGGATAGTATACTGTAGGTTTTGAAGTTGTCAAAAGATGGCTACTGCTAAACTCAAGTGTTTGATAAGTGCTAGGCAAAATGAATGGTTAGAAAGGTGGCTGTTGTTCAGAGATAAGAACTAATGAAAAATGCTTTATGTCCATCTGTTACCTGAATTTCCAACACTAAAAAACTCAGAAAATAATACTGCATCTCTGGCTGATACTTAGTTCTTGATCAGAACCTGTTGTTTTGAATATTGGAACAAAATGAGCCTTTAAACTCCTTGTTACTGAAAGGCTCTGTGTAGTGTATGAATAACATCTGTCTTCTAATTTGGCTCTGACATTGAGTGACTTTCAAATGTATTTCATTTTCAAGCAGTAGTCCAGAATTTTGCCACTGTACTTCTTATGTTCAGTAAAAAAGTTTAAGAGTGAGAGTGGATTCCTGGTATCACTTTAAACTTGATGCTTCTGCACATCCTCTAGTGTCCAACAGATCATAATACACTTCTGAACCTATTCTACGTATCAGTTTTTAAGTCTTGCACTAAATTGAATGTAGTAATTTCTGTGTTGAACACAAGAACAGAGGCTACATGAAATCTGCCAGTGTTAGTGGAAAAATCAGATGTTGTGATCCTTTGTAGTGAGTACTGTTTTTCAGTATAAGCAATATTTGCTCAGTGTGTGTCTGTAGGTTTTAAATAATTAGCTATTCATTGTGTGGCACTGGGGTACTAATGATGACTTATGTCTTTTTATTTAGGACAGAGTTTGGGTTATGGTTTTGTGAACTACGTTGACCCCAAGGATGCCGAAAAAGCTATTAATACCCTGAATGGATTGAGACTTCAAACTAAGACTATAAAGGTATGGAGGGTTAAAATAATTCAAAGAAACTGAACTGTTTTGACTTCCTGATTTGTTTCACAAGTGTAACTAGCAAGCATTCAGGTAATGTCAGTAGAACAAACTGGGATTTAATGTAGTAAATGATCCTTTGTAGTGTTTAAAGTTAGCGTAAGTAAAGAAGGCATAGAAAATTACATTTTCTTGACCAGCTTAACACTTTAGATGTACAGTTGAATTGCTTTAACTGAGGAATTGTTATATACCGTAGTTGAAGAAATGCAATATTGCATGTTGTTTGAACACCATGTGCTTCCTCATTTTCTCAAAGATGGTATAACTTCCTTAATAATACTTCAGGTTTTAAGTTGCTGCTTGTCTTGTTCCTTTTACAAATCCTTAGAATGAAATGCTGAAATAACTATTGGTTATCTATGAATCACTCTATTTCTAGGGCTCTGGTCTTTACATCTCTAATGTTTGGTATTCCCATCTTTTCTGTTATGTTGCAACTCCTCACACACTTGTTTACTAAATTCAGTTTCTCAAAATTCTAGAAACAAATCTTGAGAGTTACTTTTTTCACCCCCTCTTTTAAACCAGCAACAGAAGACTGAGGATACTCATTTGAGCAATTGAGCTCTGAAATTTTGAGAAAGAGGAGATTAAATAAAATTGTCAGGAAATGCAGACTTTTGAACATGTTTCATAGGTGTTGGTGCCTGAAGGCAGTATATATTCCAACTAGCTCATTCTTCCTCATTAAACAGCAGGGCTTGCTAGCTGAGCACTTGTATAGTGGCTGCCTTCTAACTAGGAGCATGTTTGAGACATGAAATAAAGTCCCCTTCTAAAAATATTTGTACTTAAAAAGCAGTGTGAAGCCACTGAAAGACAACTGAAACAAAAATAAGATACCAGTAGTTTTGGCACAAGTGTCTTGCCTGTTCTGTATTTTTAAGATTTAATGAAGTGGATTGCATTATTGGAAACTTAAAATACTACTTTGTAACAAATGGTGACTCTTGGCACTCAGGTACGATGGATGGACCGATGCTTAGATGCTGAAAGCTCCCTGTGTGTTTCTGGCAGACTTCTTGCCCACAGTCCTCTCTCATTTTCTATTTTGGGGGAAATTGAGCAAAGTAATTTTGTGCTCCAGGACTTCTGAAGCTATGTTTTGTGTGGTGGTGAGAAAGGGAATCTGTTTGTTTTCCATTAGTATTGTTTGGTGTGTTATGCCTTGGATTGAGCCAACATGACTTGTATGTCCAGGGTGGTAAACTGGAAGTTCTGTTGATTATATAGGCAAAAAAAAAGGAGGTGGTTAGAGAAAATCAAGCCAGGTCTCCCAAATCAAAATGTTCCCTTCAGGGGAGTTGTGGTAACTTGTTTGATTCTGGCCATATTTGAATTTTTAATCCTCCTTTACCTTGCTAAGAGATAAATTTAATCAATTTTCACCTTTTTAAAAAAGGTGACAAGGTGACAATTGAGTAGACAGATATGAGTGATGACAGTGATGCTTTTTGTTTCCTGCCTTCCCAGGACCAAAAAGTGGAATTGTAGGTTGGATACCAGACAAAGACCTTCACAGTGAGACTAAACTCAGGTGTTCATACATTAGATATCTTCAGCTAAAGCAAAGCTGAAACTCCAGAGTTGTCACAAGCCAAAATGATAGCCTCTTTGCCAAAATAAAGAAAATCCCTGTTTCATTTGAGAAAAATATCTTTAAATGCTGATTGTTAATGTTGCAAGTAAATTCTGACTGTAGCTATCCCCAGTCAGGCCTGTTGAACTTCAGCAGCACCTTTCAGTGTTAGTGGGCATGACTTGAGTGCAAAAACTGCTTTACTATGTTCTCCTTTATTTACTCCTCTTCATTTTTGGACATGGGGTTTCAGGCCAAGTTTTTTGTGACTGGATTTTCCAAGATCACAGAATCATAGGATGTTAAGGAGTTGGAATGGACCTTAAAGATCATCTAGTCCCAACCTCACCACATTTATCTGTGAAGCAGTAGAAATGCCCAGCCTACATGTAAGCATTTTGTAGCTTACATGTTCCTCAGATTAGCCAGGGAGCAGTGGTGAGCAGAGGTCAAGTTGATGTCTGAGGTCTTTTCTGCCTCTGGTGGCAGCATCTTAGGTGGAAGAAGTCTCTTAAGAGGTCTCAATCCCAGGGCCTTTGCAGAGGTTACTTCCTTTTTATAGACAACAGTGTTCCTATTTGTTCAGAGTTGGTAAGTCAATGACAAAAAAACAAACAAACAAACAAAAAACAACCCTCCCCCCCAAAAAAAAAAACCAAAAAAACAACCCAACCTGTTTGATAAACTCAGACTCTAACCCATAACTTCCAGCTTCAAAAAATGCAAGTAACTGAGATATATAAAAATTTCATATAAAACTTCATATAAAAATTATTGAATATGAGTGCTAGTCTATATTTAGGCTTCAAAAGAAAAAAAATAGGGGTTTGTTCTCTCTGTGCATTTTTGGGACTTCTGCAGGAATGCTTAGTACTTTACTAGATTGAGGGTTCAAGTTTGTTTTCCATTAGTATATAAAACTGGAAGGAACTTTGCTGGTTCAGTCACAGTGTGATGTATCCTCACACTGTGATTGAAATCAATGTAATCCTACTCAGAGGAAACTGACTGTCCTGACCCTGATGTATGATGCTCTGGATTGGGACTGTGACAGATACCTCTGATCCACAGCTTCTATACTAGCCTGCATGTCATTGGATATATTTTTTCTCATCCCTAAGGGCATGCCATTTAGTGTTTTCTTGAAATAAAATACATTGAAAAATGTAGATTTGCAAAATGATGGATTAAGGGTTGGGTTTTTTAATATTGATAGCAACACAAAATCCTATTACCTCTTCCCTTTTTTAAAAGAAGATCCTGTGGAATACTTTATGGAATACTTTACTGATTTTTTTGCAAAATATCTCAATCAGTTTTCAGGTGTATATCTCCAAAGCAAGGGATTAGCACTCTTAGTCTTGTCTAACCTGGTGGCAGTTGTATTGCTTTCTGATTTAACTGAATAGTAAGGGTGGGTGTATACTCTGCTGGTAAAGCCACTTGTGAGTGTGTTAGATATGTGAACCCTGTTCAGCTGGACAGTATGCCTCCGTTATTATATAGTGCCCTTTGTGGCATAATTTATTGTTTATTTGCAATGTAAACTGTGAAGTTTGGGCTCCACTAAGTTATGCAACTTTAATGTGGAAACACATTGCATCTTATAAGAGGTAAAATATTTTCTGTGGCTTCTCTTTCGGAAGATGATGCTGCTGACGAGCTTTTTCTCTCTGTTCTGTTTAAGAATTCTATTGGATTTTTGTACCTGCAGTGATTTTCTTCCCACCTGCTTGCTTGTCTGTGACTTTTTTTTCATTTAGGTTGTTCTGGAAAGATCAGTTCTTCCCAAATGTGGAAAACTCAGAGAAACAAACTGGTTATAAGAATCACTGATTTACACATAGGGTTAAGAAAATTGAGTGCATGTTCTTATTGGCTTGGCTTTTGCTTGGATGAGGAGAAGTGCTCCATGGCTTCCCTTCCCCTTCATTAGGGGGGTTTTATGAGAAAACTTCTAAAAAGAAAAAAGATCCAAGTGAATTTATTGTGAGATTATCTGAACAGGAATATCTTTCAATGTGAAGTAAAAGAGTTATGCATTAGCAAGAGAGTGTTTTAAGATTCACTGTCTAAAAAGGAGCAGGCAAACAAATGGCCTCTCTGGACTGGCTGAGAGCCATGCGGAATGGTGAGTAGGATGCAGCTTTTTACCTAGACAGGAAGACACAGGACAATATTTTTGACTTTTCTTCACGGATGTTAGGCTGCCATTGCCTTAATAGTGGACACAGTACTTTGTGGATTGTAGCTGCCAAGGGGACACTGAAGATGACAGTAATAGAGCTCTGCTCGTTCCTCCCTTTTGAGGGCTTGAAGTGGCAGAGCCTCTGTGTGCAGGACCTGGCATTTATCTTAATAAATGTGTAGATATGTATGCAAGACATGTGTAGACATGTATGCAAGTATGTGTTGGGAAGAGCGGAAAAATAGTTTGTCCAGGCTAGAGACCTTGGAGTTGTCTTTTTCTATAAGATAGCATATATAAGATGTATGTATTCTCCTTAGCGTAGTGCTGCTTAAAAGTCAAATTTAATAAGGTTTTCCTTCTCTGAAGTTCTTTGGATTATTGAGATGTTTACATGGGTAATTATTACCTGTCAGGGGAATAGAAATTCAAGGAATATTTTATCTAAAGTATTAAATCTGTAGGTTTTTTTCCCACTCCTTTATAACTTTGCATGTAATAAAAATAAAAATAGGCTTATTGTGTAACATTCTTCCAACTTCCTGTTAGAATGAATTTGACAAATTCTTCAGCTACAAACACAAGATGTCCTATTTTGCCATCGTCACCTATGACTGCCCTACTGTAGAAAGTTGCGTAATGAGAAGAGCTAGTTAAGACTTCGGTAGAAGAGTGCATTCAGCTTTACAAATTCTCGAAGAAGTGCTTTATAGCAAGAGGGGACTTGAAATGTGGGGTGTGCTGCAAGTTCATTAGTGTTTGAGTCATTGTCGTTAAAACTTGGCATTATGCAATGTGATTTCACTTGGTGTCTTGAAGTACTACTTAGATTTACAAGAAGATTCATTAAAGGAAATATCTTCTAACTTAACTGTTCAGTAGCTGCACCCTTAAGAAATTTTAGCAATGATAGTACTCTTGAAAACTTTCAAAACACTTAGTGGAAAATAGCAAAATACTGAAAAAAAAGAGAGATGCTGGTTTGATTTCTGAGTTCAGTGCAACAGATAAAAACAATTGAGATTGTTCCTGTCGTCACCACTGGTACTTGTAGAGAAAAAATCTGGTAGTGTCCCTATTTTGTAGCAATTCTTTGATTAACCAATATTCTTGGGTAGCAACAATGTACACACAAGTTGGGTAAAAACTCTCATTACAATACCAGAGGTGAGTGAGCTGTGGAGGTGAGAGAAACCCTCCTTACTTTTTTGATTTTTTTTTTTTTTTTATTCCCACCTGCACCTCCACTATTATTAAAGAACATTGATCTAATGTTCTAAGGATTCTAAGGAATCTTCTAAGGAATTGATCTAAGGAGCAAAAGGGAATCCTATGTGGAAGTTTAATTTAAAGCTAGTGACTTTTACTGCTGTTTTCAGTCAGCAACGGCTGAGAGAGGAGCTATGATGCCAGAACGTTTAGCAGTCTTGACAAGGTAGTACAGTACTGCATTCTTAAGATCAATTTGCACTGTTCTAGCAGACCTGAAACAGAACAATTTTTCTTGGAAGAAATGTAAAGGTTTTTTTTTTTTCCCTAAAATTTCTGCAGGAGTTACATAATTTATAATTATGCAGTCTTTTAGCTATGTTAACAGTTAAAGCTTTGACAGCATTTTGATTTTAGTACTACACATACGCACACACACATCTTTTCACCCCCAGGTAAAATTTGTTCTTCACTGAAATTCAAATCTCCTCAGACTTTGAATGTTACTTCCAACTTAAGCTGTCTGCTTGTTTTTCACATAGCTGAATAATATTGAGAGGAGGATTCAGTTCTTAATGCACATTGCTGTCACTTCCTGTAAACCACGTTATAGGCAGGTGGTTGGTTGTCCGCTCACACACAGTGCCAGGCCAAAGATATAAGATGTGCTGTCCTCATGTTTAGCAATCACAGTTTGTTTTCTTTTTGAGCCCCAAGTGCCATGTTGCTGCCAATGAGTGTGTTAAAAGAGTCTGTCCCTGTTCTCTGAGTGAGAGAATCCTTGGACCAGTGCAGCTCACCCTAAGGCTGCTGAGCAGCTTTCCAGCCAGAACACTGCAGCAGTTCAGTAAGGTCCTTCCTGATTTGCATAGGGGATTCCTGACAAAGAAATGGAGATGTTAGAAGGGGCCAACTGTACTCTGTAGAATTGAGGGAAGTCTGCAAGCATTGCTCAAAAGCCAAATCTTACACAAGTAAAAACAAAACAACAAAAAAAAAAAGACTACAAAACAAAAAAAAAAAATCTGCTTGTTACTACTCTAAGATTGTGTAGCATGGGGAGGGCAGGGTACAAAATTGCAGCATCAAAGTCCTCTAAGAAGGTGGTGGCTTTCTGCATGGATTCAAAATGCTGTAAATGCCAGGCATGGAGATCTGTTACTGTCTGTTGTTTCGAGGGGGATTTTTTTGTTTGTTCGATTGAGGCTTTTTAAGTATTGTTATTTTATTTTAAGTCCAATATCTGTTTTCTTTGTAAGTGGATTTTTATAAATGTAAAACATGGTTATGATTACTTTTGAAATTATGGTAGTCTTGAGACAAATAGGTCTCTGTTAATTCTAGCAGCTTTCAAGGTTCTTTGTCATACTGAATGTTGACTCTATTGTCTTTCATCCATGCAGTAATAGTTTTTCCAGAAAGGTTGTAAGATACTCCAGTTAGCTGTAAGTTGCAGTAGATGTGTTTTGTGCATTTCTAGATGTGTCTGTGGAACTGTGCAAGAGTCACCCAAGGGTTGTGCTTGCTAGAGTCTCTGTCAACAGTAGAAGCTCCTTAGGTATGACCTGAGGTTTACTCATTCCCTTCAGGAAAATAATTGAGGTCTTGTGTTTAAGATTCTATTCCTGTTAGTATTATTCATGTGGAGGGCTTAATATTATACTATGTACTCCTGTTGTCCTTGAAAGGTAACTGCTTTTTTTATTCCTAGTGCATCTGAAATTCCTGTGCTGTCGTTGTTTGGGCATGAGTGGGGATCAGAAACATGAATATGAAGTATGAGGAAAGGTCTTTTGAGACTCTTAGGAATGTGAAAAGTATGAAATGGAAAATGTTTGGAGACTTGATCTCCTTTCATTTCATATATTTTATTTGTACTTAGAATTCTAAGTTGAGTATTTCTTATTTTTAGCAAGACAGTGATAGTTACAGACTGCAAGTTCTAAAGTGCTCTTCTGTACTGGTCCTTCTAAGGGCAAAACAGATTTGCTATTCTGTGATTGTAGTGCATAATTCCCATCTCATATTTTATGTCAGTGAACTTGATTATTGTTTTTCTTTTATCAGACATTTATGACCCTGATTTAAAACTGTTACAGTATCTTGAGACTTCTGGGAAAACCTCCTCTTCTGTTTCCATCAGTGGCAGGATTTCCAGCTCTGTTCTTAGTACATATGTACATTTGCTTCAGTTCACCAAGTAGATTTTTGGATGTCAGTTGCTTTAGACCAAGTCTTCTGAAAGCCTGTTTCTGGTCTTCCTCTGTGCTACATACAGCAGCATTTTATGAGGTCTTCCTCTTTGAGTAGTGTGCTGTCCTTAATTGGTTATATCCTGAGAAAGACTTCTGGTCCTTATCCCCTCAGATATATAAAGACTGGTCTTAAGTCTAAATTTGTCAGATCTGTCCATTCATGCCTTCAGCTGAGTGGCAACAGATGTGGATCCCATGACCCACCTCAGGCCTGTGACTCTGGCATGGGCTGTAGCTGTCAGAGCTGGAACACTTTGAGGGGTGAACTAAACTTAAAATAGTGAAACTCTTGTTTCACTATTTTGCATATGATAATGCTGAAAGGCTGTTGCTTCAGTTTTTTCAATGCAGTCCCTATTGTACTGCAGGCTGTAAAAGCAGGACCTTTATGGGATATGGTTTTGTTTATCAGCTTAATCTAAACTTGTAAGTGGGCTGTGTTGAGGTTTTTTAGTTCCACAAGAGCTGGATGTAAGTTGCCTTTACAAAGGGAAGTCTGGATTTCCAGTTTGTTCTGTCCACAGAAGAGTGCTACTGTAGGCTTCCACCATGAACTCAGCACAACATGTACATATTCAGTAAGGAAGTCTTGTGTATTGGGAAAAGTGGTCTTAAAGCTTTGTTTGGGGTGGAACAATCCTTTTTTGAGGGGAGACAGGAAGTGAAATTGATGAATATACAGCAGTGTACTCACCTGTTTCGGGCAACAACCTGTCACTGGCTAGTGAGAGCTGAGACCTCATCTCTATGGTGTGCTGCAGCATCTTCTTACTAGAAATCAAATTAAGAAGAGTTCTTGAATCATGGTATCTCATACAAATTTAAGTGAAAGTTGAGAACACTTGCCTGGCACAATGGCCTCTGAGAACACTGCTGTAAGAAAAAGCAGTATGTCCTTGTTTTTACTGTGCTTGCCAAGGAGGCATACTTGTTCCTAATGTATTCCTTTTTTCAATATAAATCTGTCTGCTTTGGAGGTAGGTTTAACCCATTTTCACCTGGACATACTAGATGGTAGATTTTTGTTGGAGTTTTTTTTTCCCCACAGAAACATGTATTTTAAAAGAACTGGACACTACTCTTAAGGGCAAGTTGTGTTTTAAGCAGAAAGATTGCACTTGAGCTAGTGAAAACAAATATTTACTGAAATACTGATTTTAGCATTTAAGGATTTCAGATTTAAAGACTTGGAAGACTACATTAAGTAGACGTGTTTAGGAAGAAATTGTATTAAATTCTCAAGTTTTTTTGAGAGAATACAAATAGTTTGTATTTGTACTAATAATACTACTCCTCTACTAATAATAAGATAAAAGAGGTTGAAGCATGGTACTGAGGTGTCTATGGGTAGTAGCAGATAATAAAAAACTGAAACATTCACTTGTAGGGGCTGTGCCTCTTTATAATTTTTGGTAACTTCTTTGTTTAACCTGCTTTCACAGTTTTCACTTGAAAATTTTGAATCAGTTCATCCTGATGTTAGGAAATTAAGTATTAAAGCAATGAAAATATTTTGACTTGGTGGTGTAATGTTTGCATTTCTAGAAATAAGTCTTTTCTACTAACTGCAGTGGAAAATTTCAGTAAAACTGTTTTTAAATTAGTATCTCCAGAGTAGTGCTGTTCAGTGTTGTACAGTGTGTGTCATCATTAAATATTTAAAACTTCAGGCTTTCAGTCTGCTTCTTGACTTGCCTTGTTCAGTGGTTTTGACGACATATAACTGAAATGTTCACCTGTTGAATTAGCTGTGGAATGAGAATCTTGGCACAGTTGTTAATTCAGTCCATATAAAAGTTGTTTAAAGAGACTAAGTATAGCAACTATATTTAAACTATCAGCCAGGTAATTACTGAACGAGAAAACTGACAGGATACAAGTAGGGAGATTAGTCTGGAGAGTCTCTGCTTTAAATGTGTATCACAAGTGAAATTACTGGACTTTGACATCAAAAATGAAGAGGGACATGTATATCACATACTCTAGGCAATGTTCTTTTAATAGGAATTTCATACCAGTAATATTTTGTGGTGTCCTTGTTTTTCACTAGTGGTGCTGACTTAAATTATGTTGCATTTCTAAAGTTACATGTTCCTTTCAGATTTTTTGCCTGACCAGTAGTTATGGTGCTTAGCAAATGGTTAAATAGAGTATACAGATATTGGTGATTAATCATTGATTATGGTTTAATATGTGTTGTTATTGTGACTAATATGCCCAAATTCAGTTGGAGTAGTCACTTGAAGGTAATAACAGTGAAACTGGATATGTGAGAGTAGTGTGTACTGGTTAGAGTATCGCTTCCATTTACTTGCACTCTTGAAATTCAGTGTAGGCCTTGACTGCTATGTCAAACTATTTGAAATGTTTTTAACCAGAGAGGGCATGGGCAATACTGCACCACCTGTCATAATGCAAGAACTCATACTCACTCACTTACCAGAGGAAAATGAGAGTTTTGCAAAAGCTGCTTTGTATCTTGACAGGTACCAGTTCTGTAGGATAAGGTAAACTTTCAGTAAGTTAGCAAATATTTTGTGCAGGTTTCTTCTCTTCTGATAGACTTTGTGTGAATTTATATTTTTATATGTGACAGCATGTGTCCAGCAGTGTGAATTCCCCCTTGAAAGACAGAGTCTGCATGGGTTTGGTAATTCGTGATTTTACGGGGACTAGTCCTATTCCCCAGGCAGTCTGTCTCCATTCCTTGGCCTCGGGTCTCCTTAAAGTCCTGTCAAGTGAGGCATGGAAGTTTATTTCTTGAAGAAGCTTAGGGCCAAATGGGCAAGTTGAACAAGTTTTTTCATTCCTTAAATGAAATTCCTTAAATGTTGGGGTTTTTTGCATGGTAAAAAAAGGTAACTGTCACTTGTCTTTGTTGCTTCTTTGGCTGAATGCAAGCAAACTTTACTCTCTTTTCCTGTAACTTTGATTGTAGGGCTTTAGCTCTTACGTGGTTCTCATATGGAAAGAACAAGGCAGTGTGACTTACAAGGTTCCATGCTGGATAGCTACAAGGTTTTGAGGTCAGTCCTCCTCAACCACCTTGCACAAAGCCTCTGTGTGGAACTTGAAGGATCACAGCAGTGTTCAGGGTACTGCTTGTTTAATCTCCAGCATACTGTCTTCTGTTTTGCTTCCACAGCAGTCTTAAGAGTCTGCTGTTCTGCATGGAAATAAGACAGGAAGGATTTGAAAAGGACTACCAAAGAGTTAGGCAAAAAGACAGAATGACAGAACAAAAGTTTCAGTTGCCCAGTATTGGCTAACAGTACATAGAAGGGGAGAGAAGGAGAGGAGATAAATCAGACTACTTCTTGAGGATCCTTTTTACTTTTATGTTTTACATAGGTGAAAAGCCTAGATGAAGTATTTTGTCCTGTTGAGAGGCACAGATGTTCTAATCATTCTTGTAGTAACACCACTGTTACTACAATGTTACACTGGTACAAACTTCAGTAGGAAGTAGTAAACGTGCTAGTTTTTAGCATGTGTCTAAAGGTCAAAAAATCTGCTTAATAATCTTAAAATATTTTGACTGACACATTAAGGCAGCAGGTAAAAAAACTTCTGTCCAAAAGGATCCAAGAAGTTCACTGTTAAATGGCATTTGTTTTTAAGGCCTCTGTTGCAGAAATTGACAAGCTGCTAAACAGGCAAAATACAGGTTGGAGTCCTACTTCTGCCATTCATTCTTAGGCCTGTGAAAGTGATGTAGCAGAGTTTATCTTGATCTCATGAATGATTGTGATTATGAGTCATTTGGTAGTAAGCTCAACACAAAAGACACGGCACTTGAAAAACACTTGCAAACCTCAAAGTGCTTCAGACTGTCTTTCTGTGCCTTTGGCCTACATATCACACTGAAATCTTAATTTTTTGTATGTTTTAGTGCTTTTTAATAAGAATTCATGGAACATGGGACATTCATTGAACTTCTTAAATTTGCTGCTTTAATGGTACACTTTCTCCACCAAGGCTTGCCTAGTTTTTTCTCATTTATTTAAAAGTATATATGAATTAATGTAGTCAGCTGCTCCTGTGTTTTGGAAGCCGGCTCCCAAAAATCCCCCCAAACCAAACCAAACCAAACAAAAAAAAATGCCACTGAACTGGCTTTGCAAAGTAGCTGTTCTATCTGCTGTTGGAGATGTTTTTATGTCTCAGAACAGATGACACTCTCCTATTTCAGCTGGTTTTAAAGTGCTTGTTTTCTAGGATTTTTTAATGTTTTTTTTCCTAAGGTTTCTTATGCACGACCAAGTTCAGCTTCTATCAGAGATGCAAATTTGTATGTTAGTGGACTTCCAAAAACAATGACCCAGAAAGAACTGGAACAGCTCTTTTCCCAGTATGGACGTATTATTACTTCTCGTATTCTGATTGACCAAGTCACTGGTAAGTAGTCAGTTTTGCATGGCCTTTCACAGACTCACAGTTTGAGATGTTTCATCTTGCAGTACAATCGTGTTGTCTCTGTAATTTATAAAAGGTGTCTGTAGGCCAGAAAATACTTTTTTCTCCTGGAACTGTTCATAAATATGCATGGACAAAAATAGACTTTGTGGTGTACTGAGCCAGCTTGAGTCATTTCCACCCTGAAGGTGCAGGTCTGAAGCTTGTTTGATGACCTGTAATAAATTTACAGCTCCCATAATCTTCCTTTCCAAGCTACTGTATGAAAATAGTTTCCCAGTGCCTTACAAAATGCTATTAATTTTTTTTTTTTCCTAAAAAGAAAATTTTATGCAGAAATTCACAGCTGATTCTCTGGGGCTAGAATTACAGAAGCCCTAGACTGACAGTTGCTATTAAGACTGTTTTCAAGGCTAACTCATTAAATTTGGGCACACACATGAATTTTGAGGAGCAGGTAAGTTCTGTGATTACCCATGCTATAAAGTACTAAGATGTAGCAGGTTATTTGCATTGTTACAGTATGTGTATCAATCAGGTAATGCTTGTCAGTGACACTTTGTGGTTACTCTTCAGGCTCGGGACAGTAATGCCTGTTTTTTTGCTGTCTCAGATGGCTTATCTTGAGGATCTTTATAGTTTTCTGAATCACCTGCTGTGAGGTCTCTGCCAAAAATAAGCAATTGAATGAAAAGCCAAGTACATGTCAGGAGCATTGAATGTACAAAGCAACATGCAAAGAAGCAGTTTTGGCGAACTCTCCAAGTTCTCCCACTTCCAGAACACTAAGGGGTGGGACAGATTAAGTCATTTACTCACATAATTATTCCCTGAATAAGCTGGGTTTGATTTTTTTTTTTTTTTTAATAGCTGTACCTTTTCAAAGCTGCATATTCTCTTGGGTGGCAAACAGCTTTCAGCTGTAGAAGGTCATAAGTTTTTTTAATTGTCTTACTTAGAAAAGTTTGCACATGCCAGCATTTGAGTCTTGGCTGACCTTTAGAGGAACTTTTGTGTACTCCTTGGACTTGCACTAAGTCAAAAGAAGTCTCAATGTTGAGACATAGTACTTAGAGAGTGTTTTAATAGGTTGAATTGTTGAGAGTGTAGAGAGGCCTGGAAAAGAAAGCTAAAGGCCAAATACTGAATTGCAGATGTAGCAGATTTGCGGGACAGATTCCTAGTCTTTGTGCAGTAAATAGCTTTTCACTGTAGGTTCCTGTATATTCATACACAGAAATAGATGGCATTTAACAAATGGACAGGTAAGTAAATATAATTGAACTTCTAATAAGTGTTATAATTCTATTCATATTCATAAATCCTGCTATTTGCAGCATACTTTAGGGCATATAGATTGTTGTTAAGGCTTAAGCTTTCTTGCCTCCTTCTATTTAGTAATTTGGAAGAAATAGGCTCAGAGTGGTATGAATAATAAGGTTGTGACACAAACTGACAGATAAAAAATGCAAAGTTGAAGCTGTGACATTTGCCTCTTTAAAGCTTTCTTATGCCTGTTCATTGTTACTTTTGATGGCTTAAATCATTGTTTATGAACAGAATACGTTTCTTGTCATTAATGTCTTTCTTGGTTGAGGACAAGTGTCTATCTCATTTGGTTATTCATGATCCAAAATGTAAAGGGGTTCTAAATGGCACTAGAAATACTACAACAAAACATTGATCTAACTAATGCTGGCTGTTAGTAGCTTTAATGTTAAAGTTCAAGTATCCAATGTAGCTCAATATGTTTATGTCTAAGACACTTGAAATTTTTGATGCGTGATGTTCCTAAGACCTTCCATAAACACATTGGGATTCCTTTGCGTGCTGCCTTTGACTTTTCTATATCAAGAAAAGTTTTCTTCAAAAGTAACACCTAGTGATGTATGGTGATTCACCAGAACCAAGTCTTTTACTCAGAGGTAACCACTGACTCTTAAAACACGGCCGTAATTCCCATTATTGCAATACAGTATGTGCATGTCATCATCCTCTGAGTATATTTGCTCCAAAGAGAGCTTCAGGGGATACTGCAGGAGAGCAAAAGACATTTTTTTTTTTTGCTGCTAGAGAGCAGAGAACTAAGTTATTTGCAGAATTTTTGTCAGTTTAGGTACTGCAGAGTAGCATGAGCTTACCAGAGGTAACAGTGCAGCTGGTTTGGGTTCATCTCCATCCAACAAAATTTTAGTTTCCAAATTCCACTTTGGCTCATTATATTTGTTTCCACTGTTTTCCCTCAAACTTCCAAGCTTTTTACACAAATGTGTCTTACATCAGTTAAATTAAAAATTAAAATCAAAATTACAGTAGAAAATTACTACTTTATTCAAAAGCTCAGTTCTGTTAAGCTCAAAGTTATCATGTGTTCACAGCATTTGACCATCAACATAGCAACTGGCCACACAAATAAAAGTTAACCTCTAATATTCTGGAGTCTGTGAATTCATTACTGTATGCTTTTTTCACCTTGTGCAGGGGTGTCACGGGGCGTGGGGTTTATCCGGTTTGACAAGCGAATTGAAGCAGAAGAAGCTATCAAGGGCTTGAATGGCCAGAAACCTCCAGGTGCCACAGAGCCCATCACTGTAAAGTTTGCTAACAATCCAAGCCAAAAAACAAATCAGGCCATTCTTTCCCAGTTGTACCATTCTCCAAACAGAAGGTATCCCACCCCTCTAGCTCAGCAGGCTCAACGTTTTAGGTAAGTCAAATAATGTGCACAAGTGTGCTGAAACTTGCATGTTCCCACAGGCCTGTTTGATTGCCTCCACTCTTGTGCATTCCTGCTTGTCTGACTTCTGTGTGGGAAGGAAACTTATGAATGTTGAACTTCAGCTATGCTACCACGATACAGCTAAAACCAAAATGCATGCCATCCTATTGATAGCATTTCAGTGTCTAATAAGCATACTTAGTTAAAACAAGGTGGCATCTCTCTTGTACTCAGTCACTTATTTTTTTTTTTCAAAGATTACTTTTCATTTCCTAGGTTATTCTTGATTAATGTGCAAGTTGATTCAGTTAATATTGACCTAGGAGATACAGTGTTTTTTTCTTAGCCATATGGCATGCCACAACCAGCTTCCTCTTTATCTACCCCTACATTTTTCCTCTGCATTTTGGCTTTCAGGCTTTTTTCCTGTTTAGCTGTCTATGTTCTCCATGCCGTAGTTTGTCTTTTCTTGTTACAACCTTTCATAATGAAGATTGCTCACATATTTTTTGTATGTGCTTTTTGGGGACGTACGTTCCCATCATGTTGAAACTATTGCTATATAGTTCCCTGTGCTATTTAATGTATTGAACAGATGGTGAGAACAAAGTGAAACAAACACTGTACTATCTACATCCATGAGTACCCTGGATTTTTTTTGTGATCTTGATTATTTGTTCCCTCCCTCTACCCCTGAACAGTGTGACTGGGTTGTGTTAAATAGTAATACACTCAAAGAGTATCTGTATTTTGTTTTTCAAGAAACAAAACCAGTTTACAGCTTGCTTCAAAGAGAATATACCAAATTTCAAATGCTCTGCATTGGCTAGGCTTGCTTATACCAAATATTCAGAGTTCATGGCCTGCACTTCTGTCAGAATTTTTTTATTTTTTCTTTTATTCAGATTTTTGGCTTTACCTGCTGCATCTCACAGGTGTGAGGAGTAGGTGTTCTGCTGTAAGATAGGGGATAACAAATTTTATTTACTTCTTTTGTAGCTCTTCTTACTGTTTCTTAGGTAATAAAAGGGCTATCTTACAACAGTGTTCTGAATATTGCATAAAAGTAGACTTGCCATTATTCTATAGGCAGAGTCTGGGGGCAGAAATTGCAGAATGGACTCAAGTGCATTGTATGAAAAAAGATCATGGGGTTTGTGTCACAAGCTTATTCAACATACCCTGGCAATGACCTGATGCAGTTGTCCCATCTCTGTTAATAGTTGACAGAGGCCTGAAAACAGCTTAGACTTTAATAATAAAAGCAACAGGATCAATACAATGCTTTCTTTTTTTCTTATTATGAGTAAACTTGAGCTGGACTTTCAAAAGCAGATCTGTATAATTGTTTCTCAGTTTCCATAAGATGTATAAGTTAAAGCATCTTTAAAAATTTTCCAGTGAAAGTTCCTGGGAATATTTCCAGAGTATTTTCAAGTCTTTCAGGTAGCTGCTGAAAAATCATACAAGTGATACCATTACTGTATTCAGTTCTCATCTGACAGCCCTTGTAACAAGGACCTGTAAGTGGTGGTGTTTCTAGAACTCTTCACCTTGCTCTCCACCACTCATGTCAGTGACAGTAGACCTCAGTCATCCACACTGTCTACTGATAGTAGTCAAGTATTTTTTAATTTCCTTTTTCTGCTCTTTTAGGGGTTCAGTAGTTTATTGTCAGTGTATTTTGCAAACCCAGCTCACTGCAGAATTAGTGCTCTCTGGAAAACTAAATCAAGTATACTTTTTTTACCTAAGCTCGTGTTTTATTGAGTCTTAATCTATAACAAGACTTCTTCTTTGTGTATCTGGGATTTGCCAGATAGAAACAAGAGCTTCTTCAGGGTGAACATTTTTTGAAAGAAGCAGTTTAAGGGACTCCAGGAATAAGAGCAATAGGAGTGGTATGCACTGCATATTTCAGATACTGACTAGATTATTTCAAGGGGTTTAGAGTTGTGGTGGCATTCTGTAATAGGGGGAAGGTGAGGCAAGAACCACATAGAGAAATCTTGAAAATAATATATGTATATATATTATAGAAACACTATATATTATATATATTATAGAAACACTTCATCCTGGAAAATCAGAGCATCATAGAATATCCTGGGTTGGAAGGCACCCACAAGGATCATCAAGTCCAGCTCCTGGCCCTGCACAGGGCCAAGGGTCACACCATGTGCCTGAGGGCATTGTCCAAACAATTCCTGAATCCTGGCAGGCTTGGTGACATGACCACTTCCCCAGGAGTACTATTCCAGCGTCCAGCCACCCTCTAGGTGAAGAATCTTTTCCTAATATCGAACCTAAACCTCACTCAACACAACTTCAGGGCATTCCCTCAGGTCCTGTCACTGGTCACCACAGGGAAGTGATCAGTGCCTGCCCCTACTCTTCCCCTCACAAGAACATGTAGAATGTGAAGAGGCCACCAGCCACCTCTCAGGCTCCCCAGGCTGAACAAGCCAGATGACCTCAGCTGCTGCTTGTACAACTTCCACTCCAGACCCTTCACCATTTTCTTGTCCCTCCTTTGAACACTCTAATGGCTTTATATCTTTCTTATATTATGGTGCCTAAAACTGCCCCCAGCACTCAAGTTGAGGCTGCCCCAGTGCAGAGCAGAGCAGGACAATCCCCTCCCTTGCCCGGCTGGTGATGTTGTGCCTGATGCCTCCCAGGACATGGGGGTCCTGGCTACCAGGGCACTGCTGACTCTTGTTCAGCTTTCTGTTGACCAGGACTCCCAAGTCCTTTGCCGTGCTTTTCAGTGTCTCACTCCCCAGTCTCTCTGTACATCCTGGTTTCCCTCATCTCAGGTGCAGAATCTGACACTTGTCCTTTTTAAATGTCATATAGTTGGTGATTGCCCAGCCCTCTAATTTGTCAAGGTCTCTGCAGAGTTCCTCTGCCTTAAGGGTAGTCAACAGGTCCTCCCAATTTAGTGTCATTGGCAAACTTACTTAGTATATGTTCTTTAAGTCTTCCATCCAAGTCATTTATGAAAATGCTAAAGAGCACTGAGCCTAAAATGAAGCCCTGTGGAATCCGAGTAGTGACCAGTCAGTCACTGTAACCCCATTCACTGTAACCCTTTTTGCCTTAGCCCTGAGCTCACCCATCCCATGATACATTTATCCAGCTGTGTGCTACACATTCTATCCAGAAGGATCCTGGGAGAGGCAATATCAAAGGCTTTACTGAAATCCAAAAAGATTACATCAGCTGACTTCCTTGGTCAGCTGGGTGGGTTATCTTGTCATAAAAGGAAATTTAAGTTTGACAAGCAGGACTTTGCCCTCATGAAGCCATGCTGGCTGTGATTGTGTTTTTCAATACCTCCCAGAATAATCTCCATAATTTTACCAGGCACTGAAGTGAGACTGACAGGCCTGTAGTTTCCAGGATCATCTTGCCCTTACTGAAAATGGAGGTAGTGTTAGCCAGCTTTCAGTCAACTCCATATTCCCAAGGTCATTTAAAAAATCATTGAAAGAGAGCTCATAAAGACATCAGCCAGTTCTTTGAGTATTCTTGGATAAATCCCATCCAGTCCCATAAATTTGTAGGGACTCAGTTGGAGATTCCACACAAGTTCAGGGTCCTTCACCATTCTCACAGCCGAGGACACTGGAACCCTCTTAGCCCATCATCGACATTAAAGATGAAGGCAGAGAAAGAAAACTTCTCTGTCTTCTTTGTGTCCCTGTTCATGGGGTGACCATTTTCATTCTGTAACAGGCTGATGTTGTTTTTGGACTGATCTTTGAGATTCACATATTTAAAAACCTCTTCTTGTCCCTCACATTGTTGGCAAGCTTCAACTCCTTTTGAGCTTTGGCTGCACAAATTTTCTCCCTCCAGTTGCAAGCAATGTCTCTCTATTCTTTCCATATCCACTTGACTTTGCCTCCACTGTCCTTACATTTACTTTTTTTACCTCAGCCCTGCTCAGCCAAACCAGCCTTCTGCCTCCTTCTGGACTTACCAGAAGGAGTAGGAACATGAAAAATGTTTTTTTGGAGTTTATGTTACAGCAGTTGCTAGTGATCCAAAATGCTGCATCTGTCTTGAGAGTTATGTCAGCAAACATGTCAGAAGCCTTAATAAAAGTCTTCTCAACCAGTTTTGTAATATGGAAATCTTGACTGATGTGGTCACTGACTGTAACTTTATGGTAACAGTATGTGATTTAGGCTAAATTTGTGGCCATGGTGCACTTTATAAAATGAACTTTTTACGATTGTGGTTACTACACAAGAATTGTAGCAGCGTGGGGTTTCGATGGTGGATGCTGCTACCTATTTCCCAATAAGCATCTCCACAAAGAATATCTGTTCTGTTTTCACTATCAGGTGTAATAAGGTGTCATGGCTCTTTCAGTGGTGATACTTTAAC
The DNA here is from genome assembly GCF_024509145.1 of Vidua macroura. Lineage (NCBI taxonomy): Eukaryota > Metazoa > Chordata > Aves > Passeriformes > Viduidae > Vidua > Vidua macroura. The sequence goes on from NC_071611.1 coordinate 51,247,775, forward strand.
ATTGCATGAGGTTTGGTACAATGTAACGGATGTGACAGTAATATGCTAGGTTTCCTTAATCTTAAAGGGTGGAGAAGTCTGAAGACTGAACATGTTGCTAAATGTTTTGCAGGTTGGACAATCTGCTCAACATAGCTTATGGAGTAAAGAGGTAATAAAGGATTAGTTGGTTCATAACAACCAAATTATTTTGAAGTATTTTGCAAACTCTTACTTTTCAGTAAGACTTATGTTGTTGGATTTTTGCATGTTGAGACTTCAGCTGAGATTGTTCATTTTGATGCATTTTGCATGAAATATACAAGCCTTTTGTAGCAGTTCCATGGAAATCCTGTTTCAAATTACTTACTAATTCTCACTGGTTTTATAGCATGCTTTCCTTTTGATTTTCTGTTATATCATTTCAGACATACCTAGCACTGTTCTCTCTACTTGTATATTTTTTTTTTTACATAGTACTTACGCAGTTAGGGTGCAAAAAATATTTTTCATCTTATCTTTCTAGTCTGAGCAACGTGTTCATTCTGTGAAAAGCTCTGTATTATTCTCTTTTATTTTGACATTTCTTTTCTGGGGTTTTGTGTGAACAGCTATATTATGATTCTGTTTTCTTTCCCTCATTCTTTAGTAGGTTTCCTCCAATGACCATTGATGGAATGACTGGTTTGGCTGGAATTAATATCTCTGGACATGCAGGAACTGGGTGGTGCATTTTTGTGTACAACTTAGCCCCTGATGCTGATGAGAGTATCCTCTGGCAAATGTTTGGACCCTTTGGAGCAGTGACCAATGTGAAGGTCATCCGTGACTTTAACACCAACAAGTGCAAAGGTTTTGGATTTGTGACTATGACAAACTACGATGAGGCAGCTATGGCAATAACCAGCCTGAATGGATACCGCCTTGGTGACAGAGTATTGCAGGTCTCCTTCAAAACAAACAAAACGCACAAAGCCTAACAAGTTATTCTCAGTGCATTAATACATGAAAACTATACAACAAAGGCAATTTACAAGAAGCTTTATGCATTAGTAAATGCCTTTGTTGTATTCCAGTGTGGAAATGGGGATAAAATGACTACTTAGCATCCTAAGAATATGTGAGATTTTTTTATTGCTAATATTTGAATTAGAACTTCTTAAATATCTTTTGTGTTTGAGTATTGACAAGAGGTACAGGGTTTTTACCTGTTACAATGTGTATTCTATTGCCTTCTTTGAAGAAGGTGGAACTTTTAAAATGTTTCAGCTAATGGAAGAAGTTTCTTTTTCTTTATACATGACTTCCTTTAATCTGTGAGTAAATATCGAGGCTTTGTGTAATACTATAATTTTTTTTTTTTGTCATTTCTTAATTTGCTTTGTGTTTAATTTACCTTGTGATGCATTATTTTTTTCTTGTTCAAGAAAAGTATCTGAAGTTTACATTTTATTTATTAAAGTTTAAGCAGTATTTATTTCATCATCTTCATTTGGGTTGGGGACTGGGAACACATTATAAAAACTTATTGTAAGAATACTGGAGAACTTTTCATAAAGCAGTACCTTGCCAAAGAGATAAGAGCCTCTTTGATGTGGGTTTAAAAAAGCATCTATTTTTATAAAAAAAAAAAAAAAAATTTGGAGAAACTTTTTATTGGTCCTGGAACAAATATTTTGACTTGAATACTTTGAGAAATCACTTCGTATGACACCTAGTGAGCTTTTAAAACTTACCAGGAAATTTGCAATTGTTGGGAAAAATATTTCGAAAGATTTTTGATGTAGAACTACTTTTGAGACCTTTGTATTAAGAAGTAAAGTCAATGGGATGCACTGTTGGTTTCATTTTTTGTAATCATCAGTGGAGTCATTGATCATCCTGGTTATTAAGTGGTAGGTGGCTCACTTTAATTTGTGATTTTGAAGCAAATGAAAATTTAAGAAAATAATATAAGAGCAATCAGAAAAACTAAAACACTGAGATACGGGGGAAATAAATCTGTTCTTCCTAAAGAATTCCCTTCAGATAGAGCTCATGGTGTTTAGTGATGTACTTGCTATTGTTTGAAGAATTGTTTTGTCTTAAGAAAAGACATCAAGCATGATTTGCACAGTAGCAAATCAGCAGAAGTGACCTGAGTTGGATGCATTAGGAGGTATTTTGAAAGTTATGTTCAAGGCTAACACCTGAGCTTTGTGTAATGTAAATAAGACCTTAAGTTATGAAACTTTCAGCTAATTTTGATTATAGTTATTTTTAAGTTACATGCCAAGTGATGTTCAATTTTGAATGTTTTTGTATAAGTTTTTTCTTTGTATGGCATTAACATTGTTACTTGAGGTCTGCTTCTTTTTTTTTTTTTTGTCCTGAGGACTTGAATTTACAGTGCATCAGATCTGTTGCTATTTTTGTCTGTAGATAGTCTAGCTTCAGCTGTTTATGGTGATGCAGCATTTTTGTTTATAAATATGTTGTAAAAAAAAAACAAGTATAAACACATGTTTTGAGCAAATTTCCTTACATTTTTCATATGAAAACCATAAATACCTGTATGCTATTAAAGTTTAACTTTGTATGATGCTTAAATTACTCTTTGGGGAAATAGAAAAAGTCTTTGCCATGTATTGAAGAAATTTAAGGAAAACAAATACAGAATATTTTCTGATTAGCATCTAGCTTATAATTAAAAAAAAAAAAAGCTGAGGGTTTGATGCCTTCACCAGGATGCACTGACAACTATGTAGTTACGTCCTGCTTTTTGTATAAACTGAGATGCTCATATGCTTCCCCTTAGAAAAAGCAATGTTCTATGCATAACATAGTTGTACACTATCTTTGCAGTTGGTTTTGGTTCTTATTCTTTTAAATTATAGTTATAAAATTTTCAGTATAGTACAGTACATATACTGTGAAGCGCGTGCTAAAGTGAAAAAGCAAGTTTTCATGCTGACCCACTCAATGCTATTCAAAAATCAATTGGCTTCCTGAGTACTTCTTCATTCTTAGATGCATTTAGATTGTTAAAGCTAATCCTCTGCATTAAAAGTTGTATATAGTATAGAAATCACAAACTTGCCAATGTGGGAGAAATAGTAACTACATGCTTCATGCTACTGTAGCAACTAACAGCATTGATGAGAAGGCATGTAAATTGGGCTTCACTTTACAGTGTTTATCAGAGCACTTAGTAAAATATAAGGCTGGTATTTATTTGAAGTTGTATAGTATGACTTAATTCACATTTGTTGGAATAGAGAATATATTCTGTTGGGTATTTAAGAGGTTGTACATGTTTTCTTTTGTGTTTGGATTCTTTGTACTTTTTCATGTTCAGTACATCAATAAACAAAGTTGAAGGGAAAACAATCTCATAAACTGATGTTTTACCATATTTTCCATTGCTTTAATGAGTAAGCAATCCCAGTGAAAGGTTTCTGTAAAGCTCTCGAGCTACTTGCAATTTAGGTGAGGATCCTAGTTACCAACAAGGAGATAAGACTGTGGAGCTGTGTACCAGTTCTGTTACCTTAGAATTAAGTGTAGAATCTTTCCACTTTAGTTTTATATTAACCACTCAGTACTTAGGCTGAAATAATAAATGAGTGCCATTAAATGCATTCAGTAAAAATTAATTTGCTGTCTGTCTAGCAGGCTGCTATGCGGTGTAACTGAGTGAATGCCCAGTGTGTTTTCCAAGAGATAACATAGATTAAGAAGTATCAGGGACTCAAAGGTGGAGATGCACCAATTGACCTGTGCTCTGGCCTTCCCAAGACAGGAGCAGAGACTAGAAAGAAATCTATATCCAGAGCCTTGTGTAACCTCCCCCTGTCAGGCTGAAGGTAGTAAATCAGAAGGAAGGAGTGAATGGAGGCAAGTCCTGCTTGGCACAACAGGCAAAAGCCCTTCTTGTTCACCTCACCCTCCCAGGTGCCTCTGTGCAGTAGATGTGAGGTTCTGGATGTGGGTAGGAAAATCAGTGGATGATTAGGATCCTCCTGGAGTCCTCCTCCAGCAGAAAAGTCTGCCTCTCTGGGGCGTGAGTTATGTCACCAGGAAAACTTCCTAGCCTGGTTCAGCCATCAGACTTATACTACTTGTTGGTCCTCCATGTGCATGGTGACAAAGCCAAAATGCATAGTCCAAAGGCTGTCAAAAGAGACTTCAAGGCCCTGGGATGGTTAGAGAGGTAATCAGGGGCACAGGTTATTTTTTCCTCTACTTTTGTAGGTGCAGGTAGTGATATTGAAAAAAAACATATGGACCCAGTCTTAATACCTGACTCTGGGGCTGGTGGTGGCACACTGCCACAATTATGGTTTCTTTTATATAATGGGTTGGCCTCCATAGTCCTGGACATGATGAATTCAGATGGGATTCACCTCTCTAAAAGGGGAAAGAGGACCTTTGTCAAGGGCTCATGGAGCTAATTGATAGGGCATTAAACCTGGGGAAAGGGGTTATAATCAGATTAATGGTGAGAAGGTGTGGGGTGACATGCTCTTCCAGTCAGCAAGAGGTGCCTAGAGCCTGGAGAGGGTAAGCAGGAGAACACCTGAATTACAACATTAAGGAATTCCAGATACTCTAGCCAGAAAGCTTCATGGGGCCAAACTCAAATGCCTCTATGCTAACACACACACAGCAGGGGAAATAAAGAGGAGGAATTGGAGATAGGTGCAGGCCTGCAGAACTACAGTCACTGGCATCATGGAGATGTAGGTTGACTCCTTTGACTCAAATGGAAAGGTATGGGCTCTTTAGGAAGGTCAGGCAAGGGAGATGAGAAGGTGGTGTTGCTCTCTATGTCAATGACCAGCTGGAGATAATGGAGCCTAACCTGGGGATGGATGAGGAGCTGACTGAGAGTTAATGGGTCAGGATTAAAGGCAAGCAAAGGACAGGTGTCTCTATAGTGGGGATCTGCTACAGATTGTCTGAGCAGGAAGACCAAGCAGATGAGGCCCTTTACAGAAAGACAGGAGTGGCCTTGCCTTCACAAACTCTGATTCTCATGTGGGGCTTCAAACACACAGGTGTCTGTTGAAAGGACAACACAGAGAGGCATAAACCTCTTGCGTTAGGAGCTTCTTGGACTTTTTTGGTGATAAATTCCTCTACGGGTTGGATAGATGCGCCAAGGAGGAGGGGTGCTATGGTGGATTTTGTTCTGACAAGGAGGGGCTAGTGGGGAATGTGAAGCTCAGGGACATTCTGACCTACAGTGTCTGTAAAATAGTGGAGTTTGAGATCCTTAGGGCAGCAAAGAGGTTGTACAGCAAGCTCACTACTCTGGAGTTCAAGAGAGCAGACTTCAGCCTCTTCTTGATAGAGTACCAGGGGATACTTGGTAGAGTACCTGGGGCTCCCTTCCTCTGGAGGGAAGGGAGCCCCAGGAGAGCTGGATGATATTCAAGGCTTGTCTCCTTGCAAGGGAAATCAGACAAGGATGCAGGTGGCCTGCACATATGAACAAGGCACTCCTGGCCAGATTTAAAACACAGCTTATAGAGGGTGAAAGCAAGGAAAGGTAGCTTTTCCTTAAAGGGAGGAATACAGAATTCTGTTTATATCAGCTGCTACTGCTTTTCCATCACTGTTGGCTCAGCCAAATGCAGTTTCCTCGGCTCTAGAAATTGGCCTTGCTCAGCTTGATCCCCTGCTCTGCCTCAGGATGTCCCTGCACTAGGGCTGTTTTTCCTGGCAAGTGACAGTTCACTATCCTCAGGTTCCAACCTTAATCTATAATTTTTTGAAGGACGGGGAGAGAGCAGGATTTACTCTTTATCATTATGTCCATTTGTTTAATTACTGCATTAATTTCTAAGTTCCATTAATTGGATGTAGTTTGCTGGAGTTTTTTTCTCTTCCCAGTACTTCAAGTAAATCTTTAAAAGCTAGTCAACTCAATTTACTTCTACCCTTTTCACATACATACACATCTTAATTCATTAGCTTCACTCAGTTGAATGAGAGTGAACTGCCATCAGTGAGAACACAATTCCAAAAGTGGTTTGTGGAGTATAGCTTTTATTTTTAAGTGTCTTCTTTCACATTTTGTTTTTCATCTCTACTGTGAGATTTTTGATACAAAACTGTAGCTTGTGTTGTTGAGCATCACAGTACAGTGTTGTGGAATTGAGATTACACAAGTGGTAGGGTCTGTGAACAACACACATAGATAATAGCACCTCAAGATGTCAGTCAGAGTTGATAAACTGACTAATTAGAGAAATAGTTGGTAGTGCTGGTAGCTTTTTAAATAGTTATGTGCTTGGATGGCTGGAGTATTAAGAGAATGCAAGACACTCTACTTGGCAGCAGATGAGAAGCTATACATGGAGTTCGTACTCCAGCAGGGATATACATATGTTCAGCTTTCACAGAAGGATAGCTTTTAGTTCCAGTTTTAGTACAGTGTTTAGCTTTTAGACCAGTTTTAGTACAGTGTTAACTATCCATAGTTGAAGTATTTTGCTATATGAAAATGAGGACAAAATATGTTTATGTAAATATCTTCAGTTTAAAATCAAAACTTCTCTAGCTGCAGAGAAGGCAGCAGTTGAGCACTAAAAATTAGCAGTTACAAGCACAGTTGCACAGAGGAGCTGTCAGTACTGAAAAATACAAATTCTATTATATGTAGCTGACCATCTTATACATAGATATATGCTTTTCTTACTATAGTAAAGTTTTATAAAGCTAAAGGAAAAATGGTGAAGCTGCCTCATGCCATTTGTGGAGGACTAGTTCCTTTTGTATGTAAATAGTAAGAGTTCCAGGAACATCTGTAAATAGCTGTGAGGGAACTGGAGTGTTAGCTGGGGCACTTGTGGAAGGGCTTTGTTACTGCAGAACATGCTCAAGGTTTGTGTGGCCTGTTCTGTAAAAGATACATGCAACAAGATCAGTCATGACAGGTGACCTTCCCACCTACGTCCAGGAAAGCCTTCCTTTGGCAAGAGAGTGTTTTCCCAGCATGAAAGAAAATGATGCATTTTTAGAGTGGCTGGCTGTACTTTAGGCTTGTATATAGTGTGCATTCTTTGTTTTCTCCAACACCCAGAGGTCATTGAGTGCTAAGAAGTCTGGGGTACTCTTAGCAGTACTGCTGAGAAATACCCTGAGTCATACCCTTTGTATTTTTACTTCATGAAAGTGACTAAATGTATAGAAGTGGTGACTTAGTTATGCATTAAAAAGCAGCAACTAATTAGGGCTTACTATTGAATTATAGATGTATTTTATGACTAGAAATAATATCTCTGTTTTTTTATCTATAACAGTTTGAGAAATGAATACAATTTGAGAGATGCTCCATCATGGATAAAATAATAGCCTGGGACTGCAGAATTTCAAACACATCAACACTGTTGATCCAGCTGTGCCTGCACATGTGTTTTAACACTGGGCTTTGTTTGCCCAGTTTTGGCATTTGGACCTCAGCATTTCAGTGTGTACATTTCATAATGAAGTGCAGCTTTTTTCACACTGACACTTTCCTAATGAAACTTCAGTGTAGAGGCACCTTCTGCTAAACTACTGCTGTGATGGCAGGTGATTTGGGCCTGGTGGTTTAGCAGATGTACTAGCACATCACTGGTCATTTGGGCCAAATGGCTTAAAAGCTGGGGGAGAGATTGAGTCTTTTGGTGGAATGAGGTAGCACACTGTCATAGTCTTGGAAAGGCTGCTGTTGGGGTGAAGAGCAGTTCTAATCTGAAAAGCTGGAATTGTTGCCCACGGTTTTAGTAACTATGGTAGAAATTGCGGAAGCAATGCAAACTTTCAGGTATTTTCAAAGCAATATGGGCAACTTCATTGGATTAAGAGCTTTTTTCTAACTTCATGTAATGAAGTTAGATGGATTACTGTCTCATCTTGTAATAACTCTCTTTTTTCAACCAACTTTCTGCTCTGAGACATAACTGGGAACAAGGTAAACAATATCCTTTGTATTATTTATAAGGTCACTCTAAAAACCAAACAGAGTTAGTAAAACTTGATTTCTTATTTTATGTGTTGTAGCATGTGATTCTTGTACATAAGTGAGTTTAGATCAATATGACATTTTTAGGAATTTCGTAATACTGTAAGTGAAGTCATTACAAGTGCTGTAAGAGTATTGATTATAAACAATGCATACTGTACAAAAACTTAACAGCTGAACTTCCTTTTGAAGCAATTCTTAGTAAATTATTCTCTTATATGCAGTAGGGCACTTCATTAGTACAGCACTGGTATTTCTGTTGCTTTGAGTGCAAGGATGTTCTTAGTTTCAAGTGTTTACTTGAATGTTAACAGCTTCTACAACTGTTAAAAACTTCTTCTATTAAAAGCCCCAATAAAAGAGCACTATTTTCCAGCACTTATGAAGACAATATTCTCTAATAAAAATTAAATATCCTTGAAAGATGATCCACCACTTCTTGATATCTACCCGTCTCAAAATTTTGTATTTCTTTTAGAAATACAAGGTACTCTGTAACAACCTGTAATATCAAGAGGAAGGTGAAGCTAGGTCAAAGTGGAACACTTCTTTTCTACTGCTTGTCAGTACTTTCTGCCATCATTCAAATTACAAGCAAAAGAGTGGCAAATTTATTTTTTATGTCCTTCATTAGTATTGTCACTATATCTGATGGATCCAAAATGGTTCAGTTGTAATGTTCACTTCAAGCTGTTTGCCTTACCTGTTCAACAGTTCATGTTTTCTGAGGAGTTAAGACTCCAGAGACTTTCTGGTTGAATTACTCTTTTCTTGAAGTGTTGTGTTGCATATTCATTGTGCATAGATATATTATCCAGTTTTATTACCACTAACTCAGGTAAGTTATAATTCTGAAATTTGAATGTAAATGCAATGCTCGCAGTAAATGATGGCTGTTGATGATGGGTGCTTTTTTTTTTTTTTTTTAATAGGAAAGCTATTTAGTAATGTGAATTTAGGCTTCCTCAGATTCCTATTTGTTGTGCTTACACTCAACAGTCACACTTGACTGTCCCCCATCCCACTCCTCTGGTCTGTTATTAACCAACCCTGGTGCATCGCTCATCTAAGCCATGAAAATAGATTTGTGCATGCAGCGTAGGCATCTCTGTGTTTTAAAGACTTCAGGGGAGACCAGAAAAGTAAAATTAGTTTTCAATTAGTTCTGTTAGATTGCTCACCCATGGGTTAACAAAACTGATCCACAGCTGATTAGCAAGTTACTTTCAAGTGTGTTCATTCCAGAATAACACTGGTTACTTTCCATATTGAAAACATTCTTCTACATTCAAAATAGCTTAATAAGACTTGCCACAAACATGAAGTTGATACCTTAGGATCTTATGTGGCCATCCCTCAGAGCAACCAGGGCAAAGAGAGGAGGAAATCCCAAAAGTGTCAAGTCTGGACCAAAAGAGCTGTCAAAGTTCTGGAAAATTCAGGTTTTGTCTGAAGTTTATGAAGACTTCTCGTTTCAAAGACTACCCTCTTTGGTCCTCAGGCTTATTATGACTTACTTAAGGAAAACAGGTATTTAATGTCCTGCTACCAAGATAGCTTATCCAGAAAAGCAGAAACAAATCTAAAAAATATATGAAACCACTGTAAACAAAGGCAGCAGAAGCATGAAAAAGATCTTTCAAATTGTGATACCAAATTTCAGCAGATCTGTTAGCTGATAATGTGCTTGTTTGAAACTTGCACAAACATGGAAAGGAATAAAAGAAAAGGTAAAAATTTAGAAATGAACTTCAAATAAAATTTTAATAAAATAAATTAAAAGTGAAGTCTCGCTGAATTGCTACAGTAAATGCGGTGATGTGTATAAAGTTCTGGAGAGCTTTTTGGTAAATTTTTAAGAATATTTTGAGAGCCTCTGCTCTAAGCTTTATTCAAAATAAAATTCTGTAGCTATTATTTAGAAAGGAAAATGAAAATTTACAAGAACTTCATGCTCAAATGTCTTCCCTTATGATGGAATTTGAAGTAATTATTAAATGTATCAAAATGCCTTACTTTATACTCAGTTCCACACAGATATTTTGCCTTAGCAGTGGCTCTAGATGAGGATTTCTACAGTATCGTGAAGGAAGTTGTCCATGCCAAGCTCTCAAAGGGCAACTCAGTTTTCATGGAAAGTGAAAAAAAGCCTTTGAAAATTTCTGAACATTTTGCTGCAAAGTCTTTCTTTCACCTCTTCTCTTAAAACTAGCAGAAACTTTCTTACATTTATGGAGATCAGTTTCATTAAATATGCCAGCTGGGAATATTTGTGCTTTAACGTCAGTGTGCTAATGTTGCGATCATCTTATGGCATGGTCTCATTCTTAATATTTTGCTTTTACAAACTTTGAACTATAAAAAATCCTTACAATGACTAACTCAGGGCATATGTGGTGTATGATTTCAGGTAGTCTTGTCAAGGTATTTTGAGACCATATTTGCTGCTACTTGACATAATTTTCTCTGTAGATGGTTCCTAAACATGAAAGTTTCTTCAGTAGTATGGCAGCATTGTGACAGATGTCACAAATATTCCTTCTCAAATTTTGATTTTTAGCTTTTTTCAAATACTCTGTTTAGAAAACAACCCTATTATCTGATGAGTCTACCCTCTGTCAAGTATTCCTTCAGCAGAAGGGACTTTGAAGAGTTAAAGGGTAAACTTGCAAAATCAGTTATTTATCAGAATCCAGAAGTAGTCACAGTAACAAGTACCAGCAGGTTTTTGGATTGAAAACTTATTTGTGTGGGTTTGGGCAAGGCAGTCTTCTCCACGTATTAACACACTGGAGAAAGAAGTGTCAGGCTCTGGGAGAGACATGTTCCTGACATTTTCTTACTTCACTTAGTCACTAAGACATGTGGGAAAGAGCTGATACTTTGGGTTCAGAACATGGCTTTGAACTTCTCTAGTGTTTCTTTAAGAATTTGTACACAATGCAATGGAAGTCAGCAAAGTGACAGTAAAAAATGGGATTAAGTGAGCAGCTGTGTACTTGAATATTGGAGCCTATTTTACCAGAAGAGATGCACTTCAGCTTCCTAAACAACTCAGCCTGGCTGTGGAGGAGGGGAGACAGAGACTGTTGGAGGTATTTAATGTGAATCTTCCATCAGACATGTTGATATGCTCTTCTTGACCTAAATGGACCTACTTGCACACCAGAGCTTTGGGAACGTAGGTTCACTTTTATTCGTATTGGTACTGGTCACTGGATATTCACAAACCTTTCAGATGCTGAACTGTTCTTTCTAAATCTACACAGTTGATCACCAGCTGGGCTGAGGGCTCTATCAGCCCTCTTAAGAATCAGTGTTTCCTAGGAAATCAAGCAAAGTGAATTTGGGGGAGGATTTTTTTGTTGTTGTTGTTTAATCTCTCAGCTCCCTATGTATTGTCACTTTCAGCTCTGGCCTGATATTTTGTGCATAATGCTTTATGAAAAGCGCATGCCTCATGTTGAAGTATATTAATATTTGTATATCAGTTTGGCCAGTGTAATGTTTTTAGACTCTGAAGAAGAGGGGAGCAGAAGGATGTAAGAGTGTCATTTCACTTTGAACACTGGTATGTTTTTCTCTCCTTTTGGCTACTAGCATGAACTTGCAAGCTAAGTGTCTTTCCCCAGGGCTGTGCTCTTTTTTACTGCGTGGCTTGAAATGCAGCATTCAGCTCAAACATGTCCATGTTAATTTCTTTCTGCCTAAAATTACAGTAGTGTCCTCTTGCATCTATTACTGATGCAATCAGAAAACCATAAGTTCAACTTAGAAAAGAAATCATATGCTCTGGTATTACTGCAGCTTCTATAGATAAGCAGAATAAAAACAGAATTTCCCAAATAATAGGGAAAAATTAATGGGGGTAAAATTTAGGCTGGAATGAGATTTACCTTGATGTGGAAATAATGGGGTTTTTTTTCCCTTTACTTTAGACTGCACATGCTTTTTCTATTGCTGCTGTGGATGTAGTTGACAAGATACATCTGTTCAAGGTGCCAGTAGGGACAAGACCCAAAGAAAGATGATCCAACAACCTCATTGACTGAGGAGGGTGGAAAGACTCTTAAACAATTGGAAGCTCATCTGGATTCCCTGCCAGAGAGGCCTTTACAGTTAAGAAGAGATTGCACTGTTCAAAACTTCAATGTAATCTCTTTAATTCTGTGCATTAAGCACAATCTTTTAATTACTGCAGAGTGTCTTGGTTTGAAAAGACAGATGTCTGCTAAGAAAGGTAGGAGGCCCTCTTGAAATGGAAAATGTAAACCTTCTCCCTCTGAATTATTATAATTTTGAAATTAAGGGGCTCTCAGGCAAAGATATGGGAGTAGGAGTAACAGTTCTTTATTAGGAAAAAAAATAGAAAATAATAAAAATCAGTAATATAAAACAACACTGACAGAGTCAGAATATGACCTGAGACCCTGTGGGTCAGGGTGTTGGTAGCAGTCTAATTGAAATTGTGGCTGCAGTCCTCCTGGAGTGGCAGGTGTGGTTCTGTTGAAGCAGTGATCCTATAGAAGGGTGTAGTCTTCCTCTGAAGATCCAGTGGTGGTGTAGATGGGCCTGGTCTTCCAAAGACTGCCTCTTGTGTTCCAATCTCAGATTATATCCAGGTAGACATGTTTGGCTCCTCCCCCTGGGTGGAGCATCTCACAGTGGGATGATGCAATTTTATCAGTCATGCAGTGAGACTCACAGAAGATATCTCCCCAGAGGGAGGATTGGTTGTGGAAGAGATAAAGAAAACTGCCCAATTAACAGAAGATAACTGCCCCACCTCTGGCAGATGGCAATATTATACACACCCCCAACCACATCTTGCTTTTGCAACCTAAGACACAGAGTTAAAAGAAGGATTTGGAAGGAATGTAAAATTACCTTCCAAAGCCACAAGTGGTTTTAAATATGAAACATAAAGTCATAGGATCATTAAGACTGGAAAAGACCTTCAGGATCATCAACTCTAACCTTTGACCAAACACCATGTTAAACTAGACTTGTGGCACAGAGTGCCATGTCTAGCTGTTTCTTGAACAAGTCCAGAGATGGTGACTCCAGCATGTCACTGTGCAAACCATTCCAGTGATTGACAACCCTTTCAGTGTGGAAGTTCTTGCTGATATCCAACCTGAATCCCACCTGATGCATCTTGAAGCTGTTTCTCCTTCCCCTGTCAGTGACTGCCTGGGGGAAGAGACTGACCCCCATCTGGCTACCAGCCCTGACCCTCCTTTTCTCCAGGCTAAAAAAATACAGTTCCCTCAGCCACTTCACATAAACCTGAGCTCTAGCACTGATCCTTGGGGAACATCTCTAGTGACTGGCCACCTCCTGGATGCAGCACCATTCACCACCACTCTCTGGGCCCAGCGTCCAGCCAGTTCTTAACCCATGTCCAAGCCATGGAGAATCCATATCAGAAGTTTTACTGAAGTCCAGGTAGATACTATCAGCCTTTCCCTTATCCACTAAGCAAGTCACCTCACCTCACCATAGGGGGTCAGCTTGGTGAAGCTGGATCTGCGTTTCCTGAACCCATGTTGTCTGGGCCTGCTCCCTTGGTTCTTCTGCATGTGACAAATGATGACTGTCAAGATGATTTTTTTCCACAATCTTTCCATTCAGAGAGGTTAGGCTGACAGGCCTGTATTCTCCTTTCAGCCCTTCTTCTGGGTGGTCAACCTCCAGTCCTGGTAACAGCCAAAACTGAGGATAAATGAAGCGGAGTGGCTTTGGGAGTTCTTCCACCAACTCCCTCAGTACCCTCAGGTGAATGCCATCCAGTCCCACAGACCTGTGTGTGTCTAAGTCAGGTCACTAACTACTTCCCCCTGGATTTAAGGGGATCTATTCTGCTCCCCATCTCTGTCTGCCGACTCTAGGTCTGTTTGCCCCGAGAATAAGCGTTTGTACTGTTAAAGACTGAGACAAGGCATTAAATACATCATTATCCTCGTCCTTGATGAAAATATTCTGCCATGTGTCCAAAAAAAGGATGGAGATTTTTGGTCCTTCTTTAGTTGCTAATGCATTTATAAAAACACATTTTATTATCTTTCACAGCAGTGGCCAGATTGAGTTTTAGCTGAGTTTTTGCCTTTCTAATTTTCTCTCTACATGACCTAATAATATCTTTGTACTCTTTCTTATCTGCCTGTCCCTTCTTCCAGAGTTCATAAACTCTCTTTTTTCCCCGAAGTTCCAGTGAAGGCTCCTTGTTCAGCCAGACTGGTCTTGTTCAACTCTGGCTTGTCTTTTGGCACATAGGGATGGGCCACATCTGCGCTTCCTCCTTAGAGTATGTCCATTCTTCCTGGACCCCTTTGTTTTTAAGGACTGTTTCCCAAGAAACTGTCTGAACCAGTGTCCTGAACAGGTCAAAGTCCACCTCTGGAAGTCCAAGACAGAGGTTTTGTTGACCCCCCCTTCCTTACTTCATAAAGAAAGCTGGATCATTTCAGGGTCAGTCTGCCCAAGATGTCCCCTGACTGCCACATCTCCCACCAGCCCTTCTCTGTTTGTAAACAGCAGGTCTAGTGGGTCATTGTCCCTTGTAGACTCACCTCCAGCTGTGTCAGGAGATTATGTTTCACACACTCCAGGAGCCTCCTAGACTGCCTCCTCTCCACTGTGTTGAGTTTCCAGCAGACATCCCACAAGTTAAAGTCTCCCACAAGAGCAAGGGCTGGTGATCATGAAACACCAGCCACCTTTTTATAGCATACTTCATCTGCCCCTTTGTCCTGTCTGGGTAGTCTGTAACAGATTCCCCCTGGGATGTCTGCTTTGTAGTTCTTTCCCCTGATCCCTACTCACAGGCACCCAACCTCATCATCACTGTCCTTGAGTTCTGTACAGTCAAAACCCTCCCTAATGAGGGAGGGTTTCAGAGCCGTCCCACCAACCCTCCTTTTCATAAGATCTCTTACCAAGCCCCTGGGAAGGCAGCAGCCTCCCCTGTGGGATGGGTCCAGCCAGCATTCAGTGCCGTCAGTTCCCTTTGGAGGGGAGGCACCGACAGCAGTTACACTTTCTTAATACCTGTAGTTGGGATGTGCCCAGTGACTGACTTGCTCTGGGTAACCCCCAGACAGACCTTCATCTCCACTATCATTTGCCTGACTCTGGAGTTGCAGAGCGTCATATCTATTCCATGAGGGCACCTGGGAGGCAGGGAGGGGATTCTTCTGCCACCCCAAGCAGGGATCTGTTTCAATTTCCGCCATCTTTAAGGTCCCCTCCCTTTGCCTGATGGCAAGAGAGCTGGGGCTGCTTTCATTCTTGCATAGTCTCCATCTGCTGCATTTCCCTCAGGGATTAAAGGGTGTGACTCCACCAGTCTATTTCACACGATCCCTGATAGTCCTCAGCCTCTCCACTTCGTCTTCAGTCTTTGATATGGATACTTAAGCAGGTTAGTCTTAGAGAGGCAAAGATCCCTCATAAGGTAAGAAAATCCATCATGTTACGTGTGAACAGCACTTATGTCATGTAAGCATGGCATTTTTCATGCCACTCTTCACCCATAGTGTATTTCTGGCATGTGTGCTCTTTTAAATAACAGAGTGAATTTTTAACAGGAATAGGTTCCAAACTTTAAAATTCTTCACAGCTATAGCAGATCCCTAAAAGCACACATTAGGAAATCATAAACTGTTGTACAATGCTAAAGATACAGGAGTAGCAACATGAGAAAGGTGAAACAGGGCTCTTGGTCTTTGCAGATGAGTTAGGATTTGTGCTGGGTATCTCCTGTGCCAGAACTGAAGAGGAACCATTTACCCTTTGTCTCCACCATTCATCAAAGACAAAGTGAAGGCAATAGAAAATGCAAGTCCAGAGTAGTCCAAACTACTGCTGGAGGATATTGGATAGCTTCTCTCTACCCACAGGGCTGCTGCCCTTGTGATAACTCACTGTCTGGGTCAGGCCTTGGCAATAAGGCAGGCATAACCTTAAACATTTATGGACAACTACTCTGTCAGAAATCTGTTAAGTTTTTTTGGGAAACTGATGTTTAAATAGATGGTAAATGTTGATATGACTTACTGGGATACTATTTTTTTTGTTTGGTTGGCTTTTAGGAGTCTTTGCCCTGTGAAATTTCAGAAATTCACTGTAAAAAATAGAAAATTGTGTGATATTGTTGATTACAAAAGAGAAAAATGGCACTGAGGTAGAATTGCATTGTTTTTCTGGAACTGGAAAATATTCTAAAAATGGTCATTTTTTACTGTTTCTTAATATTTCTTTCTGTAGCTATTTATATATTCTTCACTTCTAACTCAGTTTGTAAATATTGAAATTTTTGAAAGCTACTTGGTTATTACTTTTCCTGAAAGTAGGACACTTAGATGTTTAAAAGGTGCTAGAAATTGTATCTGAAATGTTAAGGTTAAATTTATGATTAATGAAGATACTAACCTCTGTGGTTATCTCATCTCTTCATGTTTAACATTTTTCTCAAAGGTTAATGAAACACAGAAAACATTGTGAAACCAAGAAGATGATTCTTGTGAAAAAAAAAAAAATGTATAGAAAGATCATTAAGATTGAACTAATCTTTGAAGGCCTGTATCTATGAAAAAGCTTTCTCCCCCAAGACTCTGGATCAGGGAGATATGCATTAGTTTAGCATTAGGTATTTGGTAATACTAATAATTCATTTCCCTTTAGTAAGAATGGTTATCAATTGTTCTGTTTACTAGTGGTAAGAAGATTTCCTATTTCCTGTCATAGTCAAAGGAAAAACATATTTTGACCCTGTCTACTGCAGATAAATAAAATGTTCAAAAACAAAGCACCTTTTTTAAAAATCTCTGTTATGTAAATTCTACTACTAATAATTTCTTTATTACACATTGTCACTGTGGAGACAAAAACCAGACTTCACACTAACTTACACTGTAGCATTAGAAGGTGAATCTATATGCAATTTTGTTGGAATTACAAGATCATAGGCAAAATAAGTCTTCCTCTTCTATGATGTGGAAGCAGTATTTTTCTGCATACCAAGAGGTGTTACATGATGAACTGGGTAATTATGACACAATCAGTTAGTTTGTTGCTTAATTCTTTGTTGCTTAATTAGACTACTAATTCTGTAGTCTAGGAACACTGAAGCAAATATTCTGTGTACAACCAACAGAAAAGAGAAGAAAATAGACAAAGAGATTATGAAAATGAAATCTTTATCCAGGTATATGCAATTCCCAAAAGATTTGTTCAAGACTCGCTAAGAAAATGAGTCTATTGCACAAATCAGGCAAATTTGTAAAAGCAGCTAGAGGCCTACACGTTACTAGAAATTATTTATGGAAACAAATTTTTTGGGGAATCTTTGTTCTCAGAAAGTAATGTGTCTCCTTTTCCTGATCAAGACCAAGGAGACCTCCTGGCTTCAAAGTGTGTCACTCATTGGTCATGATAGGTCAGCTAATGCCACATCACTGAACCCAGTGGCATCCCATGGATGTGGTCACAAACACAAATAAAGGCTCCAGTTCATGAAGCCCTCATATAGTACAGAAGAGGAATGAGCTCCTGAAATGTTGACACTTGTAATCACTCCTCTCCAGCAGAAGAGCTAATTTCCCCTGTCCTTCATGTGTATTAATCATGTGAGGTTATAATTATAACCATTCTTTATAGTATGCTTCCCATACCATGACAGGGGCTGGGTCCATCATATATCATTCATTCATCTCAAAGCACTACGGTGGAACAGGTTGCCCAGAGAGGTTGTGGGCTCCCATCACTGGAGATGTTCAAGGCCAGGGTTAATGGGGTTCTGAGTATCCTGGTCTAGGGGAAGGCTCCCTGCCCATAGCATGGGGGTTGGAACTGGATGATCTTCCAACCCAAACCATTCAATGATTCTGTGATTAAGTGATGAGTATTTGGTTCAATCTGAGCTCAAACAGTACTCTAGCACAACAGTCTTCCCTCTAAACTGGGGAGAGATGGATTTGATAAGTGGACTGCTGGATGGATAAGGAAGTTGTTGGGTTGCATCCAGAGTATAGCTGTCAATGTCAGAGTCCTGATGCATAACTAAATTATTGATAATTGCTGTTCTTCATGGCTTGTGCTGCTGAAACAGGGAGCATCTCTGACAGTGCCTTCAGATTGCTGTATCAGTTTGTGATCTGTAAGGTGCCACTGATTTGAAGTGCCTAATCAATGACTGCTAAAGAGCAGATGAGTGCTGAAGAGTCACTAAAGCAGCTGCATTCATCTGGGATAAGGCACACCATAATGTTATGGAAAATGTGCTTAAAAGCACACTGAACAGCAATTCCTAAGAATTGTAAGAAGTTATATTTATGATTGCACTTCAGTAGAGAACAAGTTAATAAAAACTTTAACCATACTTGTGGTATGCCATAAAATATTTCCATGAAGAGTATATAAGAGTATATACTCTTAGATAAGCCAAAGTCTCTGAAACAGGAAAAATATAAAGCTCTTTTCTATAATGAACTTTGACTGAAAAAGTAAGTGCAGAAGATCTTTTCTGAAATCTTTTCTAGACCTTTTTGCTGATCTGTAAAAACGGGCAGAGGAACAACAACTTGGAGAAGAAATTTTATCTTTGAGAAAACTTGAACCAAGATTCAGAGCATAGACCAGCTGCCTAAACATGTGTTAATATTTCTCTGGCAAAGAGCCTTCTTCCTGTAGTGATTGTTTATCCTTTTTTTGGTGGTAATAATTGGTTAGAGCACAGTCACTTGCAGCTGTTCAGCACACTGAGTTCCAGCAGAGATCATCAAGGCTTTGTGTGTGTTAAGGTTCTGTTTGGAAACCACTGAGTCTCTAGAGTAGTTTGCTTCGGAGAGTACTTTTGGCAATTGGTGGTTCTACTAAAAGAAATGAGATAAACTTCTGCTTGTAATTTTTAGTTGAGCAATTGGGTTGTGGTCTTAATGCACAACCCAATTTGTGTCTGTGAAAAAAACCCCAACAACCAGATTGTCCTTTATGAATTTCCTAGGTTTTATCATCTGAACATTTGGAGAATGCATAGTTTTGACAAAAAAAAAACACAAAAAAAAAAAACCTCAAAAAACAACTAAATGCCCACCCTGCCAGGTGAACAGCTTTTCCACAACATCTCCTTTTTCCCCTTTTGTGCACAAAGGTATTTGCGTATGAAACTGTTCTCTGGGTTGATAGATATTGCTTATTTCTCACCTGAAATGAGTCAAACATAAGCATCAGTTGGTAGGTTTTTCTGTCTGCAGAGTTGGAAAAGAGAGCTAATAGAAAGCCATAGCTGAGTTCTAGCGTCCTCATCTCTGATTTTAGTCTGTATTCAGAAAACAGCCTAATTTTCTTACTGTTCATGGATCTATGCTTTGCAGCAGCTAACTGCAACAAGATACCATGTAGGAAACTGAGTTTCCCTGGCAGGTTATTCATTCAAATGACACAAAAGTTCTAGCTTGAAGTTCAATGGGTTGCTTCATATTGAGTTATCCCTGAGGAAATATCTTTTGTGGGCATCTATGATGACTTCTTTATCTATTCAGGTTTAGTTTAGCTGCAGTTTCTTTCAAAAGTGACAGAATACCAAAGTCAGTAAGTTTTCCTGCTCTTCAAGTATTTGAAAAGAACTGGTGGCGTTGCATCTGTGATTCTTTTATTACTATTGTTTTTACACCTGTCTGGGAAAGGAATCTCAGACTTCACACTGGCACTAATGGGGTTCTGCAGAGCTCCATTTTAAGCCCAGTTCTCTTCAACTTCTTAATAAATTACTTGAACACAGGACTTGAAGGGATAATAAGTAGTTTACCACTTACACTAAATTAGGAGGAGCTGTCAACTCCCTTGAAGACAGGGAGGCCCTGAGGTTCTGCAGGGAAACTTCTACAAAGCAGAAGTCTGGGCAGTCACCAAGCCTATGAAGTTTAAAAAGGGCAAGTGTCAGATTCTGTGATAGGGCAACCCTAGATGTACAGATAGAACAGGGAATGAGAGTCTGGAAAGAAGCACTACAGAAAGGGACCTGGGGGTCTTGGTCAATGACGAATTGAACATAAGCCAGCAGTGCCCTGGCAGCCAGGAGGGCCAACCCTGTCCTGGGGTGCATCAGGCACAGCATCACCAGCCAGGCAAGGGAGGGGATTGTCCTGCTCTGCTCTGCACTAGGGCAGCCTCACCTCGAGTGCTGGGGGCAGTTCTGGGTGCTACAAAATAAGAAAGACATTGAGCTGTTAGAGAGCATCTGAAGGGGGGGCACCAAAGATAGTGAAGATTCTGGAGGTGAAGCTGTGTGAGAAGCGGCTGAGGTGACTTGGTCTGTTCAACCTGGAGAAGAGGAGACTGAGGCTAGACTACAATTTTCTCATGAGGGAAAGTGGAGGGGCGGACACTGATCTCTGTGTTGCAGGTTTTTGTTCTTCTATAAATCCTGTAACATAATTCAGCTTTCCTATCCTGAAATCTGGTCAAAGTGCTTGAAATTCTAAAATATTTTTCTTGATGGAGAATTTCTGTTAAATCTTCTCAGTATGTAAGTTCTTTAAAGCATAATATTTTAAATATTATGAGATTTTTTCCCAATTAAGCTCTCCTTTTGCATTTCCATTGACATAATAATTAGAAATTATTTCAAAATAAAAGACAAACAATGTATGTGGATTAATCCCATAGAAAATATGTCGTTTGAAACAGAAAAATACAAAGGAATTCACAAAATTAATAATTTCTGATAACCTAGATTCAAATTTATAATAATTTATGTGAAAATGGGTTGTTAGTGTGTGATTTTCTTTTGGCTTTTAAAGGTATCTTGCTTACAAAACCGTGTCTTTGTTCAATAGTTACACAGTAATGTGTTTTAATGCATCCTTCCTTTTTGCCTTGAAATTCTCATGATTGTAATAGTTAAATGTTTAAAAATTTAGAAGATGTAGTTTTAATAAGCTCAGAAAATTTTCATACTTTAAAAAAGGCCGCAGTCTCAGCAAGAAGTGGTTTGTCTTCATTAAAGAAACATTTGGAATATGATGCATAAAAAGCAGAAGCTATCTGGTCACTCAGTCTACAACTGCTTATGTGTATCTGCTTGCCATACATAACAAATACATCTACAGAGAGTACAATGTAAATGAAAGTATGGATTATTCTTGAAACTTTACAATTTGTGTATTATAATTTGTGAGTACATTGTGTTATCTGTAAAACACAAAGCAAACTTTATTGTACTGTAAAATAGAGCATTTTATACAGGTTCCAGTTTTTGGAAGGAGTTACTTTTTCTCGCCAAGATGAGGAAAGCATTGTCACTTGTTTGAAGTCTACAAGAATTTCACAGTGCACAAGAAAAAGGTACTACAGCTAGTACTACAAAATTAATTGCATTTCAAATTTTTCTGCTTTTTCCTTCCAGATACATACTGATCCGACAAACTGATGATCAGTAACACTGAAAAGGATCCTAGTTCTAGAGCTTGTATTCTTCTTCTGATCACAGCAGTTTGCATTCCAAATCACTTAACCAAAACGTGCAAGGAATTAGTGAGCACAGGAGACTAAATACCCAAAAATTTTTTCGTGACGAGTCATGGGTATGGCTTCCATTTCCTATTTCATGCAGTTACTAGCAGGTAACTGTGCTAACTCACTAGTAACTAGCAGGTTAACAACTGACTTTTTTAATATTGCAGAAAAATCTTCTTTTGAGCACCAAAATCCAAGAAATTTTTTCATCTTTTTATTCAATGAACATACTTGGACAAGACACTGGTCCGAACTAAAGATTTGTTTTCGTAGTTATTTTTCTGCTGGCAAGTGAACTATCACTTAGAGGTGTTGATCTCATATTCCATTAGGCTTTTCTGGGAACTGCTCTGGACTCCTAGGATGCCTGTTCCCTTATTTTGCTCAAGCAAAATGCTGTATAGAGGGGGATTGTGGGTGCTTTGTGAACCCTTCAAGGAGTAATTAAAAGTCACCTTGACTTAATAACTTATGTCCAAGTGCTTGGGGGTTTTCTGTGACTTTTTAAAATTTTCTCCTCTTGGGAGGGTGAATTTATCAGAATTTACATCTTATGTAATCTTTGTCCTCGGATTAGAGGAAAACTTACAATCATATGTCAAGATGTTCAACCACCATGTGTAATATTGCAGTCTCTTCTCCCTACCCACACACTGGCCCTGAGGTGACAGCAGGGAACATTTCAAAAGAATTGCACCTATTCAGATCCATAAGAAAGTTAAGGTTCTTAATAATTTTCTGCTATATAGAAGCATGTCTCTTACAGTATAGCTTGACACTTGATGTGTTGTGACTGATCCCTACTTCAAGTGTGAACTGTGACTGATACTGCAGTGAGACAGAAAGGTGTGACTGCAATTTGCACCTCTACTTCATTCGCCCAAAGAGTCTGTATTTTCTTTATGGGTGTTTTAGAAAAATGTCATGAGGACACCAGCCAAATGCACTGTTAACAGATGTAGCAGTGGCACTTTGAGTCAGACACATAGTCTATCATTCATGCATAAAGCTTTCTTCTTAAATGCATGCATTGCAGGGGGCCCACAACCAGCTGAAAATATTTGCTGATTGTCAGCCAGAGGATGAGTCATTTCATTTCTTGTAGTGCTTTTAAATCAAAGATGCTGTGTTGTGGAGGGAAGAGTTACATTTAACTTTGACAGTTTTCTGCCAGACATCCTGGTTTCCAACCAGTGCACATCTAATACAAATAGGGAGATGGCATCAACCCTTGCTGAGCAGCAGATCTAGTTTTGCTATTAAGTCTCTCTCATTAATATATCAGTCAGCTTTTGTTAGACTGACATTATAGCCTCTGCCTCTATGAGGGCCTATGTTTAATAGAGATTTAGGCAAGTGCAGCATTATTAATCACCACAACTTTTACTCTCATGAAGGCAATCACAATGAAAACAAGGAAAACAAGCCATGGCCATGTTGAGGAACAGATCTGTGGTCTGGGTTTGCTTTATTTGGCTATGATGGAGCAGATGCAGAGAAGGGCTACTCAGGGCAGCCTTTAGTGAGAGGCATTGTTAGGATGCCTAACAACATGGGTATTTTGGCACTTAGATACTTAAAACATCCATGCCTGTATGGATATTGTCACAGACTTGCCAACTAGACATAAATTGGGGTAATTCCTCTGTTTTTTATAGCTGCCACACAGGTGATCAATCAGGCAGGGAAACTGGGAGGAAGCAGCTCCCATATGACATCACCCATATGGGTGTCACTGGTCAGGCTGTGAATTGGAGCAGAGCAGCCCCACTTCATCAGTGGCTTAGTTTGAGGAAGGAGGTTTCTGGTTTGCTTCTCAAAAGGAATCTCCAGTCTTTTACATAATTCAGAGTTACTCTTGTAAGAATTGTTACATTTTTTCCAGCTGGCACTGTATAGTGGCAGAAGTCCTCATGCAAGGACATAACTGATAAAGTAATGATCTCTTTAAAAAGTACCCTAGAGGCTGTAGCTACTTACTCCTCTAGCAACTTGTGGGCTGATTGGCATGCATGTAAGCTGTGCACAGTACTGTTTTCCACACACTTGTCCAGCTGTGCAAAGTGATTCAGTCTCATTCCTAAAGCAGGGAGAAATAAAAAGCCTGTTTCATAATACAGCCAGTATGTCACACACATGCTGTTGGAGAGAAACTATGCCAACCAAAGTATCTTCGCTGGTGTCTGCACAGGTGTGCATGTGAAGTTTAATGCCATGGAATGTTTGGGTCTTGCTGTATAAAAGATAACTAACCAACTGATACCTGAAAATTTGGAGGAGCTCTTGCACTTCACAGATCACAAGCGTACACTACTTTTAAGGGCAAACTGTATCTCTATCAATGTGTCTAGGCTGTTGGTGCGTCCTGTGGAAGTTTATCTTTGCATCATTATTTGAAGATATTTTTTGTAACTGTATTGAAACCATCTTTAAGTCTGTAACACGAAAGGATTTTCTTGACAATTTGAAACAACCGAATAATTTATTGTGCAAAACTTTAGCAGTAAATAGTGAGAAATGTTCTTGCTGTGGGATCATACCTGATCACTGCAATGCAGGAATAGGGTATTGTATACCAATATAGCTTTCTTCTGCTGTCTTGAAATGGGGGTGCTTCCTTTACATGCTGATGCTTAAGAACACACTTATACTCAGAGCATCAGGTTACTTCTCACATAATTAGTTAACCTGTATGGTTGAGGGTGGAGAAGTGAGAGAAGAAATATTTACACCTTAAAAAAGTTACATGTAAGCAAGACAAATAAATAATGTCTGAAGCACTCCCTTAAACTGAAGTCCATTAATTCACTAGGAGGTTTTTCCATACAAAAGTGAGGCCGAAGGAGATACTATGTACCTATGTATTCTGTTGTAGATTCTCCAAATATGTTTATTACTATCTATAGGAATAACTTACAACCTGTGTATGAACTGCCTGCATTTTCCACTGTTCTCTATGCAGATTAGATTATCTAGGCCAATGTTCAAAACATTAGATTTACTGAAATATGTTTTCAAACCTTAAATGTTGCTTTATTTCAACATTTGAAGCTGATACAGTTAAAATAATGCAGAAGCAAAAGCTTATTTTGATTTAAGGAATTATTTTAGGCATTTTAGAAAAAGACTAAGTCTGGCACCTTTATCTTAAATAATTATTCTGTAACAGAGCAATTTAGATACATTTTAAGCAATTCAGCTTAAAAACACAACATTTGTCTAGAAGCAAATCAGTTTTTCACTTAGTGTTTAAAGAAAAAAGACTTTGTGGTGATATAGTGGGTTGACCTTGGCTGGATGCTGGGTGCTTACCAATGCTGCTCTATCCTTCCCCTCCTCAGCTGAGCAGGGGAGAGAAAATATAACAAAAGGCTCATGGTAGGAGATAAGCACAGGAAGAGACCCATTACCATTACAGGCAAAACAGACTCACCTTGGAAAATGAATTTATTACAGTCACACCAGAGTGAGATAATGACAAATAAATCTTAGAAACAGCTTGCCCCCACCCCTTCCTACCTTCTTTCCAGGCTTAACTTTGTTCCCTACTCTTTAAATTCTGCCCCCAACAGCACAGGAGGATGGGGAATGGGGACTGCAATCAGTTCATCACACATTTTCTCTGCTGTTCCTTCCTCCATAAGGGGAGGACTCTTCTTTCCCTGCTCAATTGTGGAGTGCCTTCCACAGGAGACAGAACTCTACATCTGCAGAAGGTTGTGAGTCCTTCCAAAGGGCTGCAGTTCTTCATGAACTGTTCCAGTGGGAATCCTTCTTATGTGGTGCAGTCCTTAAGGGATGTACTGCTCTTGCACGTGACAGGTCAGAAGTCCTGCCAGCAGACCTGCTCCAGCATGGGCTCCTATCTCCATGGGGCCACAGGTCCTGTCAGGAGCCTGGTCTAGAACAGGCATTTTGCAAAGCCACAGACTCCTTTGGACATCCACCTGCTCCAGCGATCCTCCACAGGTTGCAGAGGCATTTCTTTTCCACCATGGACCTCCATGGGCTGCAGAGGCAGAGCTGCCTCACCATGGTCTGCACCAGGGGCTGGCATGAAATTTCTGCTCCAGCACCTGGAGCATCTTCTCCATTTTCACTGGCCTTGGTGTCTGCAGAGTTGCTCCTCTCACATATTCTCATACCTCACTTCTCCATCTGTAGCTGTTTCTATTCAATAAACAGTTTTCATCTTAACTATGTTACCTCAGAGGTGCCAGCACCATCACTGATATGTTCAGACTTGGTCAGCGGTAGGTGTGTACTGGAGTTATCTGGCATTGTCTTCATCAGGCATGGGGGAGCCTTCTAGCAGCTTCTCACAGAAGCCACCCTCTTCGACCAAACCCTTGCCACACAAACCAAAAATATTCAATCCCTTGCCTCTGTGAATCACATATTTTAAAATTATCATTAAAAATTCACATTCGTTACACAATCTTCACTCCAATCAACAACAACAAAAAAATCTCCACACCAAAATCAACATATCAACACAATACCTATTGGCAACTTCATGCCTCTTAAAACAACAGAAATTCCCACGATCATACCACTCTCTAATATTTTTCAGTCCTTGTTTTGCCAGTTACACCTCCCAGTTATTATCATTATCTCAGGTTCCTCATTCCCAAAGCTGGGCAGCCAAAGGAACCATGGTGGTTTGACTTTGGTTGGACACCAGCTGCCCACAAAAGCCTCTCTATCACAGCCTTCCTCAGCAGGAAAAGAGGTGACAAAATAAGGGTGAGATTCTTGTGGGTGAAGATAAAGGCAATTTATTGAAGCAATGGTGACATTTGCTTGCATGCAAGCAAAGGAAAAAAAAAAAACAAAAAAAAACAAAACTCCCAAAATTTTATCCCCTACTTACCATCAGCAAGCGACATCTGGCCACTCCCACTAGGCCCTTTCCCCTTGGAAACAAGGCTTCAGCATGAGTAGTGGTTGCTCTGGAAGATATGCCTTGTAAACAGGAAATGCCTTCCATATCCTCAGCTTTTACATGGAATATCCATTTGTTCAGTTTGGGTCATCTGTCCTGATTATTTTGCTTCCAAAGGTTTTGCCCACCCTATCCTACTGGTGGGGGTAGAATGTTGGAGAGACAGCGCTGATGCTGTGCCAGTGCTGCTCAGCAATAGCCAAAGCACTGGTGGGTTATCAGAACCTTTCCAATTATCAATGCAAAATGCAGAAAGGTGAGGGCTGCTGTGGAAGAAATGAACTCCAGCTCAGCTAGAGACATTGCAGGTGAATATCATATGGTGGTACATACCACCTTTTTTGAAGTTGTGGTTTGTTTCAGCCATTAAGTGGCTTAAAATTGAATATACATTAAGGTTTTTCTGTAGGAAATACATGAATATATTTAAATGAACTATGTTTTGAAGACCAGTGCCCTCCAGATACAAGGCTCTTAAAATTTGTGAGATATCTGCTGTGTTCCAGTTTTCTTACCACAGCGTTTAGAGTGTTTCCAGTTCTGTTGCCATGGGCTTTGTGTTCCCTTTGAGACAGAGTAAAAATTTAACAGGGTAAGAAATCCATTTGGATTTAAGTGAAATGTGCCACTTTGAGCTTGCCAATATAAGTAAAATATCTGTTTAGTCTGGTAACTGCAGCACTAGCAAAACAGCCCCAGCTAAGGAGAAAGAATGCAAATTTCCAAGCTAAAGAGATAAGAGATAAGAAAGATTCCTCGGACCTTGAAACAGACAGCGCAGAGTGACCCAGGAGTTCTTTCTGTACCTTCTGACAAAAACTGAGTACAAGTGTAACTACCTGTAAATGTAACACAAAATCAGAAGAATGAATATGCATGAACCTGTTGTGAAATTCTATGAATATGTAAATTAGCTAGAATAATAAAAAAGGATCAGGAGTTTTCAGAGGCATGCATGCCCATTGAAGGAAAATCCCAGCATGCGCCCGGCACTGTAGTAATAAACATACCGTGCCTTACAATTGTAAGGTTTTGATTTTTCATTGCAATTCACCTTGTGCAGCCAAACACAATTTTTTTCTATCATTTGTTAAAGGTTCATCTACAGAAAATGAGTGGCAAAGGGAAGAAAATATCCTAGCCAAGATTGTATTCTTACTGTCTTTTTCTGCTGAAATTTTGTGATAATGTTGCAATAGCTCTGAAAAACAGTGACTTTAGCAGATAACGAGAGAAAAAGAGACCCACACTAAAAATCCCTGAGTCTGACTGGTTTAGGTATTGTATTTTCCACCTTAAGTGCTGGAACGCCTGAGGCACAATCTATGACCCATTTAGAAGCTTGTAACCCTGCTTATGGGCTGTGGATTTTAAATATATGCTTTCTGCTCTTTCCCTGGTAGTCCTTTGCAAATAAAACTCGTAAAACTAAGATGGGAATATTTGGCTTCTCTTTCAGGAATTACTCTGCTTCAGAAATGGTGAGTTAGCATGTTTTCTGCTTCTTCCCTGGACAGGTTTTATATGAACCAAGAAAACATGTCAGTATTACAGCACAGTGTTTTTCTCAGATGTCAGCTAGGGGAAAAAAAAATTATTGTGTACCATAATTGGTATCTGAAGACATTTTTTGAGGGGATAGGATGGGTGATTTAGGACCATGAGGGCTCTGTGAGGACCACTTCCATCCATGGAGAACTGCTGGCAGTTCAGGGGCTTCTTAGCATTTAGTTTAATTACCACAGATGAGAAAAAAATTGCTTTTGGCCAGCAACACTTGCTGACTTCTCTAAATTAAACCATTACATTATTTCACATCTTAGCAAAATATGCCTTTTGAAATGTTATAAGTAGTTTGCAACCTAATCAAGAAACTTGATCCATTTTGTATTTCTACATCCCATGTCAGTCTCAGTATGGTTCGAGATTTAATCTACTGATGTGTCTGAATTCTTGGGTTTCTGATAACACTCAAATATGAATTCCAAGGGAGGCTAATTTCCTGTGTATAGCAACAAGGATGTGTGACACCAAAGATACATTATATTTATGTTTAGATAGGAAAAGAGAAGAAAACAGGAGATAGCATCAGCTCTTTATTCAAGGTTTTGTGAAATTACTTTTGGTCCTCTGGATCACATGTTTTTAAAGTAGAATGAGGACACAGAAATACAGAAAGGTGTTATTTTTATCTGAAGTGGAACTCACTGATTTTATTGCATATGTCCTCCTGTGTTGCAAGCATGAAGGCTTTTCATTAAATTAAACAGA
Source organism: Vidua macroura (assembly GCF_024509145.1). Taxonomy (NCBI): domain Eukaryota; kingdom Metazoa; phylum Chordata; class Aves; order Passeriformes; family Viduidae; genus Vidua; species Vidua macroura. Next base: position 51,276,481 of record NC_071611.1, read on the forward strand.
GAGATTGTCATAGTTATTGTTGGTTTTTTCCGGTTATCAACAGAGACTAAGTGTATAAAGAAATGTTGTGAGGTTCCTTAAGTAATATATATGCAAACTATGGTGTTAAAAATTTCTTGTCCCTTTATATATTAGTAATTAAAGTAATATAGAAAGTAATTAAAGATGAGGTAAAATTGTTTATAGAATTTAAAACTTTTTAAACTAAAATTTATGTAAAAATTCACTGAAATTATATATATGTGGTGTATACATAAAGATAAATTTAAACAATTTCTGGACCCTTAATGATATTTAGAAATAAAAAGTATCTGATCAGCCTAAGCACAACATCAAAACAAGATACTTGATCAATTTTTGTTGATTTCATTCTGATGTGAAAACCATTTTTTAAGGTGTTGTGGGGAAACAATACATGTGTAAATATTCTTCTTCTGGTACTTCAGTCATTGGAATGGCTTGAGCACCCTGCAAGAAGAGACATCACACTAAATGTGGCAATTTAAAACCATTTCCATCTTCTGTTGCTCTGTTTTACAGACCAATTCATTATTTCTCCACTACAAGACTGTAAATTGGGAAGAAGTTTGTAGATGAAAAAATTTTTACAGAGAAATTTCAATTACCGTGTTGGTTTAAGATTTTTGATCCTTACAATATAATCTCTAAATGTTCCCTGTAAGTATATGAGGTAAACTAACAGTGAGATATGAGATAAACTGATAGCACATGCTATTTTTGCTTTTAATTTCCAGGAAAGTGGTAATGTTTGTGCTTTTTGTGCAATTTCTTTTCTTAAACGCTTATGAAGTTTTAGCTGCAGCTTTAAATATGTATGGTTGGTTGGCTGTCATTTTTGGGCTTTTTTATAAGATGCTGTTGCAGAAAACATTTCCATATAGATGATGGACAAGTTTATTTGTGTATTCATGGACTGATTAGAAACTATACTGGAAATACAGATCAAGAAGTGAGTAATGCTTTTCATTAACAATGGTGTAGGATTAGATGCAAGGAGTCTGAAAGCTCCATTCCTGTTCTGTTTCCAAATGCATTTGAAATGCTTAGTGGTTTTTAGTCATAAATCATGAAGCCAACAGGTTCCATTACTATGCTTTATGATAGCAGAGGCAGTTCTATTGTTAGCCATAATTATAATTATTTCTACATCAAGATATTTCATGCTCTTTCCCCCACATCTAAGGGATAAATAAATTTCACAGATTGTATGTTTCCTGTTTTTTTTTTGGTGCAGCCACACATGGACTGAAGTTATGGGTAAAACAGGAATTTTTTTAATAAAGGGAACTTATGTAACTATTGCAACTGAGTTTGTAAAGACAAGTTTGTCAAATCCTGCTTCAGAGAGACCAGCCAAAAGTGTCAATGATCATACAAATCCACATATTTATTAACTTTGTACGTGGGACTGCACATCAAAACAGGCTCACTTTTATAATGAATATTTATGGTCTTCAATAATCTGATTAACCACAATAAAATGTAACAACCTGCTGGCTCCATGACCTGCTAATTCTTCATCCTTGCTGTCAGTGATACATTTTAATTGTTATTAAACAATTGGAATTCGTTGGACGTTTTCCATGATTGCTCTGTGACAGAAATATAACTATGTAAATATATTGTAATATGAATTACTGAAAGCAATGGGTTTATCTAGACAGTGCTTTTTACATTTTTTATAATTTCAAAGGAACTCACAAACCCTTTAGAAAGTACATCCCTGTGGGCTGCTACATGGCATATACAAACTAATTTTTGTAAATTATGACCATTTGACAGCCTTTAAATTGTATTATGAAAACTACAGGATTCTGAAAATCACAAACTAAAACTACACAATTGTTAGTCAATTGTTCGCATTAATAATTTTTCTTCCTTTTCCAAAGTTTCAGTTATTACTAACTGATTGTAGAGGACATAGATATCTTAGTTGTTTGTCAACAGGTATTCAGCATAGCCACCTGACTAAATTATGAAAAGCACTGAGTTTTGTCAAATGTTGCAGTTGTCAGGGCATTGTCCTTTGGAGATGATTATCTTCTTTCTCTGCTGCACGTTGTGGCACTAGTGGCCTTGCACAAAGTGAGAATATGAGCAGTTCTCAAGTGAAAGAGAACAGAGAAAACATGCAGGAGCAAAAAAAACCTCTGTATTTAACTCAATCTATATTTTCTTTAACAGAAGAAAATCTGTTTAGGAAGAATATAGTAATGGAGATACATTTTTCTACAGTTAGAAGAGAAGGAAAAATTTTAAATAAACAATAATATCTGTCATTCTCAGAGAATGAGCATGAAATGATGAAACCAGAAATACTCTATTGTGTGATTTAAATGAAGAAAATTAGCAGAAAATTATACTTTTAATAATTATTTTGTGTTTAATAATAAAATGTGTTAGCTTTAGCCATCTCTATATTTTTAGACCTTCAGCACCAAGCAAAGAAAGTCTGATGCTACTTTCCTTTAAATGATGAACCAATCCATGATGAACAAATACTTTTTAAATGCTTCCTGATTATTCCCATTTTATTCAGAGGACTACAGATGCAAGCTATACATCATAAGTAGGACACTTTCTGGTAGTTCTGTATTGTGCAGCCTATACTATAATGTCCATATGAACTTATTTTTAATGCTAATTATTGTTATTCTATTTCATCTGTATAGTGCGATTTAAATTTAAAATTAAAAACTAGAAGTTCCCTCTTGATCTTTCTCTGTCCTAGTAGAATTCCCTTGCTGTACACAAGATAAAAGTAGAAGACCAAGTAGTTCTCCTACTCACATTACTTTTTCCTAAATATAAAAGGATAACAACTTGCTAATACATTAGTCATTATATCCCTTTATGGGGTCTCAGAAAAGCAACCTGAGAAAACATTCTTAGATTTTATGGAATACATAAAATCACAGAAAATTTCAGGTGTGCTGTGAATAGCAAAAGTCATAAGTCTGATGAAGTCTACATTTTCTTCAGAAAGGTATTTTTCATCAGCACAGAACCTCAAATAGAACATAATGCTTAACCTTGTTCCAATTTTTTTTGTTTTCCAAAAACTACATCACAGAAAAAATGAATTAGCACAAATTATAGTTTAAAGAGAGAGAATAATGACATTTTTCTATTCTTTTATGAACATGCATAAAAGTCAGTGGGATTGCACACTCCCATGTGCTTATCAACACGAGCAAACCTCAGCTGGCTGCAGTCCTAAAGAAGGATTGTGACCCTTGCTCTCTTGAGACCACCTTTCCTCCCAGATGAAGTGCTTTGAAAACAGACAAGAGTAGCAGTTCAAACACTGCTTTTTTTGGACTCCATGTGCCATTACAGCACCAGGAAAACTGAAAACAGCTTTTATTTTCCCTGAGTAGTGAGGGAGCATCTGTCTCTTGCTGGCTTTGTTTTTGGAGGACTCACTAGTACAGAATCAATGTCACTTTCAAGGGATGCTCCATGAATAGTGTGTGGAGTATCTAACACTTAGTGATCTAAATCACTGAGTTGGAAGGGGGAAAAACTCTGACAGCAGACAGGTATATGCCTCAACTAGGAAGATAAAAATTTTCCTTGTAAATGAGAATTCATTCCATTAGCCTCAGTGAAAGGGAAGCAGCATATTTTTGATTTTTTTCCCCCATTTGAATAATTAGTGAGAGTTCTCTCACTTTCAAGGAGTTAATTTTGTATGTTTAAAAAGTACATTTATTTAATAGCTTTGTGATTTTTATTTAGTAATGTTGAGATGTTGTTTTGTTACTAGGGAGAGACCTTGAAAGGTCAAACATGTTAAAAAGCATAATGTGAATCTTCTTTGTGATATCAGTCTGTATATGATATTTTTTGTGAATAAAAAATATTCAAGGTACCCTATACCTTGATACAAGATACATTTAAGGGTAGAGAGAAGAGAATTGCAAAAACTGCTCAGTAAAATGTAAGGTTGTTCCACAATGCATTGACTTTATATATAAATTTGTATAATATGTTTGACTACAGAGGAGAGGAAAAAAGCTAATGGATAAATCAGATCTCTAAAACCGATTTCACATAGCATGCATTCCATCTCATACCCTGAGTGCTATTAATTGGAACAATTGTCTGCATTAGCTCTACAATACACCCATACTAACTGACAGCTTCCTAGCATTGATGATGAACTTGCAATAGAAGCCTGTGTTAAAATATGGTACTTGCACTTAATGTCTTGCTTACATCTACACAATATTTTGTGCTGCATAGGCATGCCCTTAATAATGTCATCATGTTCAGGTTTGTTATCTTTGGCCTATAATGTGTTTTTTCAAGGAAGATAAAAATTTCAAATTCATCATGACCAAAGTCATAATCTTTGGCCTGGTAGAAGCAGTAAAAAATATTTTCATTTAAATCACTGTGCACACATGCAGAGAGAAGCAGTCACTTACTTGTAATTACATCTGTTTTGTTCCTGGCTTAAGATATTTTTATAAGTATGAATTTTCACAGTTAGCATGGAAGAAAATTGAAGTCACTGTGTTGCTAATGACAGCACTGTGTGCTGGTGAAAAGTTGAATGTGTATCTCTGGTAACTGGATATCAAGCTGCCTGCATCTGGCCAGGATGCGTTTCTCATTCTTTCATTATAAGCATGAAAGAGAACCTACAAAAAGACAAAAGACAAAAGAACCTACAAAAGACAAAGAAAATAATATTTTTCACATGTAAGCTGGTCTACAGTGGCTGACTCCAAGCCCTCTGTTAAGAGCCTTTCTTGACTACATAGTGACACAAAAGAAGTCAAAGCAGAGAATTTCTTCTCTAAAAATATTTTATCTACTTAGTATTAACCTCTGCTCTTTTTAGTATCCAAAAGAAGATAAAAAAGGTAGATGATGGTAAATGTTTTGATTCCTACCTGCCAGTAGGATAAACCTTTACCAGATAAGTAAATTTTAAGATCTGATTGGAAATACCAGCTTCTCTGTATAGAGCTAGAATATTCAAGGCAAATATGAAGGAGCCTGAATACTTGCCTGACTAACTTACTCCACTGTTGTTTTGTTGTGCTTGAAACACCTGCCTTGTAGACAAAGGCAGTATATTCCTCAGGAGAGTTTTTCTTACCTTGAGATAGTGGGTTTTGGCTAAAGAAATAGAGAACTTTAGTGCTGCAGTTTGACTGGCTTTCAGTGTGTTGGGTAACCCTTGGTACCTTTATGCCTCAGACTACTTTCCAGGGGAATTAGGAAGTTTGCAGAGTGCTTTTAGATGTTCTCTGGCTATATAATGGTACAGTTATGAAAGAAGCTACTTACCTGACATTAATAGGAACATACAGACAGCAAAGTCTATTCACAAAAACAAGGTTATGCTGTTTTTTGATCACACTGTCCATCATAGCAGCTTCTATACATGCCTTGAATATCCTTAGAAAGATCTGTGATCTGGTCTATAAATTCTTTAGGTTCAGACATCTCTTGTAGTACATGTAGCAGTTAGTATAAGCAGGCCATTATCTCAAAGTGCCTCTCTAACTACTGCTTTCAAACAAGCAATTAAGAAGGAAACACCAGTTACAGAGTTAAGGAAATTCATGAATAAATGTAGAATTCAATAGATAATTATATAATAATGGAGCACAGTAGCTGGATTTAAAGGTAGAAACACCATGAGTTGGTGCAGGATTCTTTAATGATAAAAGGGAGTTGTAATTACTTTCATAGGGGTGGCTGGATTTGTGGATTTTATCAGGAATGCTGCACATTCCACTTCCTCTGAAACACATATTAAAAATAGTCATTAAAATTGAGCACCTGTTAAAGGATCCTTGGAGAACAGATAAAATTGTATACAGTAAATAAAGTTTAAGTACATTAATTTTAACAGTTTAACAAGCACAGACATGTTTACATCCCTTCACAACATGCAATTTACTTGAAGCTCAAGAGTGGCTTTCATGGGTATTTAAGTTAGGCATACCTCCTCTCTATTAAATTAGAATGAAATTGCCTCCTATGACTAAAATGCTACCCAAGGGTGTAAAATAATATAATTTGTTTTGTAAACAGATCAAACAACCATTATAAGATGGCAATGACTGTGAGAGAAGCAGTATTTTATTAACATTAGAATGTGTACATCTTCCATTCATTATATTTAATCAAAGAATGTATTCAACAGCAATATAGGGATTAGAGTGAAACTTCCCTGCTTTCAGGGAAGTTGCATTAGCCATTGCAACTTCTAAATGCAAAAATTACCTTTCTGTCTTCCTGTTGTGATGTGTAACATGAAGGATCTAAAAGAATAAAAAAGTGGAAGAATGTGAAGATCAGGGAAGCTCAGCAGCTGTGTAGTCTCAGGCAGTGAATTCAGAAACTAACTGCTGGTAAGGATTTCCTTGGGGGGAGACTTGTGAGCAATGAAGAAGAGGAGCACTGCATGGGAATGCACTGTCAGGAGTATCTAGTGAATTTCTGCAGGGTTTCTTTAAGGTTTTCCTGTTACATTCATGATTGCAAAGATATGTGTTTAAGAGCAAGATTTTGATTCCCACATCCATGCCAAATCCACATAATATCATTCTGTCCTCAGTAAGTTATCATAGATTATTTTATTAGATTTCTTCTTAAAACTTTTTGGAAAAATTATGCTGTACCCTTACATGCGAAGCACAAGCCATGGCTGCAAAAAAGCCTAGCATTTTAATTCTGAGTAAGTCTGGTAGCAACCCTATGACATACTCTCCAGCTGACATCTGGATTACATGTATAGAGGCTGAACATCCTTGGGCTGAGGATAGACGTAAGCTGTGATTAGATTTTAGCTTCTTTGACAGATATCTCTCTCCTCCCATTTCTTGGTTATCTCTATTAAGCACTCTGAGTCAATGCTGAACTGTGAAAACACTGCACCAGCTTAAACACAACAGTTGTAACTACATCAGCCCTGAGGATATTTTGGTGTTCAGGGACATATGCAAGTTGAAATAGGCAACATATAAGATTAATAAGGACTTCATACAAATGTCCTCTAATTTCAGTTCAGCAAAAGAGGTAGAAGTGAAAGCTATAGAAAACTGACTTTCCCTGGCTGATTTCCTTATCCATCTGCAGGATTTTTGGGGTATGATCAGAGATTTTATGTGGAGCCTTCTGAGGAGGCTGTAATCTGATTTTAAGACTCCTCCCATGGGACATCTGATAAAACCCCACAATCTTGGGTCTGCTCTCTCTGCTCTCGGCTCTGGGCTCTCTGGGCTTTGCACAGGCTCCCCAGCCTCTGCCCCCCTGCAGAGGCATGGGCACGGCAGGGGGGAATAAAATGGACTCCCCTGCTAAACAACAGAGGCTTGTCTGTCTATTTTTCATGTTGCCGTCGTGGCCTCCCTAGATCACAATCGTCACTGTAGCCACATGCTGCTACAATTCTAGAAGAATTGTGTCCTTCTGTGGACTGTGTCCTGGGTTGACAGGGAGGTGAGTTTTCTCAGGAAGTGGTCAAACCAATCAGTGGTCAGATTTGAATATTGATGCTTGGTGAAACCACTGAAGACCTGGACACGCCTCTGAGAACACAGGGGGTTAAAAGCAGAGAACGCCTAGGGGAACTTTCTCTTTGGTTCTGGTCAGAGTGCAGTGCAGAGCTCCCCCGCCCAGCCACTGGCTGGGTGGGGGAGGGGAAGCCATGTGGCCTAGGAGAGGTAGGCCCAGGGTGTGAAGGGACTGGAACCAGGCCGGAGCCAGACAGAAGGGTGGAGAAATCTGAGATGTCTCTGTTCCCCCTTCCCCAGAGGGAGAGAGACAGCCTAAAGCCACCTGGAAATTTGATATCATGTGCCGTCAGTAGCTGGCAGAGGAGAAGGAGAAAGCTGGGGGGGGAAGGTGCCTAGCCATGAGAGTCCTGGGCAGCCGAGATTTTAGTCATCCTGGGATCCTGAGACTTTTAACCCTGTCTTAGGCAAAGAAAGCTTTGCGAAACACTACTCCTCCACAATTTGAAAGAGAAGAGAGACAGTCTTGGACCTGAGATGTCAGAAGAAGATGGAAAAAAAATCCTAGGTGGGAGGAGATGATGGAGTGGCCTTGGCTGGACTTTTTCTTGTATAGCCATAGACTGAACCGATTCTCCCCAATACAGAGACTGCATTAGGGGGATACAATGACTTGAGCCAAGAGAGTTCAGGAGTGAGAGTGGCCTGCTCTTCAGTGAGTGACACCATGTGCAGGAATGGAGTGAACAGAGAAAAGTTGAGGAGGGTGTGGTGGTGCCCTCTGTTTTCAGGGAAGAAGAAGATCTCTGTTCTCGAGACCCTTGGCCCCAGGGGAGGAAGAAAATGGGGGGGAGGGGGGGACGGGACTGTTGTCCCAAAATGAGAAACTGTTGTTCTTTGGTCCTTGGCAAAGCATCCTTAAAGGAGCCCTATGAGCAGTCTCAGTCCATACACAGTGGTGAGAGCACTGTACATGGAAGGAGGATGTCACACTGGCAGATTTTCTCTGGGCGGTGCCATGTGTGACATGGAAATATAAGAGGTTTCAACTGTGTTTCCTGTGGAAGACTATGGTACAAGAGAGACTCCTCTCTCATTTGATGGACTGAGAATTGATTATCTGAGTGGTGGTGACTTGATCAAGGGTCCAAGGTTTTGTCTCACTGTGCTTTGGTGGAAATTAGGTGGGAGGAGGAGGAATGTTTTGGAAGGTTTTCATTCTGAATTCTGTGTGTGACTTTTATTATAGTTGTAGGTTAATAATGTTTTTTTTCTTTATTTCTAAGCTTGAGCCTGCTCTGCTCTGTTTCTGGTTGCATCTCACAGCACTCATTTGAAGAAAATATATTTTCATGGGTGCACTGGCATTGTACCAGCATCCACCCATGACAACTGTTATTCAATCATAATACATTTGTGTGTTTCAATCAGGTGGAATTTTTTTATCTTGACCAATCCTGTAGCTTAATGAAGGTTATTTTTGCTAGGACTGTTAATTCCTTTATCTCTTCCCTGAGAGCTGGGAAGAGCTTCTCAGTTCTCCAGTCCTTCCTGTCTGGAGCTGTGAGGGAATAATTCCATCCCTTCTTTCTCTGAAGAAACAGAGACAGGACACCCTTTGCCCAGCTTCCAGTTATTTCTTTCTGTTGTGGTTTAACTCCAGCTGGCAACTAGGTACCATGCAGCTGCTCACTGCCCTCCCCACCAATCTCCCAGGGAAAAGAGAATTGGAAAGAAAAGCCTTATGGGTTGAGATGAGAAGCATTTAATAATTGAAACAAAAATTAACCAAATAATTAACTAATTATTATTACTATAGTGATGGTAATAATAATAATAATAATAATAATAATAATAATAATAATAATAATAATAATAATAGTACAGCAATGAGAAGGAGAGTGTGAGAAGAATAAAACCCAAGAAAGACAAGTGCTACACAAAGCAATTGTTCACCACATGCTGCCTGATGTCCAACCCATCCCCAGGTAGCAATTGGTAGCGCCTGGGCAAATGCCTTCAGTTTATATACTGGACATGATGTTTTGTGGTGTGGAATATCCCCTTGGCCAGTTCAGGTCAGCTGTCCTGGCTGTGTTCCCTCACAGCTTCTTGTGCATGTGCTTGTGGGCAGAGAATGAGACATGGAACTATCCTTGACTCACAACCAAGACAGCAGTGAGTAATCAGTATTATTCTCACACTAAATCAAAAGCACAGCACGGTAGCTGGCACTAAGAAGAAGATTTTATTTTCCATCCACAACCAGGAGATGCTTTCTATGACTAGGTTGGCTCTCAAATTAAAGTGTAGTCATGGATTAAGACATCTGCTTGTTACACCCTTGAGAGTCATATGAGGCAGAGAGCAGAAAAAAAGATAATGATAAGGCAGGAGGATATGCAATTTCATGAGTCAAGTTAGTATTTTTAACTTGAATATAGGTTCACAAGGTTTTCACAACTCCTTAAACTGAAAAAAGTCTTATCAGTTTAGCCAATTTCCATTTGGAAACTAGAATAAGATTTCTGAGGTTACTATCAGGCCAGTTCCCCTAAATGTCTGGCAAGGGAAAGGCAGATTAAGCTATATTGTTAACAACAACAACATCAAAATAGGGTATTGGAGGCAACTGTGCATAATTACAGAATAAATAGGAGGTTGTTGTTTGGGTATTTCAATTTCCAATCTTCACACTTTCTCAGAGTGAAATTTACTTTTCTTGAGTAATGTTACATGGGTTGCTGCCTTTTAGTGGTGAATAAACAGGGGAGAGGTGTTTGTAGGGGGAAGAAATTACCACGGGGACAATTGGTAGTGATCTCTGTAGTTCCTAGCCCACTGCATTATAAAAGCAAAAGCAATCTTAATAGAAATATATGTATGTATAATATACATGTATGCCTCATGATGGCTTCTATGAAATCCCCTGGTTTTCAGAAAGAAGAGCTGTGAAACAGAGAAGTGTTTCTTTATGGTGTTTCTATCCCAGAGTTCAGTTTCACCGGTTTTGGACAATTCAGTGGTAAGAAATCTCAACTTGTGCTTTCATTCTTCCTTCAATTTTTGGCAACATCTCAAAGCATCAGAGCATTTGAATACTGAGACTGAGCTGATGCCGCCACTGATGCGAGATCAGAGGTCTTGTGCTGGAAACAGCTGGGATCCTATGGCTGCAATCATGAGCCCCCAAGGACTCAGGGTTTCCAGATTTTACCAGGTCCATGTAGCTTCTGGACCCAAGTAATTCAGTCCCTGTCTGGAGCTGCAACAGTTTTATTGCCAGGTTTATTATGTAGTGCTTGCTACAATCAAATATTTTGCCTTTCAATTAAACTGTACAGCATGTCTTTGAAAAAGAAATTTAGCAAATTTAGAAAGGTAGCAAAATCCAGGTCATAATGGCAGTGAAACATAACCTTGGAATCTTACTAGAACCTTCACTTGCTCATTAGCTCCACTGTCTTGTCACACTTTACCCTAATGAATACTCAGTCCCACAGTACTTGGAGATGCATAGGATCATAAACAGTGTAGAATAAATATAGTTTCCTGATTTTAAGTAAACTCTTCTGCAAGGTTTTGAAATTTTAATATGAGGATTTATTGTCCAAATATGCAATCTTTATCAGCTATTATCCAAAACACAAACATACTAAAAAGAAGCCCTCACTTTAGCACATAATACTCCTCAGGCAAATTAAAAATAGAAAAACTTAGATTTATGTAATTACATGGGGTTTATCCTCCTGTTTCAAGCCAATAGTTCTGAGCTATAGTCTTGCATTCAGTGTATTAATGAAAAATAATAATAACAAAAACCCAAACAAGCAAAACCAAAAACAAACGCCAAAAACCAAACCCAGATTAAACATCCACCACAGTAAAATTAAGCTGTTATGCTTATTCAGGTAGATTTTTCTTGTCTGGGAGTGTTATGTGCCTGGCTTGTACTGCTTTACATGTCACCTTAAAAAAAGTCTGTTTTGAACAACAAAACTTCTTTAGTAGTACAGTAGAAGGCAGCCAACTGAGTTTTATCAAAGGGATGTTCAAGGTGCTATTTTTGCCTTCAAACTGGTGCATGAGTAGTATGGGATTTTCTATTCCTTACACCAATAAGAACAGCCTAAAAATAAAAGAAAAAAAGAAAAAAGAAAACAGCAAGCAAAAAAACCCACACATGAATAAAAAGAAAAGGATTCTGTGTTGTGTGAGAAGGGCTTGTGAATTTTGTGGTGTTAAATCCTTCATGCACACAATCAAACCAGGTGGCAGAGCTGAATGTGGTGTTTCTGTGCAGGGATGAGACCAGACAAAGTGGCTCAGGGATGCACTCTGGAAGTGCAGAACTTACAGCATCTGCTGTTTCATTTCCTCTCCTCCCTAGTGCTTCCAGACATCTGTAACCACCTTCACTTTAGTAATTGTTGTTTTATTGCAGGCCAAGGCTTACTGTAAATTGACAGCTGTAAGAACAGAAATTTTTAGATACCATTGAGCTGTTCAGATTAGGGAAACAGATACTGCTGTGACCACCTACTGAACATGAGAAAAGATGCATGGAAAAATGCTCTCTTAACAGTGATGTTGCAGTAAATGTGTGAATTGTCAAGACTCTGTCAAGCAATTGATCTTAGTTGCATGTCTCCATCCACACACCGTGATTTAGAGTTAGAAAATGCTCCATGTGTCATCTGACAGGAAACACAGTTTTTGGGATTACTGCTAAAGGTTTTTAAATATGCAGTTTTTCACCTGATCTGCTATGCTGTGTTTGCTGCTGATGGCAATTTGATAGGAATCTTTTATTTAGAAGACTTCCAAGTAAATAGTATCTTTCAAATGGCGTTAGCAGTCTAAAATAAATTGAATTCCTATGTATGCCATTCCTTGAAAATTCAGGTAATTTAATGAAAGTTCCTTTGCAACTGTCAGTTACCTAAAGTGGTTCATTTTGTAAAGTGAGCTTGTATGAAGGTAAGGAATTTGATTGCCTTTGGCTGGCTGGACTAGAGTTTCTTTGCCTCCAGTGGTCTGATTTGTACAGGATGGCTTTGAAGACCATATCAGAAGTTCAGGTTTTATACTCCAGTGCTTTCAAGACTGTTTCATAGGTTTCAGTCTTTAAATATAAAGATGATTACAATAAAAAAAAAAAAAAAGAAAAAAAAAAGAAAAAAGAAGGGTGAGTTTCTTTTCAGGACTTTAAAGCTAGTTTGGAGTAGAATATGGAATGTTCCAGTCTTGATATTGCTATAATTTGTAGTATTTAGATTATTTAAAAATTATTGCTGTCAGAATGCAGTGCAAGGTAAATGGGGCTTTCTGTGCAAAATATTCTCTCTGATTATTTTGTTCTCTGATTATCAAGTCATATGCTTGATATCAAATCATATGCTGAATATATCTCTGATTATCAAGTCATCTGCTTGATACATTGACAGTATTACTACTAGTGGTAAGGAATTCAGACAACACATACCATCAATAAATCTGTAGATTCTCTACGGAAGTACTCAGTGTCCTAGCTTTTCAACAAAACTACTGTCATGATCTAAGGCAATTTTTAAGTGTTCCTAACTGGGAGAAAAAAATCTGCTGGAGGGGAAGGAAGTAATGAGTGTGATCTCATAGACTACAACTAGTAGTGATTCTTTCAAACAACTGAAACCTGCAGACAAGAATGGGAAAAAACCTCAAAATTTAATGCTCATCAACACTGTGATACAATTCTAAGTTGTCACATACTTCTGTCAAGACTATTCAAGGACAATTTTGAGATTTCAAGGTTAGATTTATGTTGGGATGCAAGCCTCTCTGAGTTCCTCAGAGAGGGAGATGAATGCAGGGGTTGAATTAAAGCCTTTAGAGAAATTAAGATATATTAAGCCACATAGGTATGAAGTAGAAGTGTAGGTTTAAGTTTTAAGTAAGCAGAAGTGTAAGTTATAGTTTTAAGTAAGTTTAAGTTTAAGCTTTAGGTTTTAAGGAAGTAGAAATGTATTTTAAGTGCCTTAAGAAAAGGCCTTAAGACCTAAAGTTCATCAACTTAGCCCTAGTCATAACAAAAATGTAGCAGAATCTTGTCTCTAGAATAGATAGAATTATTCACGTAAAACAGATAAAACTACTTGCAGCTCTAGGCTGAGGTTGGGCTTGAGGATCTAAACGGTCTTTTCCCATCTAAATGATCCTATTACTCTGTCAGTCTAAATTGTCTTAAGAATTAATCTTGCCTTCCACACAGAAGGAGCAACTCTTCATCTTTCATGAGCTTTAGCCATGAGAAATGGGTAAGCTTTAAACCTTCAAGTTTTAAATTACTTATGATCTGTCTCCTACCACAGCAGTTTCCTCTGCTCCAGGAAACATCAGTATATGCCAAAAAAGTGTCCCAAAAACATCCCAGGCAACACATATCTTAGAGGGCAAGGAAATACTGAACTTGAGCTCTTATTTACTAATGCAAGATGAGAGCAATAGACATCTTTAGAATAGATGAGGACTTTGCTTCAATCTGGAACCTAAATTTATGTTTAAATTGAACTAGTAAATAAATTTGCTGTTGAAAATGCTGGTACTAAAAGCATTTTAGCAAAAAAAAAAAAATTAGATTTAGTTGTAGTAGGTACAGTAATTCATTGGTTCACTGATGTGAGCTTATTCTTGCAAAAAGTGTAGATGATCAGAATGTCTGAAAATACAGCACATGGCACCAACAGGGAAAACCTACTTTCAAGACTATGGGGACCGAATATAGTACAGAGCTCTTAATTCTTCCAAACTTCCACAGCAATCCTACATGTAGAAAAAGTCTGGAAGAGGTGTATGTTAGCCTAATTGCTTTCAATCTCATAGCTGAAGTGCAAAGAGATGTCAACAAGGCTTTGGCTGCACAGAGAAGAATGATGAAACCTTTTTTTATACATGTTGTTGAATTCATTAATAGGGCATAGACCTCTGTACATGGAGAGGTACCCTGGATTGTCACCTGAAATTCTGGTAGGTGTCATAGAAAATGTGCATTTGAGAGCAATTACACTTGTGGGAAACAGCTGTCGTAGGAACATGGAGCAGAAAACAGTGAATACTGTCTTGATAAGTTGTTCTGTCCATTTCCAGTCTCTACTTTATATATTTTGATATGTATCATTGAGAGTCCCTGTCTTGGTCCCAAGTTTTCTTTGGAAGGCACCAGCCTGATTCATGGACAATATTGCAAAAAGTGTTGAACAAAACATGTCATCAGATGCGAGAAGACTTCAAGGCACTCAGGTTTTATGTTGTTCTGAAATGAACAGTGACACTGAGGATGCTACAAGTGCTTGTTGTGTATCCAAAAAGTCAAACCAAATTAACGTAAAGTCTCTATGCAGATATTGGCAGACGCTTCTTTCCTAGTAGGCGAAAGCTGTATACATGTTAGACAATTAGAAACTATTATAGACTATTACTGTCATTTCCCTCTGATGACCTTACTAAACAAAATATTATGGTCAAAAAGGTGAGTGAGTGACCAAATGCCAGAGTTTAATGAGCACAGGTTCTAGGACCCTGTCTTGGATAGCACTTTCAGCTGCATGGTTGCCATTTCCTGTAAGCCCTGGTGCCACAGAATGGAGAAATGCCGTAATTTAGAGCTGTTAAAGCTGCAGAAAGGTGCTGATGAGGCATGAATTGTTCGAACAAACACAGATGCCATTAAAGGCAACTCTGAGAACATTTGCAGTAACCAAATAAAAAGAGACAGGAATGCTGTACAAACAAATTTTCCAGGAAAGACACTAGAGTGCCAATTATTGGACTGGTCGGTGTCATCAGTCCTTTTGTTATGTATGTACTTGCTTTTGTTCCTCCTACTCATGCATTGCCTTAATGCTGCTACATAGAGAACTTGAGATTTCTATACTGTTAAAGTATCTTAGCTAAGATGTTCTGGAATTTCAGGACTTTATTTGAGCATAATGCACATCATGGTTGTATTTTTTGCCTCATTTTTCCAAGTAAAATGAGATTCAAGAAGTACATTCATCCATCCATTGGCACAAAACAAATACCTTCATAACTTATTTATTTTACTGCAACTTGGCAAGAGCAAGCATATTTTATGCTTGATTTAAAAATAAATCACATAGCATGGGAAATTATCTGGAGATTATATTTATTTACAGAATTATTTGGTTTGAAACATTTTTGAACTGTGTTTGATAAACATAATAAGTCAATCACATTCTGTAATTTTAACTTGCATCCTCATTTCACCCAAACAGTACTCATCGCTTCCTCTCACTTCAAAAAGAAAAGACAATGAAAAGTCTCACTTAAAATATAATTTCTTGCCTAGAATTCCTTATGGATAAAAAACGACTGTTTTCCATTGCAGCACCATTTAAAGTAGTTAAGATTCACTTACATTGATTTCCAGGAACTAAATAAACATTATGTATTAAAGTCTCTAAATCTTGTTGTCCTCCCAATTATTTTGATTTTATTTTACTGCAATGAAAAGGTTATATATTCACTTGCTACCACTCTCTCTGTAGTCCTTGCTTTTTCCTTCTGTTCCCAACTTTTTGCCACTGTTTTGCAAATAATAGGTAATAAATGGACAAATGGAGTCTGTGTCCTGCAAGCTAAAAGACTATTAAAAACTTTTCTTCTTCTAGATTGTAGGGATGTAAAGAATATTCTTAATGTTTAAAACTAATTGAAACTTCCCTGGCTTTTAATTTTGTACCAAATTGATATTGGCTTGTTTAACAGTAGAGAATATAAATATTTTTGTATGCATGTAGGTAGGTAGGTATTCTAAAGATATGCAAACTTAAACATGTCTTTGCTATCCAGGCTTGACTAAGGCAGGCCTGTGTTTGCAGATGCAGATTCCATACCCTTGCAGTGGTGTCTGTTTGTGAGGCTTCTCTCTTACTGCTATGCACAAATGAATTGAGTGTTTTCAATAAGAATGTATTACACACTGTGTGGGAAAGAAGACGTCTCCTCTTCTTCTGAGCAGAGAAAGTTCTACATACCAATATTTTTTTCCTCTGGTTGCATAATACAATGGCCATGGTGTGAGACGAGGTGGTGCTGGACATTGGTGTCTTCACTTCACTCAGACCATGTAGAGCCCACCTGTCATCTTGGGCAACTTCACTGCCGAGCTGTTTGGGTTTGAAGGTGAACACAGTAAGATTGTGTTGGGCTCCAGTAAGCAACCTGTAAGTTCTGATTATTAGTACTGTCACATTTGCAAATATGTGCTCTGTAATACCTGTCTGAATGGAGATTTAGACGGTAGAAAAGTTTGATTCTTGTGGACATTATATCTTGGATGCTGTAGCACACCAAGATTTATCCCACTGCATACCCCTTCTGATCTCTCTTAGGAGGTGCTAACAAATCCAAGACAAATAGTAGTTTGGCTGTGCTAATCATGCACCACTTTTCTGTTAGATGGTAGTTTTGTGAAACATTAGATACAAATTGGGATAGCTCTTGTCCTCTTATGTCTTTGCATGGACGTAATGTCATACATTGTTTGCCTTATTTAACTCTTTAGTGTTCTTTTAATTGGTGATACCTTATGCATAAAAGGACTAGCTGTGTTGCAATAAGTAATATTTGAGTCTGGAACCAGTGTGATGTTTATGATTAGGCACTTTGGCACTTGGCACTTGGCACTTACAAGGCAAGGACTGCATTGGTGGCTGAAGTACAGGTTTAAAGTCCTGTACCTTCTTCCTGCACTGCTTGCAGTCTGCTGATTTTGTTAGATGTGACGTTGTGCATAAAAACTGTGTAACAAAGGCCGACTGATTAGCTAGAAAACTCTGTTGTGATTTTTCTTTGATTGACTTGATGACTCCTACTGCCTTCAACCAATTACATAGGTGCAAAACAATCCTATTTTTAACCAAAAGAAATGTGAAATAATAGCTTGTCTTACAATTCTTTTTCCATCAGCACTAAAAAGCCCTAACCTTGTAGCAGAAAGATGTCAGATACTTGCTGTAAAATATTGGAGGTAAATCAACACACAACAGAAAGGTGTTAAGTTTATGAAAAACAGCTGAATAACTATATCTGAAACTTTGAATAAATATTTCTTTACTTAATGGGGAAGCAGAGTGTTATGACTTCTGGTAGGTTTTCCCATATGTAAGGAATATTAAATAATTTGAAAATGTTTTTCTTTAGACTGAGTTTACAAGCTTACTTATCTATATTTTATATAATATATTTCAGCAAATAAAAGCTTCTACTTGCATACTCAGTATCTTTGGAATAATTATCATCAATTATCATAATAGGATATGGGAGGATGAAAAGTGCTCTGAGATGCAAGTAGTATTCCTGAAGTAATCCTTTGCAAAATAATTATGTTATCACAAAAAAAGACACAGGTGAAGCCCTTAAAAACAAAGTAGTATGCAATATATGGAAACCTAATGGATTCTGTATATATTTTAATACTTCTTTCAAGCTTGATAAGCTATATTATTAAGAAAAGAATGGGTTCTTCTGAGTAGTTACAGCAATAATAGATGTGAGAATGGGAATGGGCCAATAAAAGTAGTAGTTTTGTGTTGTCTCATGGTGTTCTTGTCGTATAAGTTCTACAGGTAAGTCAAAGAGGTTGTTCTCCAGGAAAAAAAAAAAAAAAAAAAACACCAAAAAACCAAACAAGCATTCAGAAAATCCTCTGTGGTTTAATCTGAAAAGTTATTTTGAAGTTTACGTTCCTAATAATTAGTTGATCAGTTTTCTGCTGGAATTGACAATATAGATTTTGAATTGCTTTCAGATGACTTGGCCTGTGAAATTGGTTCCACTGAGCTATCTTATGTTTATGAGCTAAACTTACCTAGCTAAACTTAAAGAATTAAGTATGGAATTTACAGGTTCCAGTTTCATCTTCTCAACCAATTTGCTACTGTTTGTTTGCAAAGCCACCTTACCTATCTTGTCCCACAACTAAAACATTCTGCCCTCCTCCTTCTGGACATTGTGTCACACCATATGGAAAGAGTGGCTCCCAGGTACTGTAAAACAGTGTTTCAGGGGACTCAAGAGTGACTCCAACAATGCAGAACACGTCTCATAAACTAGTATTTGTCCATTTCTAGAACATAATTGATGCATGAAGGAAGCCATCACAAACCCATAACTAAGATAATATCCAGCTGCCTTCTGAAAATGCCAATGTTTTTCCTTTCAGCTTGCTAAATCCATGTGTTGTAGAACTGTTTCTTTCCATACATGTCTTTGACAATAGGACAAAGTCTTCAAGTTCACTTGTTAATGGAAACTTTAAAAACTTTTCACTTTTTTAGTCATGATCTGGGGACTGAATTCTATTTCAGTACTTTGTAGATATCAGATTAACCTCATAGTGCTCACTGAAGCTGCATTAGATCTATGGCATCATAACTGAAAGACAGTTTGGTCTCTGGCCACCAAGAATATGGTATGTCATAAAACAAAGCCAGTAAGATGATCTTCTAGAAGCAATCTCTGGTTGAAGAAGAATCTCAGCAGAAATTCAGAAGGAGGCAAATGCTAAGTGAAGCTTAAGGTTTTTTATTTTGAATTTGGGTTATATTTGTATACATAATTTCCAAATAGTACATTACAGAGAA
Source organism: Vidua macroura (assembly GCF_024509145.1). Classification (NCBI taxonomy): domain Eukaryota; kingdom Metazoa; phylum Chordata; class Aves; order Passeriformes; family Viduidae; genus Vidua; species Vidua macroura. The sequence continues at coordinate 51,295,628 of NC_071611.1, forward strand.
AATAATGCACAGAAATTTACAAATAAATTGTTCAGTCCTTTGTATGTGATTATACTTCATGCTAAGTGGGTTGGACATATGTATTCTCTATCCATTTTCTGGAGAGTGGACACCCATTTTAGGAGAGAGATAGATGACATCTTCAGGAATATTGCTGAGATGGAAAAAGATAGACAAGGTATCAGCCGATAATAATGATATCGTCTTTTCCAGAGTTTATTATGACAACTCTGAAAGTAATGTAGGACTTCCCCTACTTCCCCTTTGCTTTTGCAATGGAATAAAAAGTCACAGGGTGGAATTGTGGTAAATTTTCTTGTAATGTAGCTTGGCTATTGAGTTTTCTTACTGAATCTGCAAGCTGTTTTTCTTGGTTTTATGACTCTAGACCTAGAAAAAATTAATTACAATGTCTTGTGTCCTTTTAAATGTTCATGCAATGCCCATCCAAACTTCCTTCTGAAGCAGTATTGATAGAGGTAAGCATCCATCCACAAAACCAAAAAGCTATGCATGCCTTCTCTACACTGCCCTGGGTGATGTTTCTTTTATAACATTTTTCTTCAGTGACCTTCTGCTGCCACCTGCCTCTGAAGGATTTTCATAAAATCTGAAATTGAAGAATTAAGCTCAGAAGAATTCCCTGCAGTGTGTGCAGAGCTGGCAGTGGAGATTGACTAATAAATCTTTTAATCAACAAAAAAATAAATGTTGCATCTTCAAAGTACAGAATTCCTATCTGTATCAGATATGGAATATAATATGACAGAAAAACTGCCCAACATGAGTGTGAGTTTTGCATGGCTATTTTTCTATGAATTTGTATAATCTCTGAAGTGTTCAAAAGCTGAAGTTAATGTCTCCATTGTAATGAAGGCTGCAATATATATGAAAGGCTGATTGATCTAGACTTTTATGTCTGAAGCATATGTGAAGTACTTTTAGCCTATTTTTTCCTTTTATACAGACAAAAAAATTGTGCACAACTAGTGAAGGAGTAAAACTAATGAACTAGCACAGGGCAGTGTGCTGTCTGTCTGCCTCAGGTATTCAAGTCCCCTGCACTGTGGTAGCCAAGGTATTCTTTGCCACTCACTAATTCACTCTTGCCACACTTATTCTGGGCTTGAGTGTGCAAAGAAATTATATATATATATATGATTCATTATAGGTACAATTGCAGTTACAGGCACATTAGTTCAGCAATAAGACAGTTCTAGAAAGAGTTAGTGCATTTGAATTCCTTTGTGATAGATGGCTGTGTAGGCACAACAGAGATCATGCAAAAAAAGGTTTTTGTAGTTATGTCAAAAAATGCTGCAGTACAGAAACACTGAGAGTCAACACTTCTCAAGTGATTATAAGAATGAGAAACAGATGTGCACATACACAGACACACAGCTCTTCGAGGATGAATTGTTGACCTATCTATGGGTTGATATACATGACAGGTGCTGACAAAGCTTCTTCAAGGTCAAGTGGCTAAACTGGATAGAAATGCAAGATAAAGACTGAGAAAATTAATCTTGAAAATTAATTGCAATCTTGGTTAGAATGGCAGAATCACTAGATTTGACAAAATACTGAAGTGCCTAGATCTATTTTTCATCAAGCATGAAGATGTTTTATGTGCAGGCATCCTAAATAAGGTACCTAAGAGTTTTCTGGAAGTAGTTTGGTGATGAATTCTTTCCCTTCTGTTCTGTGCGTCATCTGGATGAACCTGATAACACTTTTTTGTTGGTTGATTGGGTTCTTTTGTTGGTTTATTTTTGTTGTTGGTAAGCTGTTTGACAGCAAGTAGTTTGTAGTTTGACAGTTTGAATGACTTTATAATTATAACCCAAATATTTAATGCTTGTCCATAACCTGTCCTGGATGAGTGTAACTTCATATATAATATATGTGACATATAAATATGTGTGATGTATATATGAATGTCTCAGGAAAAGTGCCTGTGACCTTTGTTTGTATGAGATTTCAGGACAGGCTAATAAAAAACCTCGTAAAAAAAAACCAAAAACCAAAAACAAAAAACCAAACAAAAACAAAAACAAACAAAAAACAAACAAACAAACAAACAAACAAGTAAAAAAAATTATATGAATGCAGAGCATTACAGTAATGGCAAATAAAAATGGCTATATTGTCCATAAGGCAATCCCTGCCTTGGCATAAATTCTAATACTGTGATTGTGCAAATCTACCAAGTGTCTTTTCAAAATATACTTCCCTATCATTGCTTTTATATTCTTAATTGGCTAAGAAGTACATCTGCCTGAACCTGATAACACACATGCAAAAGTGCACATTTTAACTCACAGTCAGGTCTTTTTCTGAGTTACATCAAAAAGCAGATAAATGCCTTAGAATTGTGTCACCTAGCATGGCAAGAAGCTGTGGTGAAATCTTTAAGGGAGCCCCATAGTCAGGTTAGCAATTTTGATAACTTTTGGGTGACACCACAGCAGAGCCCATTGCTGCAGATCTGCCATTGCATACTCCTTTGCGCATTATGGTTTACATTTTGCTCTATACTGTGATGGAGATCCATAATTGGAAAGCCTACGTACAGAATTTTTTTCTCATCACAATTTTCTTTGTGTTTTCTAATCACAGTGTAAATATTTTCATTCTATGTGTTTCTTATTTCAGTTACTGACATACCTTCCTGTCCTGCCTTCTTCACCCCAAACACCCTTCAGACCTCTTTAAACCCCTTTAAACTGAAGTGTCTGCTGTGATCTTTACCCATTGCCTACTTGTGTTGGGTCCTTCTATGTGAGATTCATTACTTCTTCTTTGCTCTCACTTCATCCTGTTCAGGTGATTGTTCACAGCTCTTGCTCCTCTCATACATATACTTTCTCTTTCTTTGTTTTACCGTGTTTCTCTGCATTTGACAATTCAGCATGACCCTTATGTTATTGGCCTGAAAAGCCATGTCTTGCTCAGACATCTTTGTTCTGCATTGTATATTGATTTCTTCAATGAAGAAAAAATCCTTTTTTGCAGCTATTTTGGTGTGAAAGGAAAATCATATGGTCACATGTGGTGCAAAGTCAACAGGGAACACTGGCAAAGGGAACACTGGCAGATGTTCTACCTGGACCACTTTTTAGCTGCTGCTACTTCAGATAGAAGGGGCAGCTGCTTTCATGTGAGTGCAACAGATGATCGAATAAGTCTAACCTTACTAAGATGATTGAATTGTTGATTACTAAATAAGTCAGTCCAGGCCACCAGGTTCATATATTTGCCAGCACTTGGTCTGTTAGCAATTCTTTTCTGTATTTGAGGAAACCCATGCAATGATTTTGCAGAGCTGTATGTACTACTTGTCCTCCCACTTAGGAAAACGGTAAGTGTCCACAATAAATTCACTCAGTTTCCTGTTCTTCCACTGATACATTGGACATCCATTGGCAGTTGGTCTAGAGGATGCTGATTCTTTATTGAAAAAGGGGAAGATCAGGAACACATTGACTTATTTCCTTTTCTCCCCGCTCCCTGTCTATATGGTTTTTTTTTTCTTTTTAAAGCTGTGTGTTATTGGGGTGGCAGGGAGAAAGGAAGAACATGAATTTTAGCCTTTTTTTTGGACATCTATCAATCAAGGTGCACTAGATTTTCACTAGAGACCCTCAGCCCTTGAGTCTGTCAGCTTTGACTTTCTTAGCTCCTCTTGTTTTCTTCCATGACAAAACCATTGTACAAGTATGAGTACATCCTCATATTTTCACTGAGGAAGGCTTTACAAAATATTTTGTTACAAGTTTGGTTGAGATGTCTCACCTAGGGATGTTATTTATATTGTATTAGTGGGCTTTCAGTCTATTCTGTTTAGAGGTTCTGGGATATTTTTGTTGTGTGTGTGGCTTTTTGCAAGCAGGAAAAGACACGTATATTTAAAGTTTGCTCAGAAAAGTATGCTTTTGTCAATTTTATGCCCAAGAAAGCTGTGACTCTTTGGACTGGTTGAGAATAGGAAGAAAATAGTATATTTCTACCTTTGTAGAAAATCCCTGTAAATATAAATACAAAATGGTAGTTTCAGGGGATTTGTATATGAGCTTTGATAGCTTAATAGAAAGAAAAGTATCTCTTTCCTCCTTAAAAGCTATAGAGGATGGAGGCTTAAAAATGCAAACTAGGTTCTTCTCCATTTAAAATCTGTATTGCCTAATATAAAATATCCAGACACTCCTTTTAGTTTCATTATCATTGATATTCTACAGAGGGTTGTTTTTTTTTTGTCCTCTCTGTTAATAAAATTCTGAGTACCAGTCCAAACCATGAAAAACTGAGGAAAGAAAGGGATTTCTTATAAAAGCAATGTGGGAGAGCTCTATGTCTCCTGTGATATCCATTTGTATCAGTCATGCAGACTGCTATTGAATTTTGTGGGAAGAAAGCAAACGTCCTGTCGAGGGAGTATCTGAAAGATACATGACATCTGAAAGATGTCATGGATGGCCTGTTCCTACCAGACGCCTTCCATTTAGCTGTAATGATATGAACACTGATAGCTCGTTGCCAGAAAACCACAAACCCCTGTCATTTGACCTTTATTAACAGCATTAAATGTTTTCAAGACTGATATAGCCCCTTCTGGGCTATGTCTCCAATTTTCTACATAGATAGCTGTATGAGCCAGCAGCAGCCGCCACTAAATCTGATTATTTTCATCCCATTTTCTCCTCTTCCATCTGAGATGGACTGCCTATTATCTGCTTATAACCACAGGAATATCTTTCCTTAGGTCTCTGAGACATGTCAGGTTTGACATGGAGTTGATATTTTACTACACTTAGATAAGAAAAATTAATGTGGGGAACCTGGTTCCCTGTACTGCTCCTTGAGCATGCCATTAGTGGGATTAATGGAAACTTTACTTTACACTTTCAATCTTACTTTATCTTTGCAATATACTTTAACCCAGATAAAAGCATTGTCAAAGCAAATTAGTTTCCCAGGTATTTTCTGATTTTGAACATGTACAAAGTATATTTGGTGAGAGAACATAAGTGTATCAAGGAATAATACCTATGTCTGTAGAGCAGGATGGGTGGTTGCCATAGTAGCGACCAATCCACTAAATAGGGAGTGACATAAAATGACTCAAAGACAAAGATGGATATAGGTCAGGGAACAATACTTCATAAAAGGAGAAACTTCTCTCTGACTTTTTGTTTTGCTTTTCTGAATTACAAGGCATCTTGAGAAAATGCCTATTTCCCACAAGAACTGTGTTAGGACTCGAGAGCCCTTAAATATAGTGAAGAACCAACTTACAACACTCTTGGAAGCTCCAGTGTCAGCTGAAGAAACATATAGATAAAGATGTAGATGTCTTGCTTATTTATGGATTCCTTCCTCTCTAACTGATAAAGAAAAAAAAAAACATACCCAAGATGTTATGTGAGTGCTGCCCTCTGCTAGAAGTTGGATGAGCTCACACTGAAATGTTTGTCTGCCCTGAACTGTGGGAGTTCAGTAAGTTCCAAGCTTGCCTCTTGGAAATGTCAATGGTATTTTTGGTAGGTATCCACCTATATGTGTGTGTGTGTGTACAAATTTTTAACGAGCTTCTACAGAAATTAAGTTGAATTGCATTGAAATAAAAATGTCTCCAAATAAATAACCACCCCTACCTCTTTATGTAATTCTAAGGATGTGAGTACTGAGGAGTTGTTGATTATCTTCAATCTCACTGTGGTTTGGATGCTGGGATTCTGGCATTGTGCACTTGTGAATGAGCGGGAGGTTGTCCAGTAAAAAAGGCTTCAGCTCCTCAGCATTTGGCTGTGATGTTACAGCCAGTGCATCATAACATTGAGGTCTGGTGCCCAAAGTTTAAAGCAGATTTGCTTTAAATGAGATTTGCTGAAGCCTCAGCAGTGAGGTATTATTGGTTATAGAATTAGATTTAATGTCCTTTATAGGGAAAAAATATTGTCAATAATTTAGATTATGGAAGGGAAGATTAGTGAATGTTTTGGTCAGTCTTTTAATTTAGTATTTAGATGAGGAATAGAAACTCAGGGCTTCTCACTGTAGTAATCACAACTATAGCAGTAATTGAGGGAAGGTGAAGCCAAATAAACTCTCATTAAAACAGTACACACTATTTGGGCAATTATGAAATCAATCACAGGAATTATTTGTAAATTTCTGCATCAGACGCGCCATCATGCTATGTTTTACATAAAGACTGTAGACTCCTCTAGAAGACATGCTTTAAGTTAAGGCCTTGCTACAGAAATTTAGATGATAGGCTTTAAAATCTCGGTATGCCATCTACAGAGATAGGATTAGACTCTTCTCAGCTGACATCTCCAAGTTGTTCACACTACTCTACAACCAAAAAGCAGCACTGCACAGATTAACCCTCCCTCATCATTCCTGTTATGTAGAGGTTTCTTGATCTGCTTCAGCTTCCTTGCCAGCTTAACCTCAGCTCAAGGAGAAACACATCCATTGGGGTGATATTTTTCTTTTCATTTAAGCTGAAAACATCTGCCTGCTGTTGATTTGGCAGTTACTGACTTGGGTCACAATGACTCAAGATCAGCAGTGATTTTTAGGCCTGATTGACCTGGTTTGGTATGAAACCACTGATGTAGTGTGCAAGCTTTGTCTTTTATGCCTTATTAACTGCTCCCACAACCATCAGTGCCACATGCTGCTTGCTGTTAATAATTATCACTCATTTTTGTATGATTACATGACTGTGGTGTATTTTTCCACGTGCACACATAGCAACAATACAGTAAAGTGAAGGCTTATCCCCTAGGTAATATATTTTTACCAGAGGAGTGTTTTTTAGTACTATTCTTTATGGTAGCCTAACCCAAAAATTCAACTTAGGGCAGACCATGGTGTTTGAGAGCACCTCTATTTCAGTTATACCCCTGTCCCTATAAACTGCCCTCCATAACATTTATTTATGAATGCTTGGGTAATTTTGCATAATTGCTGGGATGAATTTTGTGGTGTGATAAAATTATGAAGGCTTCAAAGTTATTGGTATCAGTCTTCCTGGCCACAGACTGAGTTCTCCCACACAAACCTCCCACAAGTGCAAGGTTTGTGAAAAATGGTGCCTTCTTCCAGCATCTGTGAGGATGGCTGAAATGTGAGATTGCCATATGAAATTTCAGCCTGTGCTCTTTACCCAGTGATCATCTCTGGGGCTGAAGTTTTTTTTTTTTTTTTTTTTTTTTTACTCTCTCATTTATTTTTACCATCTCATGTGTCTATTAATTTTTACTATATCTAACAAAAATAGCCCAGAGAACACAATTGCTTCCTTGGTCAACCCAGTATTCCTTCCTTATCCCCCTTTAAAAATTGTGGAGGGTTTGCAACAACTTGGATTAGGAAGGTTTGGGATTAATAGCCTCTGTCTGTGATGGGAAGATTTGTTTGGCTAGAGCTCTCACTGCTCTCATTGCTGTCTGCCATATCCTGTGCTTCAAACATCTTCCTTGCCCTTGCCAACTCAAGTCACTCTCTCAAAACTGTTCATTAAAGTTATTAATGTAAGAGGTGACATTGAGCTACTGGTTCAGTGAACACTAGAGATATCCTTTTGGGAGATGATTTTACTAGCTTCAGCCTATAGGGATCAAATCTTGTTTGTTCTTGACACTCACAAGCCATCTTCCTGCCATTGCTGTGTCTACTGCATATAAACTATAATTTATCTCCTTGCCTAGGCCTGGTCAGTACTTGTCTCCTTATCCTGCTATTTTGCTGATTATAATTTCCTTTGTTATGATAGGTGACACAAATAACATTGTAAAAAATTTGTTTCAGCTCTTTCCTGCAAGGCATTAGGTGTTTATCAGTTGACTACAGTTATTGTTCTGGTAATTGAAGAGCCACCCTTAATCCTGACAGTGAATAGTTCTGGTCTTTTTTTTTTTTTTTTTTTTTTTTTTTTTTTTTATGAGGTATAATTTGTTTGCCTCTGTCCCTTCCCTATCGCTTGGAAAGGAAAACAAAATCTTGACTAGCTGCCTGTAGAGGAGGAAGAACACAGAGCTGTTTCCTAAAATTCCTGAAGAACTTGTAAGCAAAACCCCTCTTTACGGAAGTTTTTAATCATGACCCTGGGGCTGAGGGGATGGATTGGAAATCTTCCGGGAAGGTCTTGGAAGGCAAGAGAAACCCTCACTTTTTCTAATATACAGGTAGGTCATGCAAGCATGAGATTTCTTCACTGTGAAGAAAATTACCTGTCCACAAAAGTAGTATCCTGATATTTGAAATTGAAGAACAGTCAGGGATATAAAGTTTTATTATGAAGATAATTTGCTCTGTGTTGACCTCAGGCGGGGAAGGGGTGTCATCCAGAGGGACCTGGGTCAATGCAAACCTCATGAAGTACAACCAAGAGGAAGTGCAGGGTCCTACACCTGAGTCTGGGCAATCCCAAGTACACCTAGAGGTTGTGTGGAGAAATGATTGAAGCAGACCTGTGGAGAAAAAACTTGGGTTATGCTTGATGAAAAACACGAGTTGGTAGTGTGTGCTTACAGCCCAGAAAGCCAATGAAATCCATGCTGCATCCAAAGCAGTGTGGCCAGCAGGGTCAGGAGGGGGATTCTACCCCTGCACTCTGCTTTTTGAGACCCCTTCTGGACAGTTCAGATTTGTGCACAGTTCAGATGCCCCCAGTATAAGAAGGACATGGAACTGTTGGAGCAAGTCCAGAGGAGGCCGTGAAGTTGATAAGATGACTGGAGCATGTTCTTGATCAGGACAGGCTGAGGGAGTTGGGACTGCCTGGAGAAGAGAAAGTTGTGTGGGGACCTCATAGCAGCCTCCAAGTATCTGCAGGGAGCCTGCAAGTAAAGCTGGAGAGGGGCTTTTCATCAGGAATTTTAGTGATAGGACAAGGATTAATGGGTACAAACCAAAAGAGGTGAACCTTAAGTTAGATACTAAGAAGAAATTCTTTACTGTGAGGGTGGTGAAGCACTAGAACAGGTGGCACAGAAGAGTTGTCGGTGCCTCATGCCTGTAAGTCTTCAAGCCAGGCAGGATGGGGTGTTGAGAAACTTGGTTTGCTGAAAGGTGTCCCTACCCACAGCAAAGGGGTCAAAACCAGAGGGTCTTTAAGGTCCCTTGTAACCTAAACTATTCTATGATTCTATTTTATGATTCTAAGGTGGAGTTTGATACTCTTGACTTTTTAAAGTAGTAATGCTGCAAATTTAAGAGAAATAAAATTTCAAAATTTGTGATTGTTGTTTTTTTTTTCTTTCATAGCTAAGAAAAATTATTTTGGTCATAACTTGGTATAGTTCAGGATAAACTGAATTAATAGGAACACTTTCCTACTAACAAACACAGCCAACATTCAAGGTTCGTATTTGTGAAGTTGTTTTGTAGCTGGAAGTACAGTGAGTTTTTCTGGACTGTGTTTTGTGATTTCAGATGCATTTGGGCTGAGTTTAATCACGGTATCTGACCTTGGACAAATCTGAACCCATAATTAAGATGTATGATAGTTTGAGTAATTTTTTTAGTACAATCCAAGATTTCAGTTTTGCATTTCAGATTTTTTTAATCTTCGTTCTCCTGTGATACCCAAGGAAAGTTAAATCTCCCTGGCTTTTGTGGCTCCAGCAGGAAAATGGAGAGAAATATCTATTTTGTTAAGACATCATAACATTTAGGACTGTAGGATCTGAGGACAAGTCAGGCTAATGGGAACTTCGGAAGGTCTTCAATCCAACCCACTGGATTGCATTGCAGCAAAGCCAGAGTTTTGTGGCTGCAAGTTGAACTTTAATCCTTCCTGAGTGTTCCCCTCTGCATGCAGTTGTATGCATACACTGGGATATCCACCTGCAATACCTTTCCTGAGGTCTCTCGTTCCTCTTGGCCTCTACCCTATGTTTTCCAAGCAAATTAGTCTGTGATTTTTCATATTACATGACCAGAGTTTCACACATACTGGTTATTTCTCTTAGTCCATAACAGTTTTTCAGGGAGGTTCAGTTGCATTGTCTGTGTTGTGTGTTGGTAAGAGCTTAGGAGAAAATATGCTTTACTACTAGAACTTTTGTCTTCTGTCAGTTACTAGTGCCTCTGCAGCCTCTTCTGCCTAGCCCTGGACAGCTTGCAGTTTCCTAAGCTCAGCAGTGCAGCCCAGCCATTCATGCTTACCCCTATAATATGGCCAACCATGACACAAACTGAGTCAAGATTTGCAACAATTTTCTGCAGTGCACCAAGAAAAACAATGAAATTGATATGTTCATATAATAATTTAGAAGAGAGCAGTTTATCTGCATCACTGAATCTTGAGAAAAGAAAACAGGACTGCAGTAGAAGAGGTAGGTAACAGTGAAGTGACAGAATAAATCACAAATACAGCTCTCCGTGTAAGTGCATCTCTTTTAAATTAAAGGGATTGTGCTCCAGGGATTGCTTTGTGCTAGAGGAGCAGCTGATACCAGACACTGCTGCAGCACCAGGCACACCTGGCCCCCAGCTCACACCTGATCTTGGGGCTCCATCACTTGTACCTGGCAATTTCCTGCACCACACAGCTATGTTAAATTGCTGTTCCTTTCTGGAAAAACCAGCTGTGTCAATTTCAGCTCTTTTCACAATATAAGCTAAAAATACCCTAAAACCTAGCATTTGAAGGGACAATGTGCTTAGGGGAAAAGAATGTTTTCAGATTTCTGAAAGGAAAATTGAAAGTAGAAAAATGCACATAAAAATAAAAGTGTCTTCAGTAGGTTTGATTTCCTTTTGTGGTTTGCTGAGCTGGTTTCAGTTTGGTGTCTTTTTTGGGAGGATATTAGGTTTTTTAATAAAGCCACTAAAAGTAGAGCAAACTAAGCTGATTTACAATTCTTATTTTCAATCTAAAATATAATCTTCCCACTTCGGGGACTTTCCACTTTCGTGACTATCACAAAAGACAGAAAGAAACTCTCTATTTGATTGCTTTATCTCAGTATGACTAAGAAAAAACTGGAATAGAAACTAATAAGACTGTGTGGATGTATGCATACCATATTTGTCCAGATGAGGGGCTACCGAGGAGAAAAGCTATTGTGAATTTTATTTTGTTATCAGTTATTTCTCTGTTTCAGGCAGAAAGACAAATCTTTCTAGGGCAATTGTAACAAAATTATTTTTAAAATTTTTACTACTGATCAATGTTTGCTTTTTTTTTTAATCTTTTATACTATAAAATATATGTACTTGGCAACATTTGGGATTCTTTCCAAGTGGTGAATTTGAAAATGAAAATTAAAATCCCCTTCATTTTGTTGGCTCATTATTTCATTATTATTTTGATTATGTGTTTGTACACTGACACAATAGTAATGTACACAGAACAGTCTGGAGTCAGAGGCTGAATGTTGTAGAATCAGGACAGAGAGAATTTATGTCCCATAGAGAAAATGAGCATTCTCACTGCTCTCATCCACACAAAAAACGCAGCTCCCCTGAGTAGAATGAAGATGTTTCCTCAGGTTTTTCTCAAGTCTCATAGTGACAGAAGAAACAAAAACAGACAGATGTTATACTATTTCCACTCACTACTCTGTACTTGTTTTGCTCACCATGGAGATTGCAAATCTCTAATTAATTTGTGTTCCCAGTGACACGACATAAATGGTAAAAATCTGTCCCACTAACCAAAAATACTATTACAACTGCAAAGCCATTATCCTGCAAGAAATTAATACAAAAATATTATTTGGTGAGCTTCTGAATTCCTCGCAGTGATAAGCTAGTGTATACCTTTCATACCATGACAATAACTATAACTTCCATAAACCTAGTTTCCTTTGATCATGTATTGGAAAAATACTGAATTAAATTAAGATCAGCCACTCTTAGCATTTCAAGAGATTTCTCTTTAATTTGTGACTGAATTAATGTTGTCAGTTGAGGTTTTCCTTCATCTTTCTTTTTTCTTCTTCCACTTTTCTTTTATCACATTGTACCCTATTCAGTAAAAGATCCATGTAATTTACTGAAGAGTGAAATTTTATGTATGTGAATGACCACAGTACACATGGAGCTACTTGATTGCAGATATTAGTAAAAGTTATGCTCGTAGCCTTTAGTTAATAATGCAGAGACTGCAGCTATGTTAAGAGCTGTACAGTCCTGTTAAAATCCATGCCATCCAAACTACCTGCTCACTATTCTTTTCAAGCAAATAAACATGAACTAGTGCATAGTATTTCAGATGCATTCTCTTTGATGGCAAAGGGCATCCAGTCTTGATTCCAGTGACTTCAAAGAGGCTTGTCACATATTGATAATTCAATCACACTGTGATAATTTATTCCTAGAAAGAAGCTTTGTGGATAGCCACTGGGATGGGAATTTTGCCTTCTTAGAGCATATTTTAGTTTGTCAGGGTAGTGATTTTTCTTCTTGGTTCCTGCTACAAGGTAATAAGATACCTGGTCTGCTATTCAGTCATTTTGCACCTAAGAATACCTGTCAGAGGTCTAGTCAAACATATTTTCTGTTTTTCTGGAAAGCATAAATGTGGCCTTTGGTTCTGTCAATAAATGAAAATAAGTGCCTTGAGCTCTATTTTACAGATATTTCTCATACTTTTACTCTACCCCTGTAATTTTAATTTTCTCAGAGGTGTATCAAACTTCCACATTTTCAGCCTGTATAATTGAGAAAAGCCACTCTTTCTACATTATGAATAAGATGGTGACTACAAACCTTAGGAAGACCCTACTATCCTTTCATTGCTACATGGGTAATATAAGAAATCAGCAGTTTGATTGTTATGGATCAGAAAAAACATATAGAAGTTTGTACAGTATTTTTAGTAAAATATATGAGGACAAGGTGCAAAATATATGAGGACAAGCTAATATTTAGTTTTTAGAGACGATTCTAGCTTCCTTCTCCATGTATACAATGGGTCATTAGATGTCAAAACTGAGCCTGTGCTTCACAGTAGATTTTTCATGATATTAAATTTGTAGAAGTGTGAAAGTTGGTGATTGCTAAATTATTTTAGCAGGAATTATCACATATAGGGCTAGAAAGGAAGTGGTCTGAAAATCATGAAAAAAAAATCATATTTTGATTACTGCCGTGCTATTTCTATTCTCATTCCAGATATGCAACTTCTTCCTTCTTTTCAGCTGATAGGACAGTGCATCACTGCTGATAAGCAAGGTTTCCCTCTACCAGTGTTGTGTCATTAGAGAGTTTTTTGTGGGTTTTAACTTCAAAAAAAAAGCTTTTTTAGTTTTATCCCGTTCTAGGACATCCTTTGTTTCATATCTCTGTTCACAGCATAGCATGCAATCTAATTAACAAACAATCATTAATTATAATTCTTTGATCATCCAAAAAAAAAAAAAAAAAAAACCAACCAAAAAACCCAAACAAAAATGTGTACAAAAAATCTCCAAACCCAAACTACCACCAACAAAGAAAGCAACTAAACAGTCAATGTAAGAATTATACAAATGTTTTTCTAGGTTTCCCAAAAATTGTATAAGACCCCAGCTAATTGGCATATCATTGAAACGTCTTAGACATTCTATATCCTTCTTCAATTCTCCTTTGCTCTCCTTTTACTTTTGTAGTTATGTGTTAGAAGGGTGGGAAATACAAGCCAAATGACACCTAGACTAGTTGCTGGACAGAGATGATGGAACATTTTATTTTTGACAAAGCATGAATAACCTATGACTAAGGTGAATATTTTTTATGAATTAATGAAAATGAAATGGTATGAAATAGGAGGGTGGTCAGTTTTAAAAAATGAAGTAATGGACCCAGTATGAAAGGGAGAAACTTTTTTTTTGTCTGTGTCTTATCCACAGCAATTTAATAAGGTAGATAACTGTAAAAGGAAGTGTGAAGTTGAGACCCTCTACTGGTGTTCTCAAATCTATGCAATGATTTGAACATGCATTTCCCATTAGGATTCAATGGGAGTTTTCTTTCAGACACCTTATTATATTTTTTCCTTCTGATATCAAAAGCAAGACTGTATACAAAATAAAAATCTCTTTGTTATACTAATTTTTCACCCTGCCTCACCTCTTTAATAGAGGTGTATCTGTAGGCTTTCCAAGAAAACCTGCACAGTTTTAAAGATTTATTTAACTCCTGCTAAGCAGATGACCCAAGACCATGCAAAAGATTATGAATGCTGCAAAAAGGCATTCAGTTTTACACAGCCCTAGCCTACATGCAGGCATTGGTTCATGAGATGTGTGCTTCAATTCTTTAGTGGCCTGAGCTTACTTTCCACATTGGGTTCCTTTTATTTGCAGTATTTGTCTCCAAGATTTTATATGTGAGAAAAGACCTAATCATTTTCATGCAGCCTCTCCAGGCAAATGGATTAGTCAAGGCTTTTCCTGTTGAGCTGTCTTTGGGAGTGCTGGCCAAGGAGCTTTATTGTGATTTTCTTCAACTTCATCGCTGACCATATCTCATTTCTTAATTTTTTAAATTAGGAAATCAGCAAATCAGGCTCCTACTCTATGCTCTCTAGCTCTGCCTTCCTGTGAGATACAGAATTTCTGTGCCACATCTGTTGCACATACAGGTTTGCCAGTGCTGCTGAGGCCCCACTGTGAGGTCCCCTATTCCCTGACAGTTCCTTCCCCTAGCAGAATAACAGCAGTAGTCACTGACTCTGCCTGCTGTCAGAGTTTCAAAGCGAACACCTGAGATGCAGCCAGAAGGGGTGAGTTGTTTCTTGGATGATGCTTTGTTAGAATAACAACCTCCAAAATTCGCTCTCAGTCATCCATCACCCACCTGCCCACTTTTTTTTTTTATCCCTGGCAGAGGTAGCAACTACTGTGTTAGTATAATAGTATTAGTATACCCCAAGCATTATTTTACCAGTAATATCTCTGCAGATTGGAATGGCTACTACACATAATTCAAATGTATCTGTGGATATTTTACTTGCCTCAATATAGTGCTGTACTGCAAGTTTGAATTCAGGTCATAATTTCTTGAATTTAAGGAGCCTAAAAGCTCAATTCTTCCTAAAGATGTTTCTTATTCTACTTGGAGAAACATGAAAATAGCATTTAAATATCCAAGTGCATGTGTGGATTGTGTGTGTCCATGATATGGATATTGGTCACAAACACTTAGTGGAGAGGAATTTAATTGCAGAGATAATCCCAGAACTACTAAAAATGTTGAATCTTGGACCCCATGTAGGCTGAAGTCCAATGAACATAATTGTTCATGGTACTGTGTGAAGTGTAGGTAATGTGCATACAGAGGCTAACTGTTCTGCTAATATTCAGTACTCACAATGAATCACTGTGGTGTGGAATACAATTTTCAGATTTTAAGTCTTAAAATGATAATATAAATTTAAAATTAAAAAAATATATTACAATGGCTTATATGGCATAAGCACAATTAATATGTTTATATTTGTATGGTTATAATTAAAAGCCATGTCGTGGGGACAAGACATTTTCATGCTCATTATCCCAATCGTGGTTTCTGTTCCCTGTCCTCAGTTTGTTTTGTCTTCCTCCCCCCCCCGGCTGGCTGCTGGCTTGCTGCTTAGCTTGCTTGCTGCTTTTGCTTGCTGCTGGCTGCCTGCTTTGCTGGCTCTATTTTCCTCTCTTTTTTCTCTGCTTTTCGCTAGCTTGCTTTTTTGCCATTTTTTTCCTTTTCCCCGGTTTCCGTTGTTCCCCCCCCCCCCCCCCCCCCCCCGAAGACATCAGACCTACTCCGGGCAGGAGCTCCCCCGGGGTCTGCGTAAGAAGCTTCGTACCCTCTGCGGCAAAAAGAGATACAGCTCAACCCCCTTAGACTAGTAAAAACATCTGTAGTCATCTTAGGCTATTTCTCTTGTGCTGGGGAGTGTTTTTTGTTGTTCCTTAATAAACAAGTTTTTTCCACTTCCCCTCTGAAAGAATTCCTCCCGAACCCAGTGGTAGGGGGAAGTTGCGGAAGGTTTAGTTTCCTATAAGAGGCTCCTTTAAAGATGTTTTCCCCTAATTTGTCCTAAACCAGGACAAATAATTTGGTGGCCCGTACGGGGAGGCCCAGACAAAGTAGAAAAAACTTTATTCTAATAATATTTTTAGCTTTAACTGTTCTGTGGGAATATTGGTATGTCTCTTTTTAAAGTTATGATGTCATTTAGAGTGAAAGCCTGCCTCTATTTGTAGTCATTAGAGTTCTTTAAAGTTTTGATAGCTTTATAGTCCCTGGAGTTATTTTCTTATCCAAAAATAGCTCCAGTATTGTCCCCAATACGTAGCTTTTGTAGCAAAGGGGCACTAACGAGAATATTTATCGGGCTGAGCTTAGCTGTAATACTTTGCAAGGGGCTTATAAAAATGTTGTTATCGGCTCCAGGAATGTATAATTCGTAGTTGTGACTGTGTGCTAAATTTGTTATGGGAGAGGAAGTTTTTCAGCCTTTGCTTTCCTTTTCCTCCTCCGAATTGTTTACATCTCTTTTAAGAAATGTCCTGTCCTCCCTGACTGCCAAGGATACCATCTTTCTGTTATTTAATTTAATAACTTTTCTCTATACTGTCTGCAGTTTATATAAGATGAAGGCTGAAATTTCTAGAGGGGCTGGTGAGACCTCTAATTTAAGAGTACAACCAAGAATGAAAAATCCTGAGTAGTGCGGGAAATGGGAGGATATGAGCCAAATTTTAAAGGAGTTTTCTGATCCTGTAGTTTGAGACTTTCCATCTGAACATATCCAGAACCCAACTGAAGTGGCGAAATATCTGAAAGGGAAATACCAAGATAACCCCAAAGAGAAAAAGATCATTGCAGTAAGCTAAGCCCTGGCATATGCTTATCGTACTCTGCTTAATACTGTAAGGCAGCAGACAGAGGAAGGGGGGCAGGAAGATAAACCAACAGCAATCCCAGTCACTCAGGCTGCAGCCAACAGCCCAAGTTCGAAGCCAGCAGCTAAACCAGACTGTAAGCCTCAACCAATGGCTGTAGCTACTAGCACACGAAATAGAAAGTACACAGAAAAGACTGATCAACCAGTAAATGACAATAATGAGTATGATGCAGGAGAAGGACCCTCAACACCTCCTGACATAAAATCAGGAGTCAAAGCAACTAGCACAAGATCAGAGGCTAATATTGACTCCTTCTCCCTAAAGGACCTTCAAGGCCTAAGAAAAGATTATCGGCGACAGCCCGACAAATCTATAATTAGTTAGCTAGTCCGCCTTTGGGAGGCGGCAGGGGAGGCTACCATTCTAAATAGCACTGAAGCAAGGCATTTAGGGTCCCTGTCACATGATCCTGTCATCAACCAAGGCATGATGAGGGGGGCTAGCCCTCACAGCCTCTGGGAACGGGTCCTAAACAGCGTAGCAGAAAGATATCTGTGTGCCAATGACCTCTATGTCCAGCAGACACGATAGAAGACCATAGAACAGGGGATCCAACGCCTGAGGGAGATGGCAATAGTAGAGATCATTTTTTCAGAAAACGTAACAATTAAGAATCCAGACCTTATACCATGCACACCTGTAATGTAGAAGAAACTAGTGCAACTTAAGCCACCTGAATATGCTTCTGCTCTAGCAATAATGAAGCAGGAAGAGGTATATGAGACTGTACTCAATATGGCAAAAAAGCTTCGAGCATATGCGGATGCTGTACATGGCCCGACCCATGCCAGAATTGCAGCTGTGGAAACACGACTGCAAGAATTAGAAAGCAAAATAGAGGAAAACCACAAGAAACTCAAGAAAGAGATTAAAGAGGACCTCCTCCAAATCTCAGCTGTGCAAATTAGAGGCCCTGACACCCAACGCAGACATTCCCTTGTTAAGGAGAGAAGGTACACCCCACGAGCTGAGTTGTAGTTCTTCTTACGTGAGTCTAGAGAAAACATGAAGAAATGGGATAAGAAGCCTACTGCTGCTCTAGCACAACGGGTGCGTGAATTGAAGGAAGGTAAGAAAAGGAAAGCAGCCCCAGTTGCCCGTAGCCAAACAGCCAGGTATGATGATGATGATGACATGTCTGATCCCCTTGAGGGAACCTCCAAGACATATGCCCAAGGAAAGAAGGATAACCAAGCATAAAAGGGCCCTGCCTCTAACCAGGTAGAAGCATGGGAAAACCGTATTTTCTAGACAGTGTAGATCCAATAGCCTAGCGCATCAGAGCCACAAGAATATAACGCTTTAGTAGATACTAGTACACAGTGTACACTAATACCATCGGGATATGTAGGAGCAAAGCCTGTTTTCATTGCTAGTGTGACAGGGGGATCACAACAACTGACCCTAGTAGAAACTGAAGTAAGCCTGACTAGGAAGGAGTAGAAGAAACATCCCATTGTGACCAGCCCAGGGGCTCCATGTATTCTGAGCATAGACTTCCTCCGGAGCGGCTATTACAAAGACCCAAAGGGACTCAAGTAGGCCTTTAAAATTGCCGCTGTAGAAGCAGAAAGCATTAAGCAATTAAACACCTTACCTAGACTGACAGAAAACCCATCTGCAGTAAGGCTCCTAAGGGTGGAAGAGCAACAAGTGCCAATTGCGACCTCGACAGTGCATCGCCTGTGGGAGGGGTCCCCGCCCTCCCTTGGGAGGCAACTTCAATATAGCCAGAAGTTGTCAATCACATGCTGTTTCCCTCCCCAGTTGAGGCTGTCTGTCAAAGCTTAACACACTCCCCGGTTCTAGAAAGTTCTTCTGTTCTGTTAATCCCATTGGACCCTGTTAGAATGCC
This sequence comes from Vidua macroura, assembly GCF_024509145.1. Classification (NCBI taxonomy): domain Eukaryota; kingdom Metazoa; phylum Chordata; class Aves; order Passeriformes; family Viduidae; genus Vidua; species Vidua macroura. Next base: position 51,314,378 of record NC_071611.1, read on the forward strand.
ACTCCTCTCCTGTATCCCGATTGGTTCATTACATGTCACCCCATCCCGTCTCCTCCCCTCTACCCGTTACCCATTGGTTGGTTTGTGCCCTAGCCACTCCTATCCCTCTGCCCTTATATTCTCGGTCCCGCCCTTGTACTAGGCTCCCTGAGTCAGTTTTCCCTTCGAGAGGTTGCTGTTCCTCTCCTACAATAAACCTCTCGGATCCTGCTGCTCGGGAGACGTCTCGTCTTTATTTGGTGGAGCTTTCCGGGTTTCATCTACCCCTCCCTGCGGACCGGCCAGCCGAGGATCACTCTCCGGACTGGCTGGGAACCCAGGGAACCCCCGGAGGACCTAAATTTTATACAATTGGCGCCTCGAACACGGTGATCGCTGCCCCGGTCTCCGACGAGCGTCTCCTGCCGTGTGAGGATCTGTGACCCTGCGCTGTGGGATTACAAGCGCCGTTCGCCGCCAATCCCAGGAGTAGCTGTTCTTCTGTTTTAAGAAGACTCCTATCTCCTGGATCTGCTGACAAGTCGTGGATATCCGACCCTGCAGCTTCAAGGGAAGCCCCGGATTTCACGACACCAGCAGAGCTCCACTACCCCGCCTCAGCTTTTCTTTTCGCCGCGTCGTAGTTGGGTGAGTGCAGCTGCTCGAGGAGAGCAGCCGACGCAGGCTCTTATCCTTTCCTTTTTTCCTTTGCTCGGGTGGGGATTCTCTTCTGCAGTGAGGAGATGGGTAACCGCCTCTCCCCTGCAAGACGAGACTTTTATTGCCAAGTTAAAGCTACCCTTCAGTTGGGGAATGTTTCTTTTAATAAGCGGGTCCTTAAATCTTTTGTTATTTTCATTTTTGATCATTTTCCAGATGCCTCTACTGAGGATGTTCTTTCTATTTCATTCTGGGGAAAAGTTGGGCGTTATATTTATGATTTACAAGTTTCTGGGAATTTTAGGGTCGGGAGATTTTTTCCTATTTATGATATTATTTTTAATTTAGTTAAACAAAAAGGGGAAAGTTCGGGTCCCAGTTTTCCTACCCCTTATTCCGCCCCCCTCGCTCCTAACCCCATTTCCCCTAAGGGTGGATCGGGAGATAGATCCTGCCAAAATAAGGCACAGGGTTGCCACCGTCTCCCTGCTGCCTCCCGTTCCACTCTGTCCTTCTCTTGTGCTGGGACTGGCCACCCCAGCACGAGCCCTATCCATTCCCTCGATCCTCATGCCCCCAACCCTAGTTTTACTCTCAGTTCCAGTTCTGTTTTAATAACACCTCAAAATGGCGGCGGCCTCGTGGCCGATTGCCCTGAGACACAAAATGGCGCCTCCTCCTCCTCAACCCCTCCGGTTCCCGCCACTTTACCATCTCCGCCCCCTTCGTCGGTTGCCGCCCCTGCGTCGGGTCCCGCCCCCCCATCATGCGTCGATCTCGGTGACGTCGGGACCCTCCCACCCTGCCTCCCTAGCCACACCCCTGGGCGGGCCCCTGGTGGGTGGGACAGGCCTACCAGAAGGCCACGCCCCAGTGGGTGGGTCAGGCCATGCCCCAGTGGGTGGGTCAGGCCACGCCCCCTCTCCTGCCACTTCCGGTTCCCACGCTACCGGAACTGGAAGTAGGCTTTGCCGGAAGCAGGCCATCTTGGCCTGCAGGGTCTCTCATAATCAGGACCCACCGGCAAGGGAGAGGCTTCGAGCCCTAGCCTGTCCTGCCTCATCTTCAGAAGAGGATGAGGACAGTGACGACCCCCGGCCAACAACCAAGCCAGGGGAGGGCTGGGCCCGGATAAGGACCAAGGCCATTAGGGATGGGGACCTAGATCTCGCCAGGGATCTAGGCCCAATCGCGGCACCGGTTAGACTCAAGAGGGGGAAGGAACCGCGGTGGGAACAGCTGCCATATACGGAGGTGAAGGAGTTGAGGAAGGCAGCCAAGGACTATGGGAGAAATTCCCCGTTTTTTAAAAACATATTGGACCTTACTTTCACCGGACATACTTTGGTGCAGCATGACATTCGATATATAGCGAAGGCTCTGCTGTCCCCCACGGAATTTCTTCTGTGGGAAATACATTGGAAAAAGCTATTAAAACCTATTCTAACCAAATATGACCTTAAGGAGGTGCTGGGAGATGGCGCCGAGGGCCTGGAGGCGCTGGCAGGGGAAGGGGAATTTAGTAAACCAGAAGATCAGATCCTCCTTCCCGACAACCTGCTAACTGACATCCGAGATGCTGGGAAGGAGGCCCTACTAAAAATACCTGATGGAACCACCCCTCTCCAGAACTTCACATCCATCCTCCAGGGCCCTGATGAGACTTTTATTAAGTATATTGACAGGTTAAAGGAGGCTATAGACCGGCAGATTGAGAACGTCGAGGCTCGAGAAGAACTGCTGCGTAAGATGGCCTTGACCAACGCTAACCCGGAGACAAAGAAGATCCTGCGAGCTCTCCCCCAGGATCCAGAGCCAACCATCGCCAAGATGGTCGAGGCGTGCACAAAAGCGGCATCGATGGAGCAGACTGTGGCGTTTGCGGTGAGCAGAGGTGTGGGGGAGGCAATGGTGGACCTCATGAACACGCGCTGCTTCGGCTGCGGCCAACTGGGCCATATACAAGCCAATTGCCCACACTGGCCACCAGAGAGGTCCTACCCTCATTATAACCCCTCCCCGAGACCACCTTACAGGAATCCTCGTTATCATCGGCCGGGAAACGGGAGGCGGAGTGCGCTGAGGGGCCGCGCTACGACAACAAATGGCCCATCCCAACGCCCTGCGCTGCCATCGCTCCCGGAGAACCACTGCCCCAACGGCACGTTTCTCCGGACATCCGCAGCCAGGAGGACGGGCTCCGGCTCCTCAGACGGACTCAACAACTGAACAGTGCCCGCCGCCAAGTCCTCCGGAGTTCCATCCACATTATGTTTCCGGATGAGGACTTGGTCCGTGTCCCGGTAGGATTCCTGCCACCACCATACTGCGACCACCCCGTCACAGTGCTGTTCATCGGGGACTCCATCAGCACGCCGGACGACCTCACCATCATCCCGGAGGTCGTCTACTTCGAGCCAGGGGCAGAGCTCAACGTCTCCGTGGTGTGCCATCATCCTCCGTTCTCTCTGCCGAGAGGGTCTCCTTTAGCTCTGTGCTACATCTTACACATGCACTTCAGGGACACTGGTTGCAACATTCTGTCGGACTTTCCTACCAATCATATGCACTTCAATGACACTGGCTGCAACATTCTATCAGACTTTCCTACGGATCAAGACCCTTCTGCTTTCTTCATTCAGAACGTTAGCAGACAAAGACCAATTATTAAAACTACCTTTGTCTTTCAGGGGAAAAACATTTCGTTGGACCTGATGGCAGACACCGGTGCGGACGTTACCATCGTCCCTCAGGCAGAGTGGCCGCGCGACTGGGAGTTAGTGTCCCCTTGTGGCACAATCTCCGGCGTGGGAGGAGCCGTCAATTCCCGACGCAGTAAGCACCTCGTGTGTGTAGAGGGGCCGGAGGGCCAGGTTGCCACAATTCGGCCTTTCGTAGTTGCATCTAACATCAAATTATTAGGCAGGGACGTATTGTCCCAATGGGGTGCCCGTCTCGACATCCCTAGCCCTGCGTGGGATTTTTAGTCTGGGCCACTGCGGAGCGCACCTCCCCACCGCTTAATTGGAAAACTGATACACCGGTGTGGGTGGACCAGTGGCCCTTGCCAATCGAAAAACTTAATGCGCTCAACGAACTAGTAGAGGAGCAGGTGCGCCTGGGGCATTTAATACCTTCCACCAGCCCCTGGAACACACCTGTCTTTGTTATTAAAAAGCCCGGCAGAGACAGGTGGCGCCTGCTCCAAGACCTACGCAGGGTTAATGATGTTATTGAGGATATGGGGCCCTTGCAACCGGGCCTTCCCTCTCCCTCTATGCTGCCCCGGGATTGGCAGCTCGCAATCCTTGATATCAAGGATTGTTTCTTCAACATCCCGTTATACCCCGGAGATGCTCCCAGGTTCGCGTTTTCGGTTCCTTCTCTCAACCGAGGTGAGCCGTACAAACGGTATCAATGGACCACTCTGCCACAGGGAATGAAGAATTCTTCGGTGCTCTGCCAAACCTTTGTGGCACAGGTCCTTTCCCCAGTTCGTCGCCTTTTTCCAGAGGCCATCATCCTTCACTATATGGATGATATTTTGATTTGTGCTGCTAGCTCAACATATCTACAAGCAGCCTTGGACAGGACCATTAAAGCCATTAAAGATGCGGGGTTTCAAATCGCAGAAGACAAAATCCAGCTGTCGTCCCCCTGGAAATACCTGGGCTTCCTAATTACGGGAAGGACCGTCGCGCCCCAGTCTCTTGTCATCAAGGACGACCCACGGACCCTGCGGGATTTGCAGCAGCTTTGCGGTACCATCACCTGGATTCGACCTCTCCTGCGACTCACCACAGAGGAGCTGTCGCCACTTTTCCACCTGCTGAAAGGCGACGGCGACCTGGCATCCCCACGACATCTCACACCGGATGCCCGTGAGGCCTTGGAGAGAGTCGCAGCTGCTATCAAGTCCCGCCAGGCGCATCGGGTCGCGCGGTCCCTCCCAATCCAGTGTGCCATCCTGGGTAAGTCCCCCAACTTACACGCCCTGCTATTCCAGTGGGACGACAGCCAGAGAGACCCACTCCTTATCATCGAGTGGCTGTTCCTCCCCCACCAACCCGCCAAAACAATAACAACATATCCTGAACTCATGTCTAAACTAATCATTAAGGCCCGCCAGCGCCTCCGGACCCTCGCAGGGTGTGACCCAGCATGCATCTATTTACCATTAAATTTGGACCAATTGGATTTCCTTTTACAAACAAATGAAAATTTGCAGATTTCAGTAGATAGCTATCCTGGTCAAATTCGGATACACTATCCCAAGCACAAATTATTTAAAGACACTTTATACCTGGCTCCAAAAATTTTTAAAAGCAAAATACCACTAAAAAATGCTCTCACAGTGTTCACTGATGGGTCGGGAAGATCCCACAAATCAGTGATCACTTGGAAGGACCCGGACAGTCAGAAGTGGGAATCTGACGTCCAAATAGTTCAGGGATCCCCCCAAATCGCTGAACTTGCAGCGGTTGTGAGAGCCTTCAGAAAATTCCAACAACCTTTCAATTTGGTAACAGATTCGGCATATGTAGCCGGGATAGCAGAGCGGGCCGAACATGCCCTGCTCAAAGAAATTCAAAACAAAACGCTCTACAGCTTGCTCTCAGAACTAATTTGGCTGATCTCCCACCGAGAGCAACCTTATCATATTCTGCATGTTAGGTCACACACCGACCTGCCAGGTGACATCACTGAGGGTAACCGGAGAGCAGATACCCTGGCGATGCTGGCCACCTCCACTTCTGTAAACCAGACAGTTCTAAGACCCACCTTGCCAGATGTCCATATGCAGGCTAAGATGAGCCACGCCTTTTACCATCAGAATGCTCCAGCTCTATGCCGCCAATTTAAGATCTCTAAGGAGCAGGCGCGAGCCATCTTAGCCACCTGCCCCAACTGCCAGTCCCACGCATTACCATCAGTAGCGACGGGGGTTAACCCCCGGGGACTGGGAGCATTGGACATCTGGCAGACAGACATTACTCATTTTCCTTCCTTTGGGCGGCTCAAATATCTCCACGTGTCAGTGGACACATTCTCGGGGGCAGTGTTTGCCTCCACACATACGGGGGAAAAAACCAAAGACATTATAAAACATCTATATATGGCTTTCTCCACTCTGGGTGTCCCAAAAACTATAAAGACTGATAACGGACCAGGGTTTGTGTCCAAACAGTTCATGGAATTTGTGCAACTATGGGGCATTGACCATGTTACTGGAATTCCACACAACCCTACAGGGCAGTCAATCGTGGAACGGAAACACCAAGAGATTAAGAAATTATTAGAACAACAAAACGATTCGGCCATCACCACGAGCCCTGTAGAGAGGTTGTGCAAGGCCCTGTATGTTCTCAATTTCATGAACTGTTCAGACCGCGAGCCAAACCCCCCGATCCTGCGCCATTTCCACAATAACACCAGGGCGCAGTTGAAGGAGAGGCCTCCTGTGCTCATAAAAGACCCTGAGTCTAAAGTTATCAAAGGTCCATACCCTCTAATAACGTGGGGGAGAGGGTATGGATGTGTTTCAACAGAACAGGGCCCCAGGTGGATCCCCGGGAAATTCATCAAACCGTACCGGGAGGACATCTCTACAGAAAGCCAACCCCCGGAACACTCCCCCGAGACGCCAGCTCCATCAGAAACCACCGTCGCGTGGAGTCGAAGGAAAAGGAAGAAGACTAGACCAGCCAGTATCACCGTCAGGACTTTAATAACTAACCGGCATTTCCCGCCGGCTTGGACTGCTTATCCTCTGACCCCATCCCCTACCATCCCTCACCCTTTTCCGTCCTACCACTTTCCTCACCCCTTCTTCCCTCATACCTGACCTGATTTTGTTTTCCTGTTTTGTTACTATTTCGATTTACACGGGGGAGGATGGGGATTCAAAGGGGTCACTATTCTTATTTCCGTTATGTGTCTATTTATTAGACTTTGGTCCACCCAGAATGGCAGTCGCAGCAGCCAGAACACCCTGCAGTGACCAGCTTCCTGCAGCAGCACTTTTCATCATCGTGTGGCTTCACCTGGCAGGAAGCTGGATCGTACCACAGCCCAAAGAGAACGTCTGGGTCACGCTGGCAAAGTCCATCGGACAGGAACAACTCTGCATGGCCATGGGAGGTGTAGACAACCCGTTGTCTACATGCCTGGTGGGAGTCCCCCTGTCGGAAAACGATTTTCCACTCACAGCTATGAAACCCAACTCGGCGGACTCCTGGGGGAATTGGATAAGGACACTACTGCAGGCACCACAGGAACCCCAGGAATTGGACCTACTGGGGTCCACGAGGGCTCATTTATGCATTAGATTCTACACTAAGGCCTCTCAAGGAAAAATAGAGTATAACATCAAAGAGGTTACACCAACTGATAAAAGATATATTAATGAGTGGTGCAACTATACTAGCCCGATTCTGATCAAGTCCTACCCATACCCTAAGGAGCTCCCTCGGGGTGTGTTTTTAATCTGTGGGGACAGGGTGTGGGCTGGGATCCCCTCTAAGATCAAAGGGGGTCCCTGTAGCCTTGGCAGGCTTACTACCCTAACCCCCAACAAAACACAAATTATTGATTGGAAAAGGGGAAGTCGATCGGCACGCCAAAAAAGATCTTACGGGGAATTTGACCCAAATTGCGACTCGGAAATTTATGATTGGGGCAAAGGAAAGAGGGTCGCCGCGTCCATTTTTCTACCGTGGTATGCGGCAGCAAAGGCCCTTGGTGAGATTTCTCACCTGGGGTGTTGGATGAGTAAGCAGGCCAATGCTACTTCTGCCGCCTTATCCGATCTCTTGGCGGAAGAAGAGACCACCAGGCATGCCACCTTACAAAATAGAGCGGCCATCGACTTTCTGCTGCTCGCCCATGGCCACAGTTGCGAGGACTTTGAGGGGATGTGCTGCTTCAATTTGTCATCAAAGAGCACATCCATCCAAGCCAGCATCCAGCGGATCCAGGCGTTGGTAAAGGACTTAAAGACTGAAACTGGGGCTGTGGACGCTGTGAACAAGATCTTTTCTCAATGGGGTGTTCCTGGGTGGGCCATTCCAATTGTTAAAGGTTTAATTTGGGTTTTAATCATAATTTTCTTAATTTCTGTTGCGTTAACCATCTTTAAGAAATTGTTAACTAGGACAATGGGAAATGTTTTTTTAATAAACCAAAAAGGGGGAGTTGTGGGAGGGGTCCCCGCCCTCCCTTGGGAGGCAACTTCAATATAGCCAGAAGTTGTCAATCACATGCTGTTTCCCTCCCCAGTTGAGGCTGTCTGTCAAAGCTTAACACACTCCCCGGTTCTAGAAAGTTCTTCTGTTCTGTTAATCCCATTGGACCCTGTTAGAATGCCACTCCTCTCCTGTATCCCGATTGGTTCATTACATGTCACCCCATCCCGTCTCCTCCCCTCTACCCGTTACCCATTGGTTGGTTTGTGCCCTAGCCACTCCTATCCCTCTGCCCTTATATTCTCGGTCCCGCCCTTGTACTAGGCTCCCTGAGTCAGTTTTCCCTTCGAGAGGTTGCTGTTCCTCTCCTACAATAAACCTCTCGGATCCTGCTGCTCGGGAGACGTCTCGTCTTTATTTGGTGGAGCTTTCTGGGTTTCATCTACCCCTCCCTGCGGACCGGCCAGCCAAGGATCACTCTCCGGACTGGCTGGGAACCCAGGGAACCCCCGGAGGACCTAAATTTTATACATCGCCGGCAGTATAGAACAAATCAAAATGCCGTAATCCCCATCCACAAACTGATTCGTGAGCTAAAAAACCAAGGAGTAGTTAGCAAAACCCACTCACCCTTCAACAGCCCTATTTAGCCTGTGCGTAAATCTGAAAGAGAATGGAAATTGACTGTAGACTACCAAGCATTAAATGAAGTGACTCCACCACTGAGCGCTGCTGTGCCAGACATGCTGAAACTCCAGTACGAACTAGAGTCCAAGGCAGCACAGTAATACACCACTATTAACATTACTAATGCGTTTTTCTCCATTCCTCTGGCAGCAGAATGCAGGCCTCAGTTTGCCTTTACGTAAAAGAGAGTGCAATACACCTGAAATCGACTGCCCCAAGGGTAGAAGCACAGTCCTACCATCTGCCATAAACTAATCCAGGTTACACTAGAAAAGAGTGAGGCTCCAGAACATTTACAGTATATCGATAATATTATTGTGTAGGGGAAAACGGCAGCAGAAGGGTTTGAGAAAAGAAAGAAAATAATCCAGATTCTCCTAAAAACCAGTTTTGCCATCAAGAGAAGCAAAGTCAAGAGACCTGCTCAAGAGATCCAGTTCCTGGGAGTGAAGTGGCAAGATAGACAGCGTCAAATTCCTACAGATGTCATCAACAAAATCACAGCTATGTCCCCACCAACCAACAAAAAAGAGACACAAGCTTTCTTAAGCGCCATAAGCTTTTAGAGAATGCACATTCCTGAGCACAGTCAGATCGTGAGCCCTCTTTACCTAGTCACCCGCAAGAAGAACAATTTCCATTAGGGCCCTGAGCAACAACAAGCTTTTGCCCAGATTAAGCAGGAAATTACTCATGCAGTAGCCCTTAGCCCAGTCAGGACGGGACCTGAGGTCAAAAATGTGCTCTACTCTACAGCCAGGAACCATAGTCTGTCCTAGAGCCTTTGGCAGAAAGTGCCTGATAAGACTCAAGGCCGACCGCTAAAATTTTAGAGTCAGAGCTACAAAGAGTCTAAAACCAACTACACCCCAACAGAAAAAGAAATTTTAGCTGCCTACAAAAGAGTCCAAGCTGCCTCAAAAGTAATTAGTACAGAAGCACAACTCCTCCTAACACCCCGACTACCGGTGCTGAAGTAGATGTTCAGAAAAGAAGTTCCTTCTACCCACCATGCCACCAGTGCTACATGAAGCAAGTGAATTACCCTCATCACGCAGCACGCCCGTATTAGTAAACTGAATCGCCCTAAAATTTTAGAAGTAATTACAAATTGGCCTGAAAGTGAAAACTTTAGTGTCACAAACAAAAAACAAGAACCAGTGACACGGGCTGAAAAAGCTCCACCCTACAACCAATTGCCAGCAGAGGAAACAGGCTATACTCTTTTCACTAACAGTTCCTGTTGCATCGTAAAAATGAATCAAAAGTAGAAAACAGCTGTATAGAGCCCCACACGACAGGTCGCAGAAGCCACTAAAAGAGAAAGTAGATCAAGTCAACTTACTGATCTCAAAGCCGTTCAACTAACCCTAAACATTGCAGAAAGAAAGAAGTGGCCAAAGCTCTACCTCTACACTAATTCATAAATAGTAACCAATGCTCTGTAGGAATGGCTAGAGAGATGGAAAGGGGCTAACTGGCAGCGTCAAGGAAAACCAATCTGAGCTGCTGAAGAATGGAAAGACATTGCTACCCAGGTAGAGAAACTACCTGTAAAGGTTCACCATGTAAATGCTCATGTCCCCAAAAGTAGAGCTAATAAAGAACAGCAAAACAATCAACAAGTAGATCAAGCTGTGAAAATAAGGGTGTGAAAAATAGATTTAGATTGGCAACAGAAGGAAGAGTTGTTCCTAGTGCAATAGGCCCATGATGCCTCAGGCCATCAAGGTAGAGATGCCACCTATAAGTAGGCACGAGACCGAGGAGTAAATTTAACCATAGACAGTATTTCTCAAGTTATCCATGACTGTAAGACGTGTACTACCATCAAACAGGCCAAACAAGTGAAGCCCCTATAAATATGGGAGACAGTAGTCCAAGTACAGGTATGGGGAGGCCTGGCAGATTGACTACATCACACTGCCACAAACACGCCAAAGCAAGCGCTACATGCTCACAATAGTAGAAGCCACCACAGGATGGTTGGAAACCTACCCTGTGTCTCATGCTACCGCCCATAACACCATCTTAAGCCTCAAAAAACAAGTCCTTTAGAGGCATAGTACCCCTGAGAGGATTGAGTCAGACAATGGGACTCATTTTAAGAACAGCCTTATCAACTCCTAAGCTAAAGAACATAGCATTAAGTAGGTGTACCATATCCCCTACCATGCACCAGCTGCAAGCAAGGTAGAGAGGTGCAATAGACTATTAAAAACCACCTTAAAAGCATTAGGTGAGAGATCTTTCAAAAACTAAGAGCAGCATTTAGCAAAAGCCACCTGGTTAGTTAACACCCAAGGTTCCACCAATCAAGCAGGTCCTGCCCAGTCTGAGTCCCTGAATATAGCAGACAGAAATAAAGTCCCAGTAGCACATATCAGAAGTTTGTTAGGGAAGACAGTGTGGATCAATTCTGCCTCGAGTACAGACAAACCCATTCGTGGGATTGTCTTTGCTCAAGGACCAGGTTGTACATAGTAGATAATGCAGAAAGATGGAAAAACACGATGTGTACCTCAAGGAGACCTAATTGTAAGGTGAGACTCATATGCAAACATCTCAATTTGCTAAATGTTACTGCCATTGTTTGTACATTAAACCACACAGACATGAGACAGAAAGAAATGTGTAAATGTCAAAAGTCAGAGCAAGTAAAAATGGAAGGGAATGTGTAAGTATAAAAGGTTTGAGCAAGCAAGAAGGAAGTTCAGTAACATGTTCACGATATGGGATAAGGGGTGGAATGTCGTGGGGACAAGACATTTTCATGCTCATTATCCCAATCGTGGTTTCTGTTCCCTGTCCTCAGTTTGTTTTGTCTTCCTCCCCCCCCCGGCTGGCTGCTGGCTTGCTGCTTAGCTTGCTTGCTGCTTTTGCTTGCTGCTGGCTGCCTGCTTTGCTGGCTCTATTTTCCTCTCTTTTTTCTCTGCTTTTCGCTAGCTTGCTTTTTTGCCATTTTTTTCCTTTTCCCCGGTTTCTGTTGTTCCCCCCCCCCCCCCCCCCGAAGACATCAGACCTACTCCGGGCAGGAGCTCCCCCAAGGTCTACAAAAGAAGCTTCGTACCCTCTGCGGCAAAAAGAGATACAGCTCAACCCCCTTAGACTAGTAAAAACATCTATTTCTCTTGTGCTGGGGAGTGTTTTTTGTTGTTCCTTAATAAACAAGTTTTTTCCACTTCCCCTCTGAAAGAATTCCTCCCAAACCCAGTAGTAAGGGGAAGTTGCAGAAGGTTTAGTTTCCTATAAGAGGCTCCTTTAAAGATGTTTTCCCCTAATTTGTCCTAAACCAGGACAAGCCATTTTTCAGTAAGCCTTCTGTAAAGCAGCATCTTCAACTTTTTAAACATAATTTTCTTTTCAGTAGTCTGATTCCGTCACACCAGAGTAGTCTATACAGAATGTTAAAATTAGGAATATGCTGCTATCCAACTGAGCATAGTTATCTGGAAATGCTGGAAGCTGTATAATCGGGTATTTTTGTCTCAAATGGAGTCCTTTTCTATTCTCTCATGCTTCACCTCAGCATATTCCTACTCAACAGGATATATAAACTTACCAGGAAAAGAAGACAAGTTAATGGCACTTATAATCTCTTTTCCTGAAAAGCAAATAACCCCCTGCTTTCTCAAAAGGTGATTAAAGGAAGCTATTCCTGTAGAAATACTCATCAGCCAGTTCTTTCTCTTTCTTGTGCCTTCTCTGGCAGGATTTAGCATTGTAATTTTTCTGCTGAGAACCCTAAAGAGCTATATGTTGTTCATCTTGCTGCCAAACCTCTTTTGCCAAAAATTCGCGAAAGTTCATGTTATCTGACGTGCACTAAAAACATTGGAACTACCTTTTGTAGGACTCCTACTCTATCCCAGAGAAGTCTGTAGCATGTCAGTTCTGATATGCTTGATCCAATATAATTAACAGCCCTTCAATGGAATAATACTTATTATAGAAATTGGGAATTATTAGAGCAGAGTGGTAGTTGAAAATAGCTTTTTGTTAGACCTGCATATATATATCCTCTTTAAGTACAGTTTATGTACATTTATTAAAATGAGACAGATCTTGAAGTGAAATTTGAATGAACCCTATTTATGTCCAGAGGATGTTTAGCATCACCTGTACAATATGCATGAAATATGCTTGATAAGGCTGGTCACTTTGACAGGAAATTAATATTATTAAATAAAGCATTGATATGGTTATACCTAGAAGACTGGAAAAATTGAAAAGTTAGACTATTGACAGCCTATGCTCTAGTAATGAGTATCTGCTGTGTCTTTTTTTTCCTATTTAATCTTATTAATAATATATCAGAACTCTAATGGCATTCTAAAAATGTGACATTAACTATGTACTTTAAGAGCCATTTCCTGCTAGACTTGAATCAAATCATGTTGATTCCAGGAAGACTTGAGTGCTCTTGGTCTCTCACCATTTCTGCAATGGCTACCTTGCCATTTCCTTTATTATATAGGCATGCAGCCCAACAGAGGCACTCTTTATATTCTTTGTCCTGTTTAGTACTGTGTTACCCTGGACAAAGGCAAAACTTACCAGCAGTTGCTCACATCACACAGAAATGAAGATGCAAAGTTAAAAGATTTCCACTCTGCTCTCTTCCAAGGAAAGTAAGGCATGGGAAAAGTAATGTGTCCTGTGATAACAGACGCAGAGGATAACCTGAGCACTAGTGCACCCTGAGCAACTGGAGGCAGGAGCTAAAATAATTGCCAATATAGTGAGTAGCTGAGCAGATCTCTTATTACACATAAAATATGCAAAGACTTCTAGAAACAAGACTTCATTTATAGTCTTCTGGGGAGATTTGTCAAATGATCCATTCAAGACATCACTTTGTTTTCTTTGGTATTGGTGACTTCCTCTCCCTGCCTCACCACAATGTGGCTGAGGTGAGGGAGTTGAGTCACTCCCTCTCTGACACCTGTGCAGAGCTCAAGTACCTTGAAGGTAACAGCCCCACCCTAAGAACAGAGTGTGTTACTATCCTTTTTCTGCTCTCAGTACTTTAAGTACAGTTGCAAGACAGCAGGTAGGATTTTCAAAGGCAAGTCTGCAGTAAAAAATAAACATACAATTGACTTGGTTGCTCTGTGTGGCACTGGGCTCAGTAAACACTCACTTCACCTGCAGCAAGAAGAAATCCTGTGTTGGTGATGGAATTCTCTCCCTCCAGTTCTGAATAAAATTATTAAGAAGCAAACTTAATTTCTTCTTAATTTTTCTCCTTTCAGATTCAGGCTGCCATTAAGGGACCCAAACTGAGTGATAGAGAGCTAAATACCACTGAAGATGGCTGACACATCCTCATTTATCTGCCTAAACAACAAAGTGAATTCAGAGTGGCCTGGGATCTCAGGGAAAAAATATGTTTTTCTGATGTATTTCTGTTAAAACTAGGCATTCCAGTCTTCAGAGTTACCTGTTTTCATTGGAAGTAGGCATATCTAGATGGTTTAAATTCTTGGATTTTTTCATAGCATTAAATGAAGCAATACAGAAATCCCAGTATTTCAGCAGCTGCAGACCAAAGACAAATCATTAACCTCTACAACATCTAATGATTTTTGGTCTTTTTCAGCTGATGACTTCTATAAAAAAATAGCTAGTCTCTGTAGGTTTGTTTTTTTTTTTTTCCCCTCTGCAACCTGCTCAAAGGCTTGAAGGATCACCTAGTAGTTCCAGTAAAAGGATAATTTTTTTATCTCTACATTTGCATTTATAGTGCTGCAAGTTGTTTTTTTGCAGTGCTGCAAGACTCTTGCTTCATATTTTAAATCATGAAGCATGTAAACACCAAAAATATTGCTATTTGCACTGGAAGATTATTGCAATGGGGGTTTTGTGAGGATGTGGTTTTGATGGGGGTTTATTTCTTTGTGTGTAGTTTTTTTTTGTTTTGTTTTGTTTTTTTTTTTTTTTTTTTGTTTTTTTTTTTTTTTAATTGATAATAACATGCCTAATGAGAACTTTTTGTTTTCTTTAAAGGCATCAGCTGTAAGTGGTTTTTTTTTTTTTTTTTTGTGACATGGTGCTGTTCCTTCATCTCCTCTTTATGCTTTATGATGTTTTTAGAGACTGAAATATGTACCCCTCTTTTTTTCAGAAACCTCTTGATTGTTGATAGTTGTTTAAGAGAGCAAAGTTTTTTTGTGCTGCTCTGAATTCTGTCACACCACTGGAAGCCTAATGAAATAATAATGACACCTTTAGCCCAAAACTCCTGAAGAAGGGGTTAATATGAGATGTGCTACTCATCAAGATTCTGTGGAGTCAGCTGAAGTTCAAGACAAATCTACAATAATTTTCAATTGCATCAAAATTTTGGCGTTGGATTTATTTTTATCTAATCATAGGCATTTAGAGATGTGTAAATGTATATTCACAATAAAGAGGTCAAAATATACAGTCTGATTATCAACACATAATGGCAAATATAATGACAGTTGAGCAATTTTAATTTGGTCCTGTTTCTGTTTTACATAAAGACACTGTGAATTCTTTAATCATAGTTTTGCAAAGGCCTTTTCAATTCACAGGGACTGAGAAATGGCTCTTCTGTCCCTAATCAGACCAAACTCTAGGTTTTTTTCCTGGTTCAGCTTCTTGCTCATTCCTTCCAAACTTGGTTTCCCAGCCATTATCACAATTTGTTCTCTTTGGCACTTTTGCACAAGTCCTGTTCCTTGCTTAGTTGAAGTGAGGCCCGCATTTGATCAGGGTGGTAATTTCAAGCAGTAATAGGTTCTCTGCTCTTGTCTCAGGATTGGATGTGGATCCACTGAGGCTCTGCAAACACAAAACTGTGATCATGAAGAAGATGTAAAGATTGGGGTATTTGTGAAGGAAACAGCTATACCCACTGCTGGGCATATCTGGGCTGAACAAGTGCGAACTGCTATTTTTTCAAAGGTATGGTGGCAATAAAGAGCATATTCTTGTCAAAAAAAAAAACCAAAAAACTCCCTTGCAAAATTGTGCATCTTTTCTTCAAAGCATAATAAAATAATGCTCTCTGTTCAAAGATGAGTCATAGACAGATTTTCTTTTTTCTTTTTTTTAATTGGAGGAAGCACTTACTTTTTTCCTTTACCTCTTTTTCAGAAGTGTATGAAACATTTAAACTTTCCAAAACCATTCGGCCTGAAGGAAATCCCCAACATGGAAGACTCCAGACCAAGATATAATCAATAGAAAGCAATCTTAAAATGATAATTTCTGAGGTCAAGTGTGTAGTTGTGATCGATACACCAATTCATTATGTGAACTTCATATACTCATCTGGTTAAAGAAAGTGCATATGTATACATATATGCGTAGACATTTGTTCAAGACCAGAAATTCATATTGCAAACAGTAATTTTTAGGTCTTTCAGAAATTATAACCCATGGATTCATATTCCTGTAAGGAAACTTTCAGAGACAAAGCAGGAATCAAAGTTTAAATGTCTAGCCTAATAAGGAACACAAGGAAAACAGTTCCTAGAGGTGTGCTAATTTGTCAGTATGGATGATCCTAAAACATATTCTTATATATGTGTTACCTATGAAAAGGAAAATTGTGTTGACAGAAAATAGTGTTACAACCCTTAAAAAGAATGAAATTTTTCTAAAAACCTTCCCTTACTGTTAATTGTTATTACCACTTTTCCCTAGATTATTCTCACCCACAGCCCACGTACATTATCTGAAGATAATTTCAAAACTATGATTATTGAAATTTTTTTTTAAAAGCACAACCCTCCCCCCCAAACAAAACCAAAAAACTCAACCAAAAAAACCTCAGACAAACAACAGTTTGTCAGTACTAGAGGAATGGGCTGGAAACCTGCCAGAGAGAAAGTAGACAGGGGCAGTAAGAGCTGCTTTTATGGCTCTAAAATACACCAAGCGGACATCATGGAGGCTTTCTCTGCATGCAGTCATTTTCTTTTCTTAATTGCCCAATCAGGAATTAACCCTGTACAGGAAGCTTAAGTCACATTTTTCAAATTCATCGTCTCCCACAGTGCATTCTTAAACTATATTAAGACAACTCCATAAAAATCCCACCCTGTCATATTTCAAATTATAGAACCTTACTGGTCCTTCATACCTGGAACTGAGAAATTCTCTTTTCTATTCTCCTACCATTTCCACTAGGGAGGAGAGGAAGTACTTCTTTTCCTTTTGATATACACCTCTTCATTTTGCTCAATGCAGAATTGGTCATTAATCTAATATCCTGAAGAAGACTTATGTAGATATGGGTTACATGAGTAAGAGTCTCAATTTGAGCTTCACTGTTCAGCCAAATGAATTGCTAATGCAACAGGAATTTCTTTGTAGAAGCTGAGGTCTCTTTGTACCAGACACTCATAAAAGAACTATCAGTGCCTTTATAGACATGAAGGTAGTATCCCCAGCTCAGTTACTTGTGGGTAGGAATATAAGATAAATAAAAAGTGAGAAAATATGCCGTTCAGGTTTACTAGAAAAGGACAGCAGAAAACTTGCTGCCCTCCTAGTGCTATGACACTTTGCCTGATAATTTGTGTGATGATTTAGGATGACCACATTAGAATTGCTCCTATTAAGTACACAAACATGGCATCACTTTCTTTCAGAGAAGTACAAATAGGGATGGTAGTAGAAGCTCAAAGATGTACCAAACTCTGGATAGTCTAGAGGGGGAGAGAAATTTGGAGGAAAATGTGTATAATCTGACATTCAGCTTCTGCATCTCTATCTTGGGAGAAATCAGACCATAGCTCCACCTCTGGTTTTGAGCTGACCAAGCATGGCTCACCCTGAGGTGAGTTTTTTGTTACCTCTTCCTTATTCCCAGCACAGTATGGACCTCTTCAGCTGTTCAGCTCTGTTTGCACTCTTGAAGGCCTGAACCTTATAGGATATATACTCATATCCTTGAACCTTATACTATATCCTTATAAGATATACTATTTATCTGTCTCAGGTTAGCTGCAGGAAAGAGTGTTATTTCCTCTCCCTCTTGTCACATTTCAGAAGTTCCTTTCTTGATGTCCTCTCAACAGTACAATCAATTCCTGTAGCACTCTGAGTGGATGAGGTAAGAAACCCTATTTGGAGAGGGCTTATGTCAGGTGGGAGGTAATGTCTTGGCTGAGGAGATAGGTAGTTGTGGGCTTTCATCCTGTGTCTTCTGTCTTATGAACTACCATTTTTGAGCCTGTTTGCTGTGCCCAGCACGAATTTCTTTGAGGAATGTTTTGCCAAAATTAGGCTCCTTTTGTCATCAACATCAGCATGGTGGAGATGGTCTTAGTAGACTGGAGTTGTAATACAAAGTGTATAGTTTATTTGGCTGATATGGTTTTTCATACTTCATAGGTGTCAGCAAGGTCATTATGTTTCCTGTTTTTCAGAATGTCATGGTTTTAAAACTTCTGTCCAGGACAATTATTTGAAGGCAGTCTGTGAAGGCTCAGGTAGTGTGGTGCTCAGCTGGGGCTGATGAAAGGTGAACTACCTTGACTGGGCATTAGTCCTCTGGGGTGACTGACCACCTGGCCTTTGCGTAAAGCAGTTACTCTCTGGTTGCATTACAGAGCAGAAGAAGTAGTGCTTCATAATACTGGTGTTTGACGAAAATAAGAAAAATCAGCACCCAAAACAGCATGAGGGTGGCAGTGTAGAAGAGAACACAGTGGAAATCTGTAGGCCAGGAGAAAAATGTATTTAGCAGGGACTGAATAAAGTAAGAAACATGACATCAAATTTTTGTAACATGCAAACTCTAGGGGAGGTGGTTGAAAATAATTTAATGATAACTACTTGTCAAAAAAGTTTTCATGAGAAATATCACTTTAAAATGAAGTGCTGTGTGTTTTATTTTTGACAAATACTAATTTTTTATCAAGTGTGGCTTTTGGTGAAGATAATTTTTTTTAAACACATCTATTTTTTTTTCTTTTTAAACACTGAAAAAAAAACCCATTGAAATATTTGTTTATATCTTCATGAGGTATGAATACTTTTGCTCTGTAACAATACAGGAAAAAGGAAGCTATCAAAGAAAGAGATGAACCTTAAAGACATGACATAGAGCTAAGGAATATCAATTATGATGCTCTGATTTGAATTCAACATGCACTTAATCTTTTCAGGAACAAGAAGTCTTTGCTGAATTGAAATCTGGAAATCAATTTCTGTTTTTCAGGTTCATATTCCCCAGCAACTCTTCCTAGATCTGAATGAAGTCTCTGATGAGTTGAGCTCACATGAGAGATAGAATTTTGTATACTGTGACACTAATCAATGGGATTTTGGTGAACTTTCCTTCTTAGTGAGGAGATATTCCTGTTACAGGACATTGCACAAATACTGTATAAATATAAGATATGTTCTACCCACCAGAATGCAAGACTTCTATTGAAAAAAAAAAGTATCAAAAATGTCAAATGTAGTCATTCTGCCTAACTGTTGCCTTTTCCAACCTAGAAATGAAACTCAAGGTGATTTTAGTATAGGAGGTAATATAAAAGTGGATCTTTATTTGGAGGCCTCCAGGGACTGTCATGGAGAATATCCGCAAAGGCCTACTCACACAGGTTGAATACAGTTCTTATAAGTTTGGCAAATCAGCATAATTGACAAAAAAGCACCAATTAGGAGGACAAGTGGTGATGCAATTCCCCCCACCCCCTCCCCCAGGTCAAACTCCTCCTCTGGAGCCCCCATCTTGGCACTAGCTGTTCTTTGTAATGAAAATGTATCTTGAGGAGTTGTTCTTCAACACTGGTGGCCAGGAAGAACCAAGATAGCACTGGGGCCTTCTACCTCCCAGGGCTTGGAGCTCTGGAATTTGTTTTGTCTTTCTATTTAGGGAAAGGGCATAGAAAAGCACTAGGAAAACTAGCTAGAATACAATAGGCCACAGTGCTACAAATATATCTGCAAAGAATTAAGAGAACATATAAAAGAAAAAAAGGCAAAAAACCAAGATGGCATAGTAGGAAAAGAGAAGAAACAGAACAGTTTTGACATATGGCACTCAGTTGCCAAAGAGGTGATAAAGTTATTTGAAAGAGTGCAGAACCATCAGCATAACAATTCTTCTTTTTCTCAAGAAGAATTCCCTTTTCTTGGGTCCATGGCTTGCTTTGTGTGTGACTGAGAAAAACTGCCTGTGAGGGATGGAGGTCCATGATACTCCAATCTCTATTGTTGGTCATATCTAATATGCAATGTTAAGAGAACGCAGTTATTTGCTGCAGCCAGGGCTCTGCTATGTGTGTTTGTGAATGTGTGGGTTTGTGTAATCAGAGCTAAATGATATTAAATGAAGTTTTCTTGCCCTCCTGAGGATTCTGTATTAAATACTTCCAGACAGCTCAGTGCTGGTATAGAAGAAAGTGTAACCATAGTGATGGAATGGCAATGATTTCTTTGTTCTTAGGCTGCAGTACCCTACAGACACTGCCGTTTTCAAGGTCAAATATATATTAGAAAGAGATAAAAATTGAAGGAAAATACGCTGGCATAGCTGCAAAAGCTAATTTTATTTTATGCATTATAAATTGTGTTAAAAATTACTAAAATGAGATTTCTCAGCAGGAGCTCAGTGTGTGGTTTCACAAAAGTAATTTCCAAAGATGAACACGGTTACAGAATTTAGCCTTAAAAGCTTTTCAGGCCATCAGAGAAAACAGCAAAGCCATCGATTACCAGATTTCAGTGGTGCTTCTGTCAGAAATGGTAATTTTAGCATTCTCCTCAGCTAAATTAAGAATGTCTGCTAACAGATTAATTAATTGGAACATTATTTAATTTAATGAAAAGTAATCCATCAAGAAATGCTAATCAGTCTTTGAAAAAAACAACATTTTGGGATCTCTTTCCAAATGGCAGAAATAGTAGGGCCCTGACATGGTGAGATGACAGCTGTAATTTTGATGACTTGAGGTTAAGACTGAGCATTCTTCTGAACAAGCAGAGCCCCTTCTTGTCAAGGTATTGACCAATACTGAGCTCTGGCACTTGTTGCTATGATCTTCTGAAAATATTGTGGCAGGAAGCCCTGCCACCCCTTCAGTTAATCTGGTTCCCTGCTCTGTGCTTTTTCCAGAGATGGATGAATAAACACAAAATGCTGTTCCTATTATGATGCTCAAAGTCAGTGTCAAAAACACAGAAGATCAGAAGCTTTACTTCTACAGATCTTTACAGACTCTTCCCTCAGTCCTGAGGAAGTACACAAAGCAAGCTTTCCATCACAAACATAACAGCAAAATAATACTGTTCATCAGGGCTTATCATTTATAATGAGGACAGCTGTGACAATATAAGATTTTATGGCTGAGATAAAGATGAGTCTTTGATGATGTTATGCATGTGGAGGTTTGAATGTCTAGCCTTTTGCATGGAAAATTGCTGTTTGTTAATTAGATTAATACAGAAAGCCAGTGAACACAGAGTCAAGATGAATGGTAGGCCACATACTAACCTCCATTTTGCTTAATCTGCCATCAGGGTGAGCGTCTGGCAGCCAGGGATGAGAGAAGTAGAAGTGATATCTGGGAACAGAGCCTCTGCACAGGGTGCATTCCTTGCCATGTTGCCTAAAGAGCGTGTCCAGAAACTGCCTTGCTCTCACATTGTGAATTGATCTCCCATCCAGGAATCCACCTCTACCCCAAATTAGATGTAAATAGGATTTGGTTTTAGAGCTGAGGGCGTACTGGAAGCAGGGAGAGCTGGGCTGTGACAATTTGCCTCCCTTTTCCTCTCCCAGGTGTGTTGGTTTAACAAGCAATCTGTTTGGCACACACTTCCCATAGCTGCCTAGCACTGATGGTAAGGAATCCAAGGCTGCTGTCTTTTGTTTACATTTGAGAGCAACCATCACAAATCAGGGGGCTCTTTCTGATGTAATATGGTAATTTTCTAATGAAAAAACAGCTTAGTTTTCTTTTTGTTTTGACACTGCTACTTTTCTTGGGAAGGGCTAAACTCCTTGCTTTGTCTCAGCCTTCACAAGTTCTTGCTGTCTTGAAAGATTAGTTATACTTTGGACAATGACAGTCTCAAAATGCCAGCTTGCAGAACAACTAGCCAGAAGTAGGTGGGACAATTACCAACAAGCCTTCAGTGAATGACTTTTCATTGTGAATGCATTTTCATTTTGAACTTTTTACTCTGTATTTCAGGAAAAGAGCAGAACAAAACTTTTTCAGTGTCATCCTTTATTTTACATATTACCCTGATCTCCTTTCATCACTCTCCCACCATATAAACTGCTGCTTGTCTCTAGCAAACCCTCAAAGTACATCAAATGTGTCACACTTCCATGAATAGAAGTATTTATTTTTTCCGCCTTTTTTTTTTTAGGTAGAACACAGCACATTATAAAATGGGATGTATATAAAGATGATTTATTGTGAGTTTTTCAAATTATATTTACTTGTAATCAATTCTACTGTGTTTAATGTTATAACCGTCAGATCACAATGTAAATAGAATTTTCAGGCACACATCCATAAAAATGAAAACACCTTAAACTTTGTTTGGATGTGAAACTTTGTAATCCCAGCCTGCACCAAAGATCATGAAGTTATATTAGTCATTTGTGACTTTAACACTGGGTCACCAGGGACAGGAAAATTGTTTTTCCTTACACTAAAAAGCTATGAAAAGGTACTAAACTAGGGTATAACTGTGTTTTCTTAACAGAACAGTAACAAGTGACATTAATGGGAAGAAAGATGCCTGCCTCCTCAGAAAGTAAGGTCCCCTGTGGTTACTTGCCTAAATTTGGACACAACAGAAGACTTACATATGTAGTACTGCATACTCTTGCCGTATTTTACTATGTGTGCTTCAATGAGCTGAATAGAGAAAATAATCTTGGACTTTTTTTTTAGGGTGAAAGTAAGTAAGCTTGCAATTTACTCAAACAGCCTGTCACATTTTCTTTAGGTGAAGAAGACTAACCATTTTCCTATCTCTCCCTGTTGTGAATTGAACTAATGATGGCACCTAAACCATCACTTACAAATGGAGCAGCCCAAGTAGAAACTTGCCGTGGTCCAGACCAGCAAATATCACTGCCATGGTAAGACTTACAAGAGTTGACGTTCACTCTGCGTCAAGAGCTGAAGTTTGTGATGGCAGCAAAATGTGCCAGCAGCAGAAGTGTTGCAGAGAAACCATGTTCTCAGAGGGACATTTTGGGCAGCCACCAACAGAACACAGGGCTTGACCAAGCTCATCTACTGCTTTCATTAAGGCCAGAGCAGTGCTGTGTTTTACTTTAGAAAGAGATGTTTTTCTCTGCTGGGTTAATATTCAAAGTATTGGCAGCTTAAGGAACATGGCCTGTTTTACTGACAACAGCCATTTATTATGGGCTGACCAGTGGGTGCAGATGTCGCAGCGCGCCGTCGCGCGGGGCGTGCTGGGCAGCGAGTGCAGGGGCGCGACCGTCCCCCTATGAGTTCTGCAATCCCAGTTATCGGCAGGTTTGGCGCAGGGACAGATAACGAAGACACGGGTCTTGGGGTAAACCAGAGTGCATTTATCGGCTGGACAAGATGGAGCCCCAAGACGAGACTCGGGGGGGGGGGGGGGTGGGGGTGGTGAACAGAAATTTTATACAGTAACTCAGGAGGGGGGGGGGGTGCAGTAGGATTAACCAATGAGGGTAAAGCTGGGGAGTGGTCTAAGGTGGGACTAAACTATTGTAAACCTATGAGGAGAAGTAGGGGAGTGGAATAACACAAAGTAACAAATAGGGTGTCGAGTATAACAAAATAGACAGGGAACACTCTGGAAGGAAGGGTAGGGATAGGGAGGATTGACAAGGAACATTCTGGAGAAAGGGGTGGAGAAAGGGAGGACTGACAACTTGGAATGGAGGGGGTTAGGGAGGACCTTGGGAAGATTGGCAGCTTGGGAGAGGAGGGGATTAAGGAGGAAAAGAGGGGGCAGACATGAACTTTAAACAAAACACACTACAACATGCAGATAAATGGGGTAAGGTGGAATCAGAAACAGTGAGTCCATCCAATCCAGGTCAGGCATCTACAGATGATAATTGTCCCCCATGGAAGGTTTGTAGAGTGCAGGATTAATGTTATTAATGATCTCTGCTATATAATAACTGGAGCAGATGAAGGAGTGAAACATGGTTGATTGTTAAACTGTTCAGAAATAAGGAAGTTCAGCCCAAGATCAAATGTGAGACAAACAGAAAGAGAATTAAGCGCCATTTGATACACTTCAACAAAAGCCATTCTGACTTCTTGAAAGCTAGTTCTGTCAATTAGCAGATACTATGTGTTTATCTCTTAGAAAATATGATGGAAGATTGCAATAGTAGCCTTGAGTGACTTCAGGAAAGCATATCCTGTGGAGAAGCTGGATGAGTTCAAAGGGTAAATAATATTTCTTATGAAAACAAAATTCCATAGCCCTGATTATAGTTATTGTCCTAATTGATGAGGAGAAAAAAAAAATAAATAAATCAAAACTGTAATGTAAGAAAACTGGTCTTTTTTCTTCTATCTAGAACCAAAAATAGTATTTGAGGAAGAAATCCTGTGTTTCTTCCTCAAATTTGGTTCTAGCCTATGAATATTACATAATAATGCAACAAAATATAATGCAAGAAAATATATACTTCCTCTAAGGTTGACATAAATTCCACTAAATTTATTTGACTTAATGTAGCCATAAAGCACAGGGAAGCAGCCAATAACACTACACAGACTTTAGGACCTTGATCTGATCTCCCATCAAAGATGTATCTTGGACCCTCTTGGGCTCAGTGAATAGGGATGACCAGCTCTCTGATTGAAAGAGTGAAGGAGAAGCCTGTATGTCCGTTGTGTGCACTCTAGGCATTCCTAACGGACACACATAGGACATGGACTTACTTCATGACAAAATGTTCAAAATATTCTATATTAAAAAAACAGGAATTGTGTTTTCACATTTTAAAAGCTTGTCTCCATACACATTCTTCCTCCTTCATCTTCAGCAAATAAACTTCAGTCATTTGGCATTTTCCCTGTTTAAACTTAATGTCAGACTAATAGTTAATTTCTGTTTGTCCATGACCTTATATGCTACAATGTAAGAGTACTCTTTTAATGTCAGAATTTTAATCTTTATGGGTCCTTTTAATCATTGACTCATGTAAACACAATGAACTCCACAAAATCCAATAAGTGAAAACCTTTATTTTGCATCTGAACTGAAATAAACCTCTGAATTTTTTGAACAGGCAGTGAAAGTTCTTTTTAGACCTGCACAAGGAACTGCCCTTATGGCTAAAATATTTCCCAGGAAAAATAGCCATAACTCTTACTTAGTCACAATTAACAGTTTTATTTTCTGTAGAAAAAGTACAGGTTCTCTCAGAATTATTTGATATGCAAATATTTGTGAATATAGTAGGAAAAATAATGATCATGACATTTAGACTTGTCTTTGTTGGTTGTCAGTGAAATCATGTTCTCCAGTCACTTCTACTTAGGTGCAACAGATGCTGTAACCCCTAAATCTGTTGGTGATAAGTGACACATTTGGTAGTCTATTACAGGAGAACCAAAGGCAGACAACTGCAGAATTTATATGAAAGAGCAGGGCATTTCTCCTTCCCAGGCTGGTTCTTTGTAGGTGGCAGAAGGAATTGTGACTGGGAAAAAGATCAGCGATGCATTCTGCACTGATGGGTGCAGACCTGTGACTAGAGCAACAAATTGATATGCAGTTAGGATTTCCCACTCTTTTGTAGATGTGAGGAGTGAAAATTATAATTGTTTCATATAATTTATCATTCATGGCAAATTTTACAGAATGGTGTGGAAATAATATGTCCAACAACCCCTCTGCAACCTTTCTATTTCTTGGCACAAAGAAACCATCTGTAGATAAATTACACGAAAGCAGTATTATAGAAAGTAATTCCTGGTGTGAAAGGAGACAGAACAAATGACCACTTCCTTCCATTTCTTGCTTGCATAAAGTATATATTGTGCTTTTCCCCTGTGTAATTCACAAAACTCAGTACTGAAACTTTCTTCCTTTTGTAAAGCTGCTGCAGGTCTGCAGAAGAAAATTGCTGCATAAGAGTTAGGTGGTGTGATTTAACAGAGTGAAATTGCTTTTCATGTGGAATTGGTAAATTGTAGGCACTAAGGAGGAAACAGAGAATGAAATGGTAAAAATGAAATACTCTTAAATAGAAAATCAAAACTACTTCTGGAAGAGAAGAAACAGGAAAGACTGTCAAGGAGAGGGCTGAATTCATGGAATCATCTCTGGGGTTTTTTGTTTGCCTATTCACAAAAATTAGTCTAATTTTTTTGTTATGTAGAGTAGACTACAAATTGTGAGAAAAAATTAAGTCCCACATTTCCGTATTACAAGCTTGAATATGAGGCTTACTTAATTTTCCTATTCTTTATTGTTTTAGCTGAAAACACTTGCCTAAAGTAAAACTAGATTGTAATTTTTATTTGGGTTCATTTTACATAGCATCTTGTACTGCAAAGTGAATTGGGTAATGATCTTGTTTGGAATGGGCTCCAGCTTTAGGTGGTAAATTTAGAGAAATACTTCAGGTCAGTCAGTTTACAAATTTTATGGTGGATGGATGACACTAAACAGTGTGACACAGTCGATGTGCTGGAGGGAACAGATGTCACCCAGAGGGAACTTGATGGCTTGAGAGGTGTGAACCTCTGCAAGCCTCCTGAAGTTCAAAAAAAAATGGGAAGTGCAAGATGCTGCACCTGGGTGGGGACAGTCCCAACCATAAATAACACAGACTGGGCACAAAACAGATTAAAACTGGCCCTGTGAGCAGGACTGGGTTGGTGCTGGTGGGTGAGAGGCTGGACATGACCCAACCATGAGCACTCCAGCCCAGAAAGCCAAACATGTCCTGTGATGCATCAATAGCAGAGTGGCCAGCAGGGGAGGGAGGGATTCTGTCCTTCTGCTCTGCTCTGGTGACACCTTACCTGGAACCCTGCATCCAGCTCTGGGGTCCCAGCACAGAAAGGACATGGACCTGTTGGAGTGAGTTCAGAGGAGGAACACTGTCGCTGTGCCCACTCCAGCTGAGTGCTCGGAGGCTTCCCGGCTTGCTTTGGCATGGCAGACAGCAGAGGCCACCTTCCCGTTCCCCAGCGGGTTAGGAGGATGGCTTTGGGTTCCGACCTACACCGCAGGAGAGACTTTGGCAACGGTGGCAGAAGAAGGGAGACGACTCTCGCTGGGGTTCACAGTCCAAGTTTATTGGAATGCTCTGAAGAGCTCCTTAACCCAGGGAAGAACAGCCAACAAGAGCCCAGAACTGAGCTCTGCAACAACATTTAAATGGGGGAAGGAATAGGGGAGTGGTCTTCTCACTGGCCAATGGGGAGTTAGAGAGGAGTGGCAACAGGGGGAATGGGCAGGAACAGGCACCAATGGAGGGGATTGAGGGGAGGGGGCCCCAGTGTCTGACCTACCACTCGACGTCCTTGATGGAACTTTCTGGACAGAGGGGAAGGACTGTTGAGTGACAGGCAGACCCTGGGGTGGGGTTAGGGGAATGACTCAGCAGATTTCAAGGGGTAGGGGCTGAGGAGGAACAGGATTGACACTCAAGTGGGAGGAGGTAAGGGAGGGCAGAACAATTTGTTTAGGGGTACATGATCAAACCATTTAAGGAAACAGGACAGTTTAAACACAATACAACAGAACACCAAGATAATCAGAGGGCTTAACCACTTCTCCTGTGTCTGAAAGGCTTGGGGTTCTTCAGTCTAGAGAAGGAAGACTGGAGAGACCTTATAGCATGCCTTCCAATACCTAAAGAGGGCCTGAAGTGGGATTTTGGGCAAGGACCTGTAGTGATAGCGCAAGGGGTAATGGCTTTCAGCTGAAAAAGACAAGGTTTATATTGGTTATTAGGAAGAAATTTTTTGCTGTGAGGATGGGGAAAGTGGAACAGGTTAACCAGAGACATTTTTCCCATCCCTGGGAGTGTTCAAGGCCAGGTTAGATGGGATTTTGAGCAAGCTGATCTAGTGGAAGGTTGGCTTGAAATTAGATTATCTTTAAGGTTCTTTCTAACCCAAGCCTTTCTCTAATTCTGTGATACTATGATTCTATGACTGTGGTCTGACAAGGTACGAAGGAGGCCATTATCATCAAAACAACAATTTTTATGATAGTTTTTTTATGTGGCCACTTCCTTACAGAATCTGCCTTGTTAACAATGGAAGCTTTGGTAATTATTCACCTCAGACAATAAATAAAAATTAAGGACTTCTACCTTCCCTAGTTTGTGATTCCTGGTAACTCCAGAGCTAAATCTAGCCCTCAGCCTATATATGTGGTTGCACAGAGAGTGCTTCATACAGATCTTCTTACACTAAACTTCCTGTAACCAGAATATACAACTTTACAGATGAACACCTCTAGCAAAAGCAAACAACCATCAATGGAAGTACAATGCAAGTAGGCCTGTAACTGTACCAACCTCCTACCAAGAATAAACAGGAATTCTTAACATTGCCTTTTTTCTTTGGTTATGCAATCAATGAAAGAACTCAACACAACTCTACCTTTCAGCAACTTCAGGTTGCAAACATATTGTTTAACCCTAAGGGGCCTACACAGGAAAGAAAAAAGAATATATTTGCAAGCAAAGGCAAGAGAGGAAAAAGAATTAATTAATTAATTAAGCACATTTTTAATTTATTAATTATCACAGCATGTAAAGAAAATAAGAGGGTTTTTTTTTTTGTTTTTATTTGTCAGTAGGTTGTAACAGAGCTATGGCAGCATATGAAGTGACAAACGTTTTATTACACTTTCTAAAATGTCCTGCTAATCTGCTGCTATCCATTGAATATTATTAGTTTCAGTCCTATTCAAACATACAGATTCCAGCCATTTTTTTTACACCATTTGAAGTTTTCTCATCTCTGGCCTTCCAAGTGTTGAAAGTGACTATTATTTTCTGTTTTAACAGTTCTTTAAGTACCAATAAAAGTTCTTAGATACATTACACCTGCTAAAATCCTCCCGAGATGAATATTTTAGAGTGAAAATCCTGTCCTCTCAGTCACAGCTGCTTTTATGAAAAGTGTCAGTGATATATGAAAAAAAATGAAGCATGAGACTCACCAATGTGCAACAGTTGATCTGTACTAGTAACTTTTTTTCCCTAAAACTGAATTTCCTCATATTTTCTTTTATATGGTTTTAGTGACCTTACTGTGACAGAAGTATGTAGCTGATGTACTCAGCTGAGTTACTAAGGAATCTCAAATTCTGACTTGTTTTTATTCTCTGAGTCCAGCTGTTGTTGTTGTTGTTGTTTTGATAATTTGGCATGAATATGAAGCTCACATTTAATTATGCTATATATTAGCATCATTTTCTGAAACTAGATTTCTATTTGCAAGCTAAATAGAAATGGCAGTAAGTCAATCAAACACCATAAATGACTACTATATGGAGAGTCAAAAGACTAATTTCAGAAGCCTTGAGCAGATATCTAGTAAAGCCTCTCAATACCAAAAAATTATTTCTGGCTTCCTAATTTTTGTCAAGATGATACTGTGCCACTCCTGAAGTCTAAGCAGTTACATTAACAGAGTTTATGCTACTTAAGCATTATGTCACTAAGCAGATACTAAACCATGCCAATTTAATACTGATTATTTCAAAGGGCTTGCATTGAGATCCCTTCTAGGAAAGTTTCAACTGTAGCTTGTTTGAAGAACAAGAACACTCAAAGAACAAGGGTCAGGCATATGTTCAAATCTTACATAGCTACCTATAGCACATGGTTTTAAGTATTCTAAATTGGAACAGTGATTTTAGTATTACAGTCAAATTTCAAACTTAATTGTTTTAACTTGTTGATTTTCCCAGGTTGTTCATAAAGGTCCCTCTGTACAGTGATGTCAATATGAAGTTCCATTTAAAAACCTAACAATTTTCAAACGGGTAAATATCTCTTTTCATATACACATATATGTGTGTATCTATGTCTACTTTCATGTATATAAATAAAATTGCTGTATTTTCTAAGTAGAAATAGACTGTCTAGTTTGGGAGAGGAAAGATTTCAGTCTGTTCTTTCTACCAAGTAATAGTGGGTGCCAGGAATGGGTGAGTTCACATGAAAAAAGGAAGTGTGAGTATGAGCCAGGTGAATTGGTCTTGGGCTGGAAGTATATGATGAGATGGTGCTTGTGTTATAAACCATTTCTGTAGGCTTTTTGACAGATCTAGCAGCAGGCATGGATTTGTTACAGCTGCAGTAGGTCACAGCTCACCTATGATCTTCTGCCTAATTGTTGACTGGTATTTTAATTTGCCACTTAGCATATGCCACGTAGTCTCTTTGTGGGCCTGTTACACACCTGGTTGAAGGCTTAAGAAACAGAAGGCTTGAGCCTCTGTGAGTGCCTCTCTCGTGGTCTCAGTCCCTCATGGGACTGCGGAATGAATTTCACTGTTTCCAAGCTCTTCCAAAGCACAGGGGTGACTATGAACAAGCCATAACATATGTTGAAGGACTCTAGCAAACAAGGATTTGAAAATGTCCTCAAAAGGGAAGAAAAGTTTTAGAGATATCACCACACAGCAGAGGGATGAGATGTTATCACTTTCTGTCCAGATGTTGAGAATCTGAAGAAATCAAATAGCCTTATTTCTTTCTCCTCTTCATTATCAATGTGAATTCTTCCCTTTCGGCTATATTTCTTTTGCTTGTGATGGATAACAGGTAAATATTTTGACAATACCTGTAGAGAGATGTAAGGGTTTAAAATATTTGCCCTGATACTCTAGGCTTTAGAAGAAATGTTTAATTTTTTGCACAATAATACTTTATGTTCATCGTAAAAAAGCCTGAAACATAGCAAATACAATAAAAAAATAAATTAGTGGAATAGCAGGAAACAAATCCTGGAGACAGTGACAGAAAGTGCTATGTCAAACACAGAGCACCAGAAAATTTGCAAACCTCTCTAAAGACAGATTATTTTTTTTACTTATGTTGTTTCCAGTCAAACACAAGGTGCTTAGACTACCCAGTTAAAAAAAAAAAAAAAGAATTTATGTTCTTACTTTAAAAAAAAAAAAAAGGGAAATAGAGAAAAAAAACTACATTGATTTATATATTGGTGTTACCAATATCGAGAACAGGATATGCCCTGGCTTGTCTGGCCCCTGCTGCTGAGCCAAATAGCGACAACTGTGGTGTTTCACCCCAGAGACAATTTTGGCTAGCTGGATGTTGCAGCTGGGCGCATGAGGACAAGTCCAGCAAGCCAGAGCTCAGGTGGTGGGATGGAGCTTCTTCTCACAGAGGGTCCGCTCCTCAGGTTTCCTGCTGTCAGAGAAGCCTTTAAGGCGATGGTGAAGGAAAGGAGTCAATTCTGATGGAGGGTTTAATCCAGAGCTTTTATTCTGGCCCACAGGCCTCTGAATGTAGCAACAGCTCCAAGCAGAACTCCCCTGCAGGCCTCTGAATCCAGTCAGAGCTCCAAGAGAACTCTCTTGACCGTGTGGTTGCTCTCCCTTTTACCTGGGGGAGGGGAGGAGGGACAGGATAGGGAACCCACCAACCAGGTATGGGAGAGGAGGTCTCAGGGGACAAAGGACACCTGGATGGCCCAATGCCCCCCCGGGGGTGGAGGGCATGTTTTGAATCTGCCCAATCACTCGACGCCCTTTCTGGAATGCCAGGAGTGACAGACAGTGCTCAGCAGGGGTCAGGGTGAGGAAAGGAGGAGTGATTGACACACCTGGGAGGACACCTTCAGGGGAGAAAACTGGGATTCTGGGGAAACCGTGAAATCACACTGCAATATTGATTCATGAAATTCAGCAGGAAAATTATATAATTTACCACTTTAGAATACATATTGAGAAGTATTTACATTTATATTGCACTGTTTCCTGGAAAAAGACATGTCTAAGCTACATAATTTAATTAATATTTAGGTCTAATCTGTGTAAAGAATAATTGGCTTACTTAAAAGCTGATTAAATTAATATTATTATGTTAACAATAGAGCAGTTCTTAGCACATCCCATAAAAAAGAAAAAAAAAGCGTTGCAGTGCATGGAGATGTTGGCAAGAAGGAAAGCAGGGGGAGTTTTATTTCCAATATAGCAAATAGAAAAATATTTGAATCACAGAACTACTGTGCTTTCTCCATTATTGCACTTCACCAGTGTGGTGAATAGGTAAAGGATACCTTTTGATGTGCCCTGATGAAGAGTAGGGACATGAACCTCTTGCTGCCTTTGTATACGAGGGAGCAAGATTTCAGTTTCACTTATCTGGCTGGGGAAGGAGCAGAGAGTTCAGTAGCAGTCTGACTGAGTTTATTTTCAGTGTACAAGCCCCATGGAGCAAAAGTTTACAAGCATGGAGATCTGTGGGGTCTGGCAAGTAAGGAGAAAGGGAATAATACAGGAGTTGATGCTAATCATAACTGAGTGGTAGTTTTCTCTAAACTCAGAATTTAAATGTATTATTGTTCTGGTTTGAAAGCAATACCAGTGAGAGACTCAAAGTCAGAAATACAACTTATTGGGAAAAGGGAAAAGAAACAAAACACATGCAATAATACAAAAGGAAAACCACTGACAAAGTCAGAGTACAACCTGACACCCCTTTGGCCAGCATGTTGGTAGCAGTCCAAATTGGAGTGGCTGCAGTCCTCCTGGAGTGGCAGATGTGGTTCTGTTGGAGCAGTGGTCCTGTAGAAAAGCTGTAGTTGTCCAGTAGAAACCCCAGCTGTGTCCTCTTGGAAACCTGTGGGAAAGCTGCGTCTCTGCCCAAAAATCCCAGAATATATCTAGGTGGGAATGCTTAGCTCCTCTCCCTTGGGTGGAGCATCTCACAAGGAGCTGATGTCATTCTGAGTCATGTGGTGGGTCTTTGATCACCTGTTAAACAGAAACAGCTCCTGGAGGAAGTTATCTCTGAGTCATGTGGCAAGACATTGATGGGCCCATTAATAGGAGATAAGGAAAACTGCCCAGAAGACAACTGCTACACAGATGGCAATAGAAAACATCCTGATTTTCAATCTCGGACAATTATGCAGTATTCACATGTGCAAAAATCATAATGCAGATCATCACTACTCCTTCCCAATGATTTTTTTTTTGTTGTTTTTAATATTTTAATTTGGCTTCAAGACATATATCTCCCAAAATCCTAGTGGAAAAAGACCATATGTTCTTTCATAGTCATAGCAAATTTGTTGTTTGGTTAAAAAATTTGGGTATTTTTCAGCTACCAGGAAAAACAATTACTATTTAAAGAGCTGTGATTAAACTGCAATGGTGCTGCTGCAGTTTATTGTGTCATCACCTCCTGTGAGGAAGGAAGCAGCTCTCTGTGCCAGAAGTACCTCTGTGACTTTAGTTTTGTGTGCTGTGGTCAGACATTTTTTTGGCTAAAAAATCGTTAATTTCATCCAGTGTGGAAACACTAGTCCATACTTTAGCCTTTTACCTGAAAAGGAGGAATTTACAGCAGCTCAGTTCTCAATGTGGCAGTTATTTTTGCAAAACTTGTAGGGGTTTAATGACCTACAAAATCTGTGTTAAATGTGATTGAAACTGATGACTGGGGCAATGAAGTTACCTTTGTAACTCATTCAAAGTTACATCCTTTGTTCATAGACAAAGGATGAATTAATAAATCCTGTTTACATATGAAAACAAACAAAAAGCAGAGAGAAGCTGAGCAACTTAAGTAAAAGTTATGTATTTCATCACACTACTAATTACACTGTTCTCTGGAAGCTGGAGAATGGAAGATTTTTTGTGAGTAGCACTAATACTGAAGACCTAGAGATATCTTTCCTTTTTCTAAACATTTGTATCTCTTTCTTTAACAAAACTATGCCATCAGTCCTAAAGTCAAGGGAAATTCATTAATACCAGTCCCCTTGAGACTAGAGGAAAAAAACCCAAGGTAACTGTAGCCAAGATGAACCAGCTTCTGTTATGGCTTGTTTTTTTCCACTGAAAATAGAAATTAAGGCCTGTTGCCTTAGCTAGTGCTTCTCTGGAAGTGAAAGTCATGCACAAACATCACAGGAGCACCACAAGGCATGGGAAATTGTATCTCCAAATGATTTGTCATCAGCCACTGCTTGTTCCTGGGGGATCCCTCTTGCCCCTCTGCTGCCAGTTCTGGGATGAAGGTGCATATGACTTCAGGAGGAGGCATGTAGGACAGCACAGCTCAGCAGTGTTCTGCAGTCCCTGGGGATACAGCCCCTTCTCTGGCTACCTCTCAGTCACCTTGCTAGGACAACTGCCCACGGAACTTAGGGTGCCTGAGACTTTGCTCTTACACCCACAGCAAATGTTGACCTCAGACCTGACAGACATGCAGGAAACTTGGTGTGAAGGCTGCTCCAGTCTCCTAGCTCTGCTCCAGCAGGCTTGCACATGGAGTGGGCATATTTCTTGTGGATTCTGCTGCTTCATTAATATCAGATGTTGGGCCCTAGTTTAGAATTTCTTGTTTAATATGTTGCAGGAGATTGCAACCCCACAGGGAGAAGAGGTGTCTGTATTCCAGTTGACCAGCTATGTTTGTTGTGGATTGTAATACTTACTTCAGACACATAATTTCCTGGGTGCAATAGAGTGGATGCTCACCATTCTGTCAGCGGATTAAAACAAGGAACTGAACTGATTTTATCTTTTCTGTGCTCTCAGATGGTTATTCTTCAACTCTTTTTTTCACTAGGCAAAGTCAGCCCCCTTAAGTTGAGCAGGCATCTTGTTACTGGGAAGGAATAAAATCAACAATTCTTTGTCTCTATGTGTGCTGCTTTCTGAATTCTTACCTTAATTTATCTTGGCTCACAAAATTAGATTTCATTCACACTTTCAATCATTCAAAAAATACTTTTACTCGCTTCCTTTTAAATGGTTGGTTTATTTTATGGCTCTGACTAGTGAGGTCTCTGTGAAAACTTATCAAGTGCAGAAGAAATAAAAAAAGAAATAGGAAAAGAAAGTAAATAAATCTGTATATTCCAGGGGAATCCTTCATAAGTAACTGGCTTATATCTTTCTATACTCATCTCTTTCCTAGCACAGAAACACTGTGCAACAGGCTGGTGATGGACAGGAAAATTAATCTTTTGTTCTCTAGAAATAGTCTACAGCACTCTATATGCTGTCAGCTATCACTATCAACTGCCAACTACAGTCTTTTCCTCTATTTGTGACTTCTTATACATTTGTGAGCTTCATATGCATGTATATGGATGCAGGACATGGACTTATATTAAATGGGGTTACATCAGACTGGTGATCTGTCACCCATGGGGTTCTGCAGGGCTTCATTTTAAGCCCAGTTCTCTTCAACATCTTTGTAATTGACTTGAACACAGGACTTGAAAGGATACTGACTAAGTTTTCCACTGACTCTAAATTGGGAGGAGGTGTTGACTCCCTTGAAGGAAGACAGGCCCTGCAAATCGACGTCCACAAATCAGAGGGTTGGGCATTCACCACTCCCTTGACATTTAACAAGGGTGAGATTCTGCATCTGGGATGGGCAACCCTGGATATACAGACAGACCAGGGAATGAGATGCTGGAAAACAGCACAGTGGGAAGTGACCTGGGGATCCTGATCAATGGCAAGTTGAACATGAGCCAGCAGTGCCCTGGCAGCCAGGAGGGCCACTCGTGTCCTGGGGGGGCATCAGGCAGAGCATCACATCCAGGCAAGTAAGGATGCTCTGCTCTGCACTGGGGCAGCCTCACCTCAAGTGCTGGAGGCAGTTTTGGGTGCTACAAAATAAAAAAAGACATTGAGCTATTGGAGAGTGTCCAGAGGAGGGCCATGAGGATGGTGAAGGGCCTTGAGGGGAAGCCATGTGAGGAGTGGCTGAGGTGACTTGGTCTGTTCAGCCTGGAGAAGAGGAGACTGAGGGGAGACCTCATTGCAGTTACAACTTCTTGTGAGGGGAAGAGGAGGGGCAGGCACCCATCTCTTCTCTGTGGTGACCTGTGACAGGACCTGAGGGGATGCCCTGAAGTTGTGTCAGGGCAGGTTTTGGTTGGATATTAGGAAAAGGTTCTTCACCCAGAGGGTGGTTGACCACTGGAACAGGTTCCCCAAGGAAGTGGTCACAGCACCAAGCCAGACAGAGCTCAAGTGGTGTTTGGACAATGCTTTCAGGCACATATTATAATTCTTGGATTGTCCTGTGCAGGGTCAGGAGTTATAATCAATGATCCTGATGGGTCCCTTCCAACTTAGGTTATCCCATGATTCTGTGATTCTAGGTTTCACTAGAATACACTCATGTATGTACACACAGAATCCACCAACAGGTCAATACCAAACAGTTTATAAGAATTATTTCCAGTCTCTAGCCCATACAATGTAGCATGAATTAGCTAAATACACTCTGTATGTGTTTGTGTTTAGGGAGGAAGAGACAGTTTTCATCTTCTGATAGACAAAAAAAAGTAGTTAAATTCCAAAATGTACCATTACAGGATACCAGTGCTAAAACCAGTAATAGAAACAACATGCTAATTATTTCCTTAGCCATAAGAGAAATAGAGAATTGTATTTGCTCTAATTTAAGAAGACCCTTAATAGAAGGAAGAAATAAATCTTTAGGAGACAGAATCCAGTCTGAGTGTATACTCTGATATGGTTTATCTTTTTGATTAAAAGAGCAGTTGCTGACTCTGTAGAAACTCAGAATTGGAAACTGAATTACTCTGAACTGCAATACTTACTTAATCTACACTGCAGCAGGCTGTTGACAGGTTCTTGGTAACAAAAAATGTAATTCCCTAGCTATAATTTTCTTCTTGAGGGAGTATAGTGCAACCACTGAGAATCTATGTATTCATATTCTTCAACCTTAAGAAAGGAATAATATCTTCTCTTTTGTTTATAGGGTGTGATGAGGGACAGTTTATTTTAGACTGATGTTTAAGAATTCAAGGTCCAAAATGCATTTGCATTTGAAAAACTGAGACAGAAAAATCTCTATTCTCTAAAAATAACAAGCAAACAAAATTTATGCTTTTTGTAAAGACCTATGCATTTTCTCTCTATTTAGTTAAACCTAAATTATGTGATACTACTTCAAGGACCTGAAAAGCAAACATATACAGTTCTGATCTTCATGAGAAAGAGAAGGTCTAAATTGTGTATCAGAAATAAACACAGCACATTGCCTTGTTGGAGCCACACCCCTGCTTTTAATAAATACACAAGCAAAAAAATACATTGAACATTAAATATAACAAGAAAATTTCAAGTCCTTCCAATCAGATTTATCTCCTTTCTTTTCATCCTATTACATTGACTCCAAAAATGCCAATGAATATGACACTTGTTAGCCTGGGGACCTGCAAAGCCTTTAGGCAGCCATAGTCACAGTATGTCTTTTGATTCACATTTAAGTAATTTTCACTCTTCAAACAGCCTCTTCAGAGATATCAACCCATAGGAACTCACCTATTCTGAGATAAGAACATTCTAAATTATAAAGGTTTATTTTACATCCCATACAGGACAAGAAACTACAAATTCATCCCCTAGCTCTCTGCTCTTACAGAATGTGAAGCCACCTATTTGATAGAGAGTGTAGGAAGAGACAGCACCATTCCCTTAAGTACTAAAGCATTGCAAAGTTTCTTGGGATCTTGGTTTTAGTTTCCTCACTGTTGTATATTATCACACTCCATCTCTCTGCCTTCATATTTAGGTAAGGACCATTTGGAGCAACTTAGATACCATTGTGAAATGGTTTTTACTTCAGCATGGTACGAGTGCAAATGGTCAAAGTTTCCAAGGTGCAGTGTTTTCCCTGTAAGACGTCAGGCTTTTCCTGTGATGCCTTTGTGGTGCCTGCAAGAGCAGATGTGATTTCAAAGTAGTGAAGAATAGGGAGGTAGTGATGTCATGATGAGTGCATTAACACAAGTTTGTATTTTCACAGGCTGTGTAGAAGTACTGGAAGGTTTAGAATAAATCCCACAATATCCTTCTCTGTATCTCATGTATCTCACTGTGCTTCCATCAGTTCCACTACATAGCATTACAGTGTCCTGCAGTGCAACACTTGCAAACATTCATGTGTTAAAGAGTCAAATTTTCAGGAAAATGAAAAGATGAGCAGGCTGGTAGTTTTTGGCTGACATGTCTCCAGTCTTAAATTAAAACTTTCTATAGAGCAAATGAAAGAACAAGAGGAGAGAGACTGCAGTTGGTGAGGAGAAGGGCAGGAAAGAACCTGACTGTGAGTGAGCTCCTCTCCATGCAGGTGAAGAGGATCCACCCCCAGAGGACTCCAACTGCAGGAATTTAATTGCGACTAGGGCTCACTTTAGCCTATTCAGGGATACAGCTCTTTTAGTATATGACCAGTTAAATGTTCTCAGTGATGGAAGGATGAAGACATGAAATATAGCACAGCAGTGACAGTGGGATACTTGCAAGTAAAGACCTATAAAAATATTTTACGTTAAGAATCAGGAAATATCTAGCCACTGTTTTATTTCTCAACATCCTGCAGAAAGTTTCCAGATCGAAAGCAGATAGGACCTGCACTCCCCATTACTGCATGAGTAATATTTGAACTTCATTCAGTTGAAAGAACAGCATCAAAAGGTTTTAGAACAGGGCTATGTTCCAAAAGCTGATCTCTTTCAAAAACTTTTGGTATGCAGTTTTTTAGGGTGCAGTTTTTCTCAGCCTGAGTACCTGCCTGAACCCTTGTATATATAGCCAAGTGAAAAAAACAGCACTGAAAACAATGGCATCATGCACTTCTTATATATTTCTGAGAAAAGTATTTAATCTCTTCTCAGAGCTTTTCCACTGACTCGAGCAGAGACATCCCCAATTTATGCTGGTGTAATTACACAGCAAAGGTGGTTGTCAGATATGTGCTTTCTGGTATTGATGACTATTCCTCCCTTACAAGGTGGGGAGAAGGACAGGTGGGCAGTTTGGAGGGAATGTGGACTTTTCATTTTATCAGGGGGACTAACATTTTTGTGATAATTGTGATTTTATTCAGTACAGTGTTCCTGTGGAGCAATGCAGATGCTAAACTGTTATTTATCTTGGTTATCATCCAAGGTAGAACTGAAAAAGAAAAACCTCTTCTATTATTTCTTTTTTTTTTATATCTAATTAGACATCAAAATTACCACAGCATTTTTATGAAAGGGTGTATTTAAGATACAGTTTTGGAATTGCAGTAGTAACAACATTTGTTCCATGTGGTAAACAGAAGCCTTTTGGCAGTGGGATGCTTTAGTTTTGAAAACTGCCAAAAATTGTTTGTTTATGTACAGAGCTACAGTTACTCACTGTGCCTGTGAGTCATATGGAAGGGGGACCAGGGTAAACAGACAGCTGTAGTAAAAAGGTAGGTGTGCAGGAAACATGCATTATTATGCTGGCAAGCTAAGCTACAGGCAGCACCCTGTCATTAAGAGGGAAGAAAGAGGGTGTGGGGGAGAAGAGTTGAAGTCAAGCCTGGATATTCTAATGTAATTTGGAAAGGACTGCAGAGTACTCTAAATGGTAATGGTTTTTGACAGTTTGATATGTATTTATAGCTGTTGCTAGCCCTTCCTGAATATTATGTAGGACTATCTGGGATTTTCTGGGTTTATCACCAGAGGCATGTAGGATTAACAGCCTGATGAAGTAAAAAATAATTACTCAGCCAACCCAATCCCTATACCTATATAGCGCCCTTCACACAAGGTCCCAGAGTGCTGCATAAGAAATACCATAACTGCCAGAAAGGATGGTGAAATAAAAATTTGCCATCTAGGCTTGAAATCCACTATGAAGCTGGGCTTCAGTTATCTCCTAATAAAAGCTTCCGAAGAGCCAGTGCCCAGCAGAGCAGAGAATGGGCATCACTCATCACGCTCCCTGTTGGTAGTACTAAAGACACATAAGACTTTTTTGTGCTCAGCACTTTCACAGTGGAAATATACAGATCAATAAAAATTTCCTGAGGCAGCTAGAAGCTAGGTGAAGGGAGCTCAAATTAAAAGTAGATACTGGATACACAGGATTTCCTTTGCCACAAAACCTGGTCCATTCTCCCTGCAGCATTGATCTGGTTTTGTCCAATTCCATTTTCTTTTTCTCTCTTAAGTGTTCCTAAAAATTTTATCTTCAAACTTTGCAGTAGCATCCTGCAGAACAGGAGGTTTCCCTGATTTTTCATGTGTCAGTCTATGTTGAGCTGTGCTTCATCAAAAGATTTGCTAACCCTTCAAATGCATTTAATTTCTTCTAACAGAAAAATATATTCAAACAACAATGAAGCAAATAAATCTGAGCCAAATTAGAGATTAAAAGCTCATCACTCACAAAAGAGCAGTGGTGGAGATTCTGCCCATGTTCCCTATCGTAGACTGGTGGGGGAGTCTTGTATCTCACACTAGCCTGCTATCAGAGTTTGTCTTAAGATGGAGATTCTAATGTAGTTGATGATAAATTGCTAATTTTTAGACGAATGTTAGAAGAATGCAGCCCAACTGAAAACCAACAGCTTCTTTCTATGCTTTTCAGCACTTTAAGTAATTGACTTGTTATTGATTAGGATCCTTCTGAGCAGATATCAGCTGTACATAGAACCAGATAAAGCTCCAGGCTGCCTGCAATAAAGAGGAGAAGTCTTTAAGAAATACTATTGAGCACTGTGTGATTTGGGAAAGGATGTCTTGGAGGTGACCCAAAGGGTAAATGTACCCATAAAACTGGATTAAAAAGTACACTTGGCCTAATTTTTGAAGATTTTCCAATCACATGGATCTGAGAGTGGTATGCAAAGTCTGAAGTGTTTGCCCTGCAGCGTTTTGCAGGATGGAGTACCTGTGATCCCACTCTTTAATCAGAGGATGTGTTTTGCAGAAAACCTCTGGGGACTACAGCCTCTTTACTGAAAAATCATATTAGGATAATTAATGTTCATCACTATCACTCCTGCCAAAGTAGCTTGTCTTCAGCTTTTGAACTTCTAGCCTAGACTGAGATTGAAATGGGTTTTTTTGGTGGTTTTTTTTTTTTTTTTTTTTTTTTTTTTAAGACAGTTATAGAGAATATAACAAAATGGGGCAACATATGATATGCATATGTTGTGGG
Organism: Vidua macroura; assembly: GCF_024509145.1. Lineage (NCBI taxonomy): Eukaryota > Metazoa > Chordata > Aves > Passeriformes > Viduidae > Vidua > Vidua macroura. The sequence continues at coordinate 51,355,081 of NC_071611.1, forward strand.
ATGAAATACAGATGTCACTGCATCTTCAATTACTGAGAAAGGGTACCAGCATTTTTGCTGACACAAGGAAACAATCTCTCTGTGCTAGTAATTATTATGATTACTGCATTTGTAGGTGAAGAGTGGCTGGTCATCTTCTCCTATAAAATAAATCCATTTTTTCCACATGCAGATTTTGACATATCCTTTGAAGAACAGTTAACTAAATTTTTTCCTTGAAAGCTATTTTAACTGCTTTCAATAAAGATTTCCCTTTTAGCTATGCTTTAATTATTGTAATAAGGAACCAGTATCATGAGCATGTTTATTTACAAGAAGAGGTTCAAGAGCAACTTTTCTCCAGGCTTCCAGGTAATGATATTTTGGGTGTATAGCAGGTAAAAAGAGCTATGAAGCTGGGTGTTGAGAAATTTTCTGTAAAATGAAATAATAAGAGGAAAAAAAGCCACACAAGGATAATAAAAATGTTTAAATAATATTGGATCATTGTCATTTTTTCTTGCAAAAGAGAATGGTGTTACTATTGAAATTATTCAGCAGGAGGATTTACTTTTTCCAAAGTGCCATTTTTGATAGAAAATTATTGGTTACATACTGATGAGGTTGTCAGCTATGTCCATAAGAGGAAACTAGATTGTATTTCAGTTTTTATTTTTATAAAGTTTTTAATACTTAAAGAACTTTCAGGGAGACTTCCTTCAGTAACAATTCTTTTGCCTTATTGTCACAATTTTGGTGCACACAACCCAGGGAAAAACAAAGAAATACCCATCTTCAATTTCTCTTTTATCTGCTGTTTTTCAAGAAGACATTTGTTGGATTTGTTCCCATACTTATGCTAGAGTGAGCAAAGATAACTAGGGGGCTTTTGTGCTTCAAGCAGGATGATCTGGGGCTGAGCTGTTCTTCAGTGCCTGTGTGAAAATGCCAGCCCATGAGAAAACTTGTCTCATACTGACTAGCTTTAGTATTGTGGTCCTTATTGCTGATATAAGTGTGAGGTCTTCCAACCACAATGTAGTTTCTGCAAGTACTGTACAGTAGAAATGATTATTCCTCATTTTTGATCAAAGTATTCATACACAAACACGCACTGAAATACATGAGCGTAAAAGACACAAGCGCATGCACATGCACATGCAGGCCGTTCTCCAGTGACTCATGAGACAGAAAAAATATTATCCGTATTTTTATGAGGCCAGCAATAGAGTTACCAGGCTAATAAATGAAGCATGAATTATTCATCAGTCTGCATGTCATATGGTTCTTTTAAATTACAGCTGAAGAAATGGTAAAACTATGAGCTTCTACCTTTCTTACAAATCCAATTTAATTGCAAAGGCACAATAACATTTCTCCCCCTCTTTTAACCATTTGCTATTTTAATGAAACTAGAGGTAGCAGCTTTGGCAGATTTCCAGACTATACCACTAACGAGATACAAGGTACATTAATAATTTATGTGTCTGAAGTGTGCTGGACCTTCTACAAAGAAAATCATCACAGAAAAGTGATCACATATTTCCCAAACAGCTGATTTAACAGTGACATTGGCTGCATTTATGAATTTTGTGTTTTAGCAGATGAATTTTGTGAATATGCTGGGTGTACTAAGCAGAGCCAAAGATACACTTTTTAATACTTCTACAAAATTAATTTTATTCAGGCCTAGCACAGAGGGATAGAAAAAATAATATTTAAATGTATGAGATTGTTTTGCAATGAAAGCATTTGAAACTCTTGTCACATTATGATTCACACACCTCAGTCTTCTCTCTTAGGATATATGTTTTCCTTCATTTTATTGGAGATGTTTATATAATTGTGTAAAAGGCTGCATAAACAGTCCTTATACAACTATATACTAAATTGTTAACAATATTTCTACCCTTTTTTGCCAACAAATGGATGAATAGGCAAGGCTAAATTGAAAAAGAAAATTAATGTGGCAAATTTTAAATGAGCTAACCAGGTCTTTCATTACAGCATAAAAGACTTATATTTGTTAATGAAACAGAGTCTAAGACTTTTCAATGAGAAAAACCAAAAAATCATGATAAAAGAAATACTCTATTTTGGTCTTTTTCTTTCTTCTGAAAGCTTATTTTAAGGTTTATATTTATACTATCAATTTTTCATCTCAATCGGATGAAATTATTCTTCGCAACAAAATGTGTTGAGGAGAACTATAGCAAAAAAAAAAAAAGCAAAGCAGAAAAATATTCCTCCTATGTGTTATTGACTATGCAGAAGTTCCATATTTGAACAGAAAACATGCAACATATTCAAAGGTGTGGTTAAACTCACCCTTTTCCTGGACCACAGAAGCACTGAAAGTGTCCAGACTCTTACAAGGATGAGTTTTGGGTATACCTCAGTACTACCAGTCAAATTCAGTCATTCTGGGGACCCTGGAATGACGGCCTAGGTATACTTTTTTGTAGCTTCTGTCCTGGGTTTATTGCTGTGTTTGTTAGGACTCTTTCCTTAGGCTTTAAAGCTCTGGAATACAAGATGATCTCTCCATAAAGAAGGACCAAGCTGCATGTTCTTCCTAAATTAGTCTACTCTAACTCCACATCTACCACATCATAAAATACTATTTGGAACTAGTAATATAACTGATGAAACACATACATTTTGCCTATTCTTCCATTTTTAAATGGTTCTCAAGTTCGCAATCATAAAAAAATTCATAGCCATGTCTGAAGTGACAAAAATACAGTAGTACTGTACATGTAGCTTAATGTCAAAAAAATAATGTGCTGTGTTGACCAGAACTGATGGGAATTATATCTCCTTTTATACTGCTCCTGATGCCCATGCTGGGCACCTTCAGAAGAAGCTGGAGCTTTCAGCAGACACAGTACCACAACAGGGATGTGAGGTATGAATGAATGTAAGGTATTCATCTTCAAAAATCCTCTGAGATACCAAAACACTTCAAGCCCAAGAGATACCATCAATATACTCATGTAATTCATGCTTCTGCAGTGGTTTACTGACCTCTAAACAGCAAACCTCCAGTCAGGACAAATTAATTAACAAGAAACAAATAACTGTCAGTGGAAGTTACTGGTTTAGAAAAAACAGAAAGAAAACTGTATATCTGTAGCTTCCAGTCTCTGCAATACCCTAGTCCAAACATATCACCAGAAGAACAAACTAATGAGAGGTGTGTAACCACGTTACTCGTCAACAACCAAATTGTCAGTGGAATTCAAGCTGCCAAGTTTGTACCCACAGGAAACTTAAGAAGTAAAAAGATCTCAGCTTGATCTTTCAAGTCACCAGCTGAGTTTGCTGTCTGACAGCAGGAAAATGCATCTTCTAGCTCTTAAACTGCACAAATTAAACATGAAAGAACATTGAAATAGAACAAATGTAGAAGCTATCACATAATCATTTTTAGGGTGTTATTTTTATGACAATTACTGAACTGAAATCAAGGCTGAAAACAGCATAAAAACACCATTGTTTAGTTTCATGATTTTTTGAAAATGCATGTTTCTAGAAATTCATAAGCCTGGCTTTTGGTGTCTCTATTAAATTGTCTTCATCTCAACCCATGAGTTTTTCTAGCTTTTACCGTTCTGTTTTTCTCCCCAGTCCCTGCTTGGTTGCTGACTTCAAGTAAACCATGACAGACCTTCAAAAATCTGTGAGGAAGTGTGAAAAACCAGGACAATACATCAGGGAAAGCAACCCATACTGAAATAGACTATACTAAAGGTCTGGCAGCCGAATTGCTGCTTCATGGAACTAAGAATTAATAGTGCCATCATAAGTGGTATTTTGCTCTTATTTTGGTGTGGCACATTTGGATCTTTTTCCCTTCAAATATGTGCTCAGGAAAGGGGAGGAATCAAACAGCACTTCTTCCTTTACTTTGCATCCCTTTACCTCAAGACCCAATACCATAATAGTCCATGTGACACTTCAGCAGTGCTTTTGTGCTTTTGTGGTATCATGGACCATGCTGTTCTCACAGGAAAATTTGTTTTGGAACAATAAACTAATTCTGGTGTTACCTGGATATGCCTGCATAGCCACAGAGTAAATGTATCTGCACAAATTTTAATCTAGCAGTGGTAATATTAATAGATACAGAATAGCAAAGGCTTTCACAGAACTCAGAAACTACAGTATTTTGACATATTTAAGGGTCCTTGGAAATTCTGGAAGCATAAAATTAACACAAAATCCCATGTTGGTGTTTTCATTTCTTTTGTTATCTCATTTTCTATCTAGGGTGTCTAGGCTTATGCTTGCTGCGCAGGAACATGAAACAATCTGTTTTACATAATGTACTCAACTCTCCTCTGCCGACTGCACATCTGGAAGACCAGTGCCAAAGACAACACATACAAATGCCAAAATGGGAAAATGACAAATGGCATTTCTTGCAATTCTTTGGTATATACCCCTTTATCCTGAAACTTTGCCCACTGAACATCTTTTTAATAGCCATCATGCTCTGAAAATGTAGCTGAACTGACTTTTAATCAAGATAGCCAGTTCTGCTTGGTGTAGTTTGTGTGGCAAGCGGAGTACAGACAACATTTCTTTTAACATTTAGTAGTTGAATTCCTCCTTAAAATGGACACAAAAGAGAAACCTCTGTAGAGCTGATGATACTGGTTAGGGGAAGGAAAGACTTGTCTTTTGTGAGGAGAAAGTGCAGAAAATTGCAATAGAAATTAATAAAAATTGACTTAGCACATCCATCTTTTCAATAAAAGTTTTCAGCAAAATAATAATCCCTTTCCAAACAAGCAATTCCAACTGTTATTTTAGTAGACACTGGAAACTATTAAATAGTTGTGCTATTCTTGTGCTCCATTGCTGCAATATTATTCCTTTTCTTTTCCCTTTCCCTGAATATGTGTTTATAGATTTCTCATACCAATCTAAACTGAAGGATATAATGCACTGTTTACCACAAAAGTATCTTTGAGGTTAAGTATAAAATAAGTGAAGTATTACACAACTGTTTGGGAAAATATATCTTTCATCACTCAGAAATCTTGAGATATTTTTGTCAAAACAGCTGAAGAACATCTGTAAAGGGGAAAAAGCACATACTAACTTAGAAGGTATCTCAAATCTGGTTCTGGACTTGTCTATTTACTAGGCAAACACATAAAGAGGTAAGTAAAAGTAACTTGGGTTTCACCTTCCCCAGAGAGGTGTCTGCTTCACACACAGAGTTCTGTTTGTGTCAAAACTTGGTGGGAATTTGTGGTCGGACATGGTGGCTAGGCCTCCTTTGGGCAGGTGGTTGGACTAGAGACTCCCACAGATTGCCTCCAGAGTGAATTATCTTATGACACTGTGAAAGTGTGGCAGTACAATAAATTCCCTCCAAAGATATAAGAAATATGGCAGTTGACATCTCTAGATTCTCCTGCCTGTACATTGACAGTTTTCACTCTTGGTACTTCCTGTTACTGTTGTGACCTCCCAGACTTTCCTTCATAGCTGCAGTAATCACCCTTTCCTCAGGAAAAAGACAGGCAGGTAAAGCCAGAAGACACTTATATTGAGTAGGTCTAGAGATTTTAAGGCTGTAAAACTGTGCATTTGTCTGTCTGGAAAGATAAATTTTCTTTTAAAATGGTGTAAATACACTAATTTGCTTTCATACCTTTTTTTGTTGTTGTTGTTATTGTTTCCAGGCATTTGTGCTATTTTTCACATACCTGTTAAATAATTTTGTGGTACTGTTTTTATGTTAGTCTCATTACTAACATAAAGCCATTATCTCACCACATAGCAGCATCAGTTAATTTATCCAAGATTCCCTTCTGACATTGAGGAAAAGCAGCTTTGCTCTGTTTCCATGCAATATGCATGCAGATAAGAGTGGGCAGGATAGCATTTTTTCTCATTTCTTCTGCAAAGTGCATGCAGGTGATGCTGACTTACCCTGAATTTTGCCTCAGTGGAGTATTTGCCTGCAGAGTTCTGCATCTATGCTCCACCTGGGCTAGGAATTCTGTGCAATCTGCCAGGGGATCTGGAGGAAGGGAAACCCCTTCAGCTGGGTAAGTTACCTATGTATTTTGCGGCAGAGGATGGTGAAAAGTTGCTATATGTATTCTATCTTTGTGTGTGAGATGCCAGAGGAAGGAATCTGATTACAATATGTTACTCCCTCAGGTCTCCCTTTTCTCCTGTTTTCAGGTATTTCTCTGATATAGTCCTTACCCCTTTATACCTCCCTCCTGTCAGAATGAAGAGTAAGACTACAATTGTCCCTCCAAAGGTATCTTTGGTTTGTTACTCTGCCCACAGACCTCAAAAATGCACAGAGGGGACCTAGCCCTGCAATGTGTGTTGTGAATCCCACATCCTGCAACAAAGGCAACTTTGCTTTTAGGAGCCCCCAGAAAACCAAGTTTCTAGCCCACATCCAGCAGTCACATTCTTTGTCTTTTGATCCTCTCCTTTTGAATAACAGGAGTGACTTCCCAGAGCCATTAGACCTCAGGCAACAGGCAGCCTTTTCCTAGAAGATTCCGTGCCCCTCGGTCTTCTCAAACCATCTTCTGCCCACCTTCTTCACCTTACTTGTGGCATTTTATCTCATCTCTGAAAGTTGGAACATTGCATCCTGGCTGAGCTCTACAACCAATTTTCTTTCCATTCTCACATTAATTTCAGGTAACCAAATATCTGCTTGTTTGCTTGAACGTTGACCACTGTGAAGGTGGTGTTTGGAAAGTTGATTATTTTAATTGGTGTTGATCAGGTGGTAATGCTTTGCTATACACACTTGTATACAATATTTTGTTATACAACATATAATGGTTTTATTATTTATTATCCTTCAGAGATATTTTTATGATCTTTAAGGTTTACTTCTTTGGGTAACTCCCCTGATCTGTTTAGAAAATAGTCATCCTCAGATATTACTGCCATCCTGTAGCTGATGCACAGCCACTGTGACAAAAAGGTGGTGTGAAACTTCAGGGTGGGCATTTGCAGCACCAGGAAAGTATGAAATTTTCTGAGTATTGTGATCTCAATACCATTACTGGTATCGCTGGCAACCTTCTGCCCTTGCCATTAGGAATATGTACAAAATTTGGATGGAGAAGGGAGAATGAAAATGAAGGTGAATACACTCCATCCTCAACAGCCTTGGCCTTCAGTCACAAAATATTGCATTTGTAATGTAACTGTACTTGAAAGAAAATGTGTTCTCTTTGTCATTGTGGCAGGACATCTCCCCCCACCTCTACCACAGAAAACTTATCTACTCTCTCCATCCTCTGGTGCCTATGGGTGAGATAAGCCAGGCTGGGACAGGTGCCTGATGGGGAGGGGGGGTCATCTCTGGCTCTAAGGGGGAAAAACCCCCAGCTGAGAAATAAATATCAAGGCTTTGAGAGTGACATGCAGACAGATAAGCCATGAATCATTGAATGAGAGACACTGTTTTTACAACAATAAAATCCACACAAAATTATCAGGGAGACAGAAGCCTCCTACACACTCCCTGAAAATGTGCAGGGAGATGCATCCCACAAAATTTGGATGCATCTCCATGGATACTTTTCCAGAAGCTGAGAGTAAGGGTTCTATATATGCCCCATCAGAAACTGGATGGTAAGATGCATTGAATCCTAACCTATACTATTTCTTCACTAGCTGTAGTACAGGGACTCTCCTGCTGTATTGTTTATCTGCTAGTAGTGTTTCCTTGCCTATCCCTTGTAGTAAATCATCTGTTACAGTCTTATGTCTGTTAAAATTGTGTCTATCAAATAAATAATTCATTTTGTAATAGGCCTAATCAACTACCTCGACTTGCAATGAGAGTGGGCTTTGGGGTGCTGGCCACCTCAGTAAAAGTACTGTCTAAAGACAAAGGCCTGGGAAAGACAGAAACTGGTCTAAATTCCATTTTTAACAGTCATAAGGACACTCTGCAGTCAAATTACATCCATTCCTTTCTTGCTTGCTTCTTTGGGAGTAGCAATTACTGGGAGTAAGGAGTAGTTTGGAATAGGCACTGATACTTCCTCAAGCTTGTAAACAAGAAATCATGCTTTTTAAAATATTTATTCCTAGCTGACATGGAGAGGAGACACTGAGAGGGAAGGCAGTGAAAGAGAAGGGAAGTATTTTTTATTTTTGAAAGAGCTGTTGATTCTTTTTAGAAAGGTGAATAATAAAAAGAGAAATTATTGGTGTTACCAATATTGAGGACAGGACATGCCTTGGCTTGTCTGGCCCCTGCTGCTGAACCAAACAGCGGCAACTGTGGTGTTTCACCTCAGAGACAATTTTGGCTAGCTGGATGTAGCAGCTGGGCATGTGGAGCCAAGTCCAGACATGCCGGAGCTCCAGTGGTGGCAGAATGGAGCTTCCTCTCTCAGGGGGTCCGCTTCCTTAGGATTTCCTCTGCCGGAGAAGCCTTTAAGGCTATGGTGAAGTAAAGGAGTCGGTTCTGATGGAGGGTTTAATCCAGAGCTTTTATTCTTGCCCACAGGCCTCTGAATCCAGTCAGAGCTCCAAGAGAACTCTCTCAACCGCGTGGTTGCTCTCCCTTTTACCCAGGGAAGGGGAGGAGGGATGGGATAGGGAACCCACCAACCAGGTATGGGAGAGAAGGTCTCAGGGGACAAAGGACACCTGGATGGCCCAATGCCCCCTGGGGGTGGAGGGCATGTTTTGAATCTGCCCAATCACTCGACACACTTCTGGAATTCCAGGAATGACAGACTGTGCTCAGCAGGGGTCAGGGTGGGGAAAGGAGGAGTGATCAACACACCTTGGCTAAGCCCAAATACCTCCAAGGTGGCATCACACTGCCACAAGAAATCAAAGTATTTGTTGAAAAATAGCATGTTGCATCCAAAATGGAAATAGAAATCAGACATTCATATACGGTGCATATAGATTTTTCAAACCAATATATCCTATTCAACACATTTTATAAATTTATAGGCACAGAAGTTCCCAGTTTTAATGGATTCCTCAGGGTATTGATGAACACTACCAGTCAAAGCTAAATAGACAAGAGAATACTGTACAATATTAAAATGGAGTAAATGGCAGATTTTTCTTTCTTTCTACTGAACTTTACTAGAACAAAGAGTGACATATACTCTCCATCTCACCACTGCAAACATCAGCAAAAATAAAATAGCGATCATGAGAATATAAATAGGTAGTTGATTTTTGCAAATCCTGCTTGCTGTAGCTAAGAGCTGGAGTTGAGCAGCATCTCAGGGGGTCATTTAAATAAAATTGTTGGTTGAGTTTTGGAGGAGGTGCAAAAGTAAGACTCAGCAATTTTAATTTTCCTTTTCTTAATTTCAATTTTCTTTGATGATTTTACCTTATTTTTTTCTTTATTGTTGTTGAGAAAAATACAGAAACTGGAGAAAAAGATGAAATAAGGAAATTGAATTTTGTGCTGTGATGTTTTCAACATATTAGACAAAATTTCTGTGAGTCTATCTTTCTTCCTATCTTTGTAGGAAGAAAATTTTTAACATCTCAGCTTTAATTTACCTGAGAACATTACATCCACTGCTATTACTTATAAAAAGTTTTATCCACAATGTTTTATCCAAAATTTTATCCTTTTTATTTTTAGGTAAAAAGAACCATCTCTGCTTCAAAATTAAGAATTTTTTGGGAATCAGCAAGTGGACAGGGGAGAAAGAGAATAACTAGTCCATATAAATCATCTTGATTCACTGCATATATGGCAGAAAAAGTAAACTTTTGAGAAAGACAAGGAAACTGGATACAGAAAGAATTATGCAGGTGAGGAAAGAAAGTAATAATCAGGAGAAAAAATAATTGGGGGAAAAAAAATTATTTATTTATTTTACTTTCACTGGCTGATAGAATGAATACTTGCTTATCTTCAGAAGTTCCAAGTCCCTGGCTTTGCTAAAGCAGTTTTTACTATATGAAAAATAAATCATGGCACAAGATTTAAAATTTTGGCTTCATCAAAAATCTGTAATTACTTTCAATTTTTTCTTTCTGACACAGCCTGTCAGTGTTACTTTGGTCTCCAAGATCACACAGGCCGTCTTAGTTATGTGAGAGCAACAAACCCGTGTATGTTGTGAAATTATCTATTATGAAATGCATGCACAATATTCTAAGAAAAATTATCAACTGTGCATGAGAATGCAACCTTGGATAACTTTTTGTGCATTTTTTTTTCTGGTGGACCTAAAACCTCTTCAGATAACTGGAGGTCAAAGCAGGTGGTGATTTGCTAAAAGGAATTGTGTCACGTATTTTTGGTGTACCATTCAAAAGCATACACCTTCTAATTTAAATTTTGAAAACTTTCATGACTTTGGGGGCTGAAAAGAGAGTCTTCAGTAATATGTGGCTCATTCCAGGGACAAATTGTTTTTAATATATGTCAATCTGAAAGTCTGAGTATTTTCTTGCTCCAAGAGTTTGATTAAATTCATAAAAACAAAACACAGAGATCTATGAAGATGCCTAGGAGAAGCACATAGTGTAACTACCAAAAATGTATTCATAACATTATTTATGCTATGCTGTGTTAGTTGTCTTTCCTTCAATTTTTTCACATGGGCAGCCAATCTCACAGAATATAAAAAAATACTATATAGTCACTCAGTTTACTTTTATGGTATTGGCAGAACTTTTATGCAGAAAAGTGGAAGGATCCTGCTGATTAGTTCAGCAAAATCTCAATATTATTTCCAAGTTCCAACTTTTGGATTTTTTGTATTATTAAAAAAAAAGATTGTAAATGTAAGTTTTTGTAATTCCAACTCTTTTTGGGCTCTTTTGTAGAAAAATTAATTATGAGTCCAGACAGTTTTCTCTGGTAGCAAAACTCCATTTCAATTACTAGGAAAAGCTGCTGCTAAAAAGCCAAAAGTCATGTAGTACTATCCATTATGAAGTTATTTACTGGGAAGTTACTGGGAATTAAATATCTTGTGGCTCTGTCCTGTGTTTAACATGATCCATGAAATGATTGCTGAATCAATACTCTGTCTTGGGAAAGAGCACAACAGGATAATGAACAATGAGTAAATCCTAAGAGGATTGTTAAAACTCCCAGACTTCCTGGTAACATTGTCAAATGCACTCTCTGACTGAAGAGGAACAGTATCTACCCCACAGAATGTGAATGTAGCATCCTCTCTATACGTACAAAGAAGAAAGTAGGCCAATATCTTTCACAAAATATTAGTTCCTATTGTTCCATGGCAGGGGTGCTTGCGCTTGTTCCTGCAGCCTTCAAATACATTTTGAAACAGTTTAAATCTAACAACAAAAAGCTGTTAGATGAACATTCCTAATAACATTTTTGACTCAAAGCTGGGAACATATTGGGAATTTATTCACCACAGACATAATCAAAGAAACAAAAATTTTCAGGCATTTATATAGACTATAGCAGCCAAAATTTTTATAGATATTCCCTAAAGTCTACTCATCATGGTATATATGTTTTGCTCCTTTTAATTACTACCAGAACTTTTAATCTATCTTTGTTTAATGGATAACCTATTATCTAGCTATATAGTGCTTTATTAAATATACTGTCCCAGTTAGATAATTACTATTTATTAAGATTTCTGGGGTGTACTCAACTATGAAGTGGCTCCCTTACTGCACCTGCAATATATTAATCAAGTTTTCTGGGATGTATAGGCCTTTGAGTCTTATGTTTCTCAAGATATCTTTCTTGTTCTATACCATCTAATTCATCTCTAGTTGTGTGATAACCACTGAACAATTCTTTATTGAATTTTGTTCTTTGACTATTGATTAGGTTCTCTAAGAGGTATGGGTGCCTGGAGTTCCTTTCTGCAGGTGCAGTGAGGTAATTTCTCAGGATTTTCTACTGACAGTCAAAATCAGATCTAAATCTAAACCAGCGAAAATCATAGTCAAACATTTTTTAACTAATTAAACATAGTTAATTATAAAAATTTTAAAATATCACAAAACTCCTGGCTAACTAAGATATAACTCACTGTCAATTTATCATGACAGTGTTAGTTTTACCCTAACAGTGATTAACATTGTTTAACCAGTGCTTTAGGTCCACCTCCGAAACAAGCATTAGTCTCTGTGTGGATTTATTTTGAGGGCTGTTCAAAAGGCCTGTTTGTGCTGAAAACAGTGCTGTTCACTCCTTTCCTGTTTGTTTGTTTCTTTGTTTTGATTTGGATTTTTTGGTTGGCTTTGCCTTGAAAGATTATGCAGATTTTCTTCATAATCAAACCCAGCTCAGGAAGTCGCAATGTGTGGGCAGATTGTTGGGTGCTGCTAAGGCCCATGGAGAGGCAGGCTAGTATGTCACTTTGTTTCCAGGGATGTCCTAAATATTCTGGGTGCCTAATTCTGTGAAGTCAGTGAAAATACAGGCTGAATTATTAGTCACCATTTATGATGTTTCTTTCCACAAGGCTTTCCACGAATACAGGCTGAATTATTAGTGGCCATGTCTCCAGGAGGCAGCCTGGCTCTTGCTCGTGTCATGGTACGTAGTCCTCTGAGACTAAATAGCAGGGAAAACTACCCTTTGAATCACCATTTGGTCATCCAAGTTTAGGGCTCTCAGGAAGTCCCTTCTGTTTGATTTGGTAACTTTGTTTTCTGTTTAAATGGGGAAGTTTGTACTGACAGAAGTGACACTTGTCTCTTTAACTCAAGGGAAAAACAGATGAGGCTGTGCCATGCAGGGGTCAGAAGCTCCCTGCCTTTTAGTTGAAATATGCTAGACATGAGGGCACAATGAAAGCTGCCAAGAAGGATGCGGTTCCCCCGGAAACTGCAGGAAGTAAGTAATCTCAAAATATGAGGAAAAAATCCAAATTTCTTGACTATTCATTATATGCTCTAAGACTTTGGAGAGAAAACTATCACTCAAAAAGTAGGAAAACCTGAAGCCACAACCTCCCAGTATTAACAAAGCAGTACTGTGAAAAAGCATAATTAAAAAGACATGGCAAAGTAACCTATGTACATTATTTTCTTGTGCAGAGCCTCAGAGTAATGAATAACTAAAATGGTCTGACAGTGAATACTGCACATATAATTTGCAGATTGTGTTTAAAAAGCTAAGATTCAATTCAGTTGAGTTCTCATTTCTCTTTCCAAGGCTTGTTTATTTGTACTGTTGACCACCTATACTCATCAAAGTTGGACTTGAAAAGTTAAACAAAATTGATTGTTGAAGACAAATGCATGTATTCTTTTTATTCTCAGTGAATAAAGATAGATGTTTTACAGCATTATAATTAATGTGTTTTCTGTCATTTTTATTTCTAATTCACAAATAGCATTAATAGACACCTGCTTTACTGGAAATTTCAAAGAAATGAGAAAAAAATGCCATGTGGACAATGAAAGTGCCTGTAACACTTCTAGGAAAAAAATTCCTATGAGATTAGGATACACGGTATTCTAATACACAGTATTTCTCCCACAGTTCCTTATATCTTATTTTAATGCGCTGCTTGGTTGAGACCTGGCGAGGTTGCATTCTTCTAATTCAGTCCTGGGTCTATTCTTCCCTTTGATATTACCTGTTGTGCTAGGCTACAGAGGTTGTTGAAATAGCCAAAATACCAGAAAATAACCCAATCACAGATGGGAGAGCAGTGAAATAGAGAAAAGAAAAAAAAAATAAAAGGAACAAATCAAGTAGCAGGTAGTGGTAATTTTGTTTTGATCATGCTCATAAACAAGTCTCAGGATGTTGTTAGGTATGCAGAACAAAAACCCTTCAGTTTTGTTAATCAGGCTCTGAAGAAATGAAAGATAGAAGCAGCAGTTTGTATACCTGTATCAGCTTCTACTTCTACACCTTCCCAATCTAGTACTGCTCTTTAATCCAGGTTTCTTGTCAAAATAGCCACAAGAACAACTAACAAAAAGAATAGGAAGATCTTACATATAAAATTAGGTCCATTTTAGATATATACATCTGCAGGTATAAGTGCCACTTTCTTCTTGGAGCATAAACATACCCCAAACATACAAATATCTTTCTGTGTGCATACATCTCAAAGAATGATTTCCACAAATTTAAAGACCATCTTAAAATGTACTCTACTGACTGATTTTCAGACAATCTGCCTCTAATGAAAGCAGGCATGGCTCTAAATCAGTCTGTATTTCAGCACTCCAATGCTCTTCACATAAATCTGTGGTTTTAAGTACAATCTGAACTCCTCTTGAAGCCCATGGGTCTTGAGCTCATGTTAAAATTCAGCCATAAGCTTAAGTGTGGTTAAATAGGGAGGAACTTAATCTAAAAAAAATAATATTCATGTAATAAAAAAGAAAAAGAAAATAAACTGCTATTAGAAACAGATGAAATTATTTACTGTGTGGAATTTACTGTTGCAGAACACATAAGAAAGGAAGAAAAGTCCACAGGTAATTTTTCCCAGTTATAATGGGTTACTTTGCAAGTAGCTTAACAATATCAAAGGGCTTGTAATTAAATATTGTACCCAGTTGAGTACTGAAATATCATCAAAACTACTAGAGTAACCAGCAAGCTAGATTGAGTATTTTGCAGTACATTGGTTATGAATTTCAACCTGAAAGAGAGAAGGGTGTAAAAAGGGTATTTTTCAAAAAATACCAATAGCAATGAGACCTATGGGGAGCAGTCCATTGTAAAAAGTGGCTGGTTGAAGATTTTAGGATGGTATTCACATTGCTCAGATGATAAAAATCCCTTGCTGTGGTACCCCACCACATGTTCAAAACAGCTGCCAGAGCTAAAAGTCTGTAGTGGGTTGACTCTGGCTGGATGCCAGACACCTACCAAAGCTACTCTATCACTGCCCTTCTCAGCTGGAACAGGGAGAGAAAAAATAACAAAGGTCCATGAGCTGAGATAAGGACTGGGCAGGAGATCACTCACCAAATACTGTCATGGGTATAGGAATAAAAATAAATCTTAAAAATACCTTTCCCCCCCACCTCTTCCTCTTCCCCAGTTCTATGTCCTCCCACCAAGAGCGCAGGGAGATGGGGAATGAGGGTTACGGTCAGTTCATCTTGAAAGGTTCTGCTCCTGATCAGGGAGGCGAGTACTTCCCCTGCTGCAGTGTGCAGTCCCTCTCACAGGAGACAGTTCTCCGTTAATTTCTCCAACCTGAGTCCATCTCATGAGCACTCATGAGACACCATCTCATGAACTACTGCAACACAAGTCACTCTTCCATGGGGTGTATTCCTTCAGGGACAGGCTGCTCCAGCATGGTTCTTTCACAGGGTCACAAGTCCTACCAGGAAACCTGCTCCAACAGCTTGGGCTTCTATCTCCATGGGTCTGCAGGTCAAGACTCTGCTCCAGTATGGGCTTCCTGCAGCTTCACAGCCTCTCCTTAGGCACCCACCTACTCTGGTGTGGGTCTCCTCCATGGGCTGTGGGTGGATCTCTGCAATCCTGTTGATCTCCATGGGCTGCAGGGGCACGTCCTCTTCAACCATGGTCTTCACCATGGGCTGCAAATGAACCTCAGCTCTGACCCCTGAAGCACCTCCTCCCCCTCCTTGTCCACTGACCTGGGTGTCTGCAGAGCTACTCCCCTAACATCTTCTCACTCCTCTGTTCTCTGGACACAATTGCTTCTCTGCAATACTTTTCCTTTTGAAATATGTTACCACAGAGGCCTCACCAGCCTTTACAATCAGCTCACCCTTGGCCAGTTATGGGTCTGTCTGGGAGCCAGCTGGCATTGGCTCTGACGGACACAGAAGAAGTTTCCAGCAGCCTCTCACAGAAAGCCACCTCTTTAGCCCTCCTGCTACCAAAACATGGATGCACAGACCCAACACAAAGCCGGAAAGCGGCAGAGGAAGACTTGGCCTAAGGAAGAATGTGACATTGTGAGTTCTGCAGGGCACCTACCTACCTCCCTGCCTACTGCTGCATGCATGGGCAGGGGCCCCTGTGGAAGAGAATGTATGAAACCTAAGCCAGGCCAAAGAATGGGCAAAGCAATTAAGGTACACTGGGGTTTATTTGAGACTCAAACAATTCCCACTTTTCCCACTTTTATGTACATAGGCAGATGCCACTTGCCTTCTTTCAAAATCATCATCTGTAAGTTTGTAGTCACAAAATATAAAATTTTTGTTCAACATCCACTTTTCAATATAGAAGTGTTTGTTTTAGGAAATGAACACATTGTGTTCTCTAACTATGTGTACAATGGTGTGCAAACTAAGCAAGGAAAAAGACCTGGAGAGTAGCTTAAGCAGGAGTTTGTGACCAGTTATCCACAATGGCTTTTCCACACATCACCCCCTGGCAAGAACTGACTCTTTGCCTCCAAACTCAACCAGCATGTTGACTGTCAGGATTTTTGATGTTCTTTCATTAGCTAATGTATGTTATAGACTGCTAGCTTGTGCTGTGCTCTGTAGATCAGATGACCTTAAAAGATGTTTTCTCTTGGATTTGTTTTTTTGGTTTTTTTTTTTTAATTTAGGGTTTTTTTAAAATTTATTTTACTATTTTGATGCTAAGAGAACTCAAAAAACTGATTGCACCCTAGGAACTTTAAATTAAGCATACAGTTACTGCTTACTGAGAAACCACACAGAAGACATCTTCTCTGTCTTGTGTAGTCTAAATGACTATTGGAAGGGAATGAGTCCAAGGAACTTGCAGTATATACTATTTGGAAGATAACTTCAGGCACTGAAATAGAATGTACATTTCTTTCTATTCAGTTTAATTCAGCTACTGAACTGAATTAATTAATGTCCAATGTTTTCAAAATTCAAGATGCCTTGATTAAAGAGAATATATTTCTCTATCAAGAATGCTGATCCTCAAATTTTTAACAGAAATACATTGATTTTAGTAAGATGTTGTCAAACTACTGCAATGAATTTCTGTCAAAAAAAAAAAGAAAAAAAAACAGTTAAAACTTTTAAGTCTTGCAAGGTTAAATCTTTTGATTCAGTCACTGCAGTAATTAATAAAGTAGATGTTTCATAAAGCCTTTCACAGAAATGTCACCATTTTGCCTTTATATGTTTATTTGGGAGAGAGATATTGAATGTCAGGATTGCAACATAAGAGAAATATCACATTTTGAATCTCCTTATAGTTTAGTATAACTGACATTCCTTAATTGCAGCTTTGGGATGCTCAAAGTCTGGCCTTTTAGTTGCCAAACATGAAAAGCCCTGTTTTTACCTGGAATTACATTATATTCAGGAAGAAATGCCCCAGTAAAACAAACCAGAATATGCAATCTGATCCTTGAGTTTTACTAGATAACCTTGCAGCCTGGAAGGTTGCACTAGATAGACTTTAAAGCTCCATTCCAATACAAATTATTCTACAATCCTGTCTCACATTCTGTGTCACAGATATGCCTGTGGTCACAGTTACATTATATCAAGACAAGCCAGCCACAGGTTGCTTTGTTCCAGCTCCTTTTGAATTATTTTGTCTTTGCTGGCCACTGAAGATTAAATAACTGGTGGGATTTCTTCTCTTCTGTCATCTTCAATTAGATTTTAACTCTTCTCTATAGTGGGACCTGCATTCAATTCTTTGTAGTCATGGCTCTGTTGCATTTTCCTATTCTGCTAAGCTACAGATATTTAAAGCTTTTAAATCACAAGAAACCACCTTTTCTGGTTCAATCCTTTCCTATGCTTTGTAATTAGCAGGTCTCATGATGAAGACCAAACATTAGTATGCCTCTTTTAGGAGTTTCAAGAGAGCTACACTTTGATTCAAAATACTGCAGCAGCAGTATTTTTTGAGCACTATTTACTGAGAAGAGACACTGCTAAATATTCTGCAAAGGGAGTATATGACATGCAGATAAGTTGTATTTTCTTCCCAGCTTCAAGCAAGAACAGAAGTACATATATGGTGCAGACTTTGTATCTTACATTGTTTTAGTTTGTGTGTGTACCCATAGCCATCTTACACTGAAGCATCTCAGATTTTGACATGCAATACTATAAAAATAATACAAAAATACTGTATTAATTTCCTCTTTATCATGAAATCACTGTTCACAAAATAAACTAAGCAATTAAAACAAGAAATGAAGATCCCAAATTGACAGTCATCATCTTGCTCACTCTCCTCCAAGTAAGAAAATGAAACAGGGAAGGAAAATATAAAGTGCGTGCCACTGAAGTGCTGTATTTGTCTGCTGCCCAGTGCAGGAGGTCAGGTTTTCCATGACTGCTGAGGAGAAACTTCCAGGGGAGATGCCGTGAACTGATGTTTGTCTTCACATCATACACATGGATTCTGCCTCTAGGTAGAGCAGAGCATGCTCAACATCTCACACCATAGTTCCAGAAGGCCCAGAAGACTGATTAGAAGGGAGAAATAGAACCTGATAACAGCTTAGGCTCGGAATGGGAACAACATCTATTTGCCATCAAGGTGGCATGTTTGAACAAAGTGAAGTAATATATTTAAGGACATTTCTTAGGGTTTTTCTTGGCAAAAATCTGTGCGTGCCTCTTGAACACTCCACTTTATTTCAGCAGCACAATGGACACCAAGTATCTCAGATATTCCAATATTCATCTTCTTAAGGACAGCAACAAACAACAATTACTAGCCTTCTATATAGACCCCACTAGGCTATAAATAAACAAAACTTTCAGCAGCAAACTGTGGTTGTGTCTTACTGTTTAATAAAAAAAAGGTAACGGTGTCTGGTTTTTGTTATTAATTTTACTACAGCAAAAGCAGAAGTAATTAGTTTGTTGTTTGGTAGCTAGAAAAGATAAAAGTTTTAAGCATTCCTCTGCTGCCTATTTTGCTAATTTCTGAAGTCTTTATCTATAGTAAATAACATTCACTGGCAGCACATATTTTTAAAAGGCAAGATTTTTACAAAATTGGAAGCCTTAGCACTACTTGATACAAAAAAACAGGCATAGACTGTCAGAAAATGCTTGACACTAGACATGAGGAATTTCTTCTTGAAATTCTTCTTTTTTACCTTTAGTTTTGAGATTCTTTAGCAGGAGAAATACCATCCAGGCTCTAAAATGTTACTTCACTGACCTTCATTATATGGTAAAAGATTACAATTTGTACCATGTTGTTGGTCTACTTTCTAGAAGATCTTGGCTTTTTCTTTGGTCACATGTTGAATGCAACTGGCTAACATAACCTGATAAAAAGTCAGTTTGCTCATAACTCCTGTAGCCTCCAGCAGCAATCAGTGTGTACTCATGTGGGAAAGCCTCAGCCTTTTTATCAACTTTCTTGACAGAAATGCTGTCGCATCATATCTGTCCTGCTCTTAATACCATGTATTTATTTCAAGAGCCTGGTAGTTATACCTCACATCCATCTAGAGTGTGGCCTATCAGCCTAAAGGCACCACATGCTCTCTGCCTCGCCCTTGATTCTACACATTGTGTGGAGGATATTTGTCAGTCACCAGGGCAAGTCATGTACAAAACTGTGAACAAGGACGAGAGGATTGAAAACAGCTTGTAACTACAATTTATCTGGATTACCATCAAGTGCCCTGGCAATCCTTGGGCTTTCAGTACAGGAATCAAGAAGTACCTGCTGTTGTAGACTCTCCTTGCCTCACCAGAAGGGCAGTGTCACTCAGTGTGGTGGTTTGTGGTTTTACAATTGTTTTCTGTTGATGAGTTTAGAATGGTTTGTCCCATGTACCCTGTTCTGTTCCCCTAATGATTTAGCCCTAAGTTGTTTACTTCAGTATTTTCCCACCAAGTTCCTGTCAGTCCCTATGTCAGTCTCCCCAGTCCCTCCCTTGTACCTCCCTTGCTTCCTTATAAGTCCTTGTCAATCCCCAGTTCACTGCCCCCTACCCCTGCCTGTCAAGTAGAGCACACCCTGTTTGTTCTGGAAAGTTCCTTGTCTGTTGCCCTTTCCCCAGCAACCATTGGACTGTTAAGCCTGCTCCCTCCCCTGTGCTGCCTTCATTGGATTGCCCCAGTTGTGTTCTCCTCCCCCAGTACTTCTCCATTGGATGAGAGCTGTTTCCCCCCCTTATCCCCTCCCCTCTTTAAAAGGTGCTGCCCCCACCCCCCCCGCCCCCCCCCCCCCCACTCCCATTCCTGTGCTTTCTTGTCCCTGAACCCTCCTGGATAATAAAGTACCTTGGAATTCGTACAAGTGGCCTCTTCCTATTTCATTGCCTCAGTCCTTCATTTCTGCTTTGGAGCTGTGCCACCCACGCCACAGCCAGCCACAGGGAGCAGCAACCCCTGTGAGCATTGCCACCGTAGAGGTCTCAGGAGAAATCTGGGGGCAGCCTTTCCTGTTGCGCCCTCCAGCCATAGGGTGTGTGCTAGCCGGGAGACCTCCATACTGTGGCCGCAACCAGACAGCAACAACTCAGCTTGTGTTCTGCACAGCTTAAAAGTGTATTTTAAATATCATAGGAATCAGTACAAAAGCCACGTGGAACGAAATTGAGTAAGATTCAGCTAAAGATCATTTCTGTCTGCATGTGTGATTTACAAACCAACCAAATTTTTTTCATCACACCTTATCACCTCTTCTATTTCCAGGAAAATTATCATTTTTAACCTGATAGCTATGATGGTTTTGGTTCCTAGTGACTGTCAGGACCTTGTTTTGGACAAATCCATCTAAATCAAGTTGTTCTCCTAAAAAGAAATATGACAGTTTGATCAGCAGCCAGGTAGGAGATGTATCTAAATCTGGACTGAGGCATGAGACAAATATTCAGCAAGCTGAGAAGGAAGTTCATGTCCAGACAATCAGGAATTAAGAATCAGAAGTTGAAAGCAATGATCCAAAATCTAAGGCATTTTGGAAATTTCTGTGCTAAATAAGCCCCTAGATGTGAGAGAAGAGCTGGTCCTGAGACTGCTGTGAGAGAGACATGTGCAGTGTTGGTCAATTACTGCTGGTCAACATTGTTAAAAAACAGAAGTTTCTACATGTTGATCAGACCATGTCTTTATACAAGGTAACTGCAATCTTTAAAAGAAGGAATGATGCAGCATGGCTTGACAGATATTAAAACTTGGGAAATATTCAACAATGAGAGTGAGATTTTATTCTTTCAAGACAGAACCTGTGATAGGAATGAAATACCATGGAATTGCTTTTTAGTTGTTTGTAGCTTATTGTTACTCAATGAAGGTGATTGTTGAAAGAGAATTGTGGAATGCTAATATAAAAAAAGCAGACATCTGGGTCAAAATGTGGAATTTTTCATTAACAAATCCTCCACCTACCAACGCAACTATGAAAATGAAAAATCTATTTATGTAGATGTTCACAGAAACAGAAAATGCAGAACTACATAGTACTGCTAAGCATGTAGTTTTTGTCCTTTAGCTGCTTGGACGTATTATTTCAGAATTCAGAATTTTGCCTCTAAAAGTTTATTGTGGTAGTGATTTGGCTTGCTATACCTTAAAAGTAGATTGTATAAATTTATTTGCTCTATTTGTCCATTTCATGCTAATAACCTAAAATGGAAAAATTTGGATTCAAACAAGAGATGAAATTTTATTCACAAAATCATTTGTAAATAAGTCCTTCACAAATTTTGGGATAGGATCCTTTTTCTGTCTTGTGTGCTTCAGTTAGAAAGTCATTGAGGTTAGGACCCAGGTTTTCAGTGTTACATTGCTTTTGATATTTCACTATTTGCACTCAAACATTTGTTTCAGCATTACATCACACAGTACTTAAAAACAGCATAAATTATGCAATCTGGTTTTCCCACTGCCCCCATGACAAGTTTTATTCATATTTGCATGCAGTGTCCTGTTTCATTTCTTCATTTGGAAGAATTAGAATATTTGTATTTATTTATTTTATTCTGCTTTCTTTGGGAAAATAGCAACAGTAAAATCCTGGACCAAATGAACACCAGAAGAGGCTAATAACCAGTCCCAATTTCTTGAGGATTCCAATGTACATACCTTTTCTGAAATACAGTAAGTAATGTGTTTTCTGCACACAGATGTAAGTTCATTTATTGAAGATATATTTACTACCCTGCTTCCTTCTTGCATCTTTTTAAAACATTTGAACATGTAAGAAACTTAGTTCACTATTTTGACTTCTACCTACTGCCTTAAAATTTTCACCGCAAGGAAGGAGGGAGAGAAAATAGAAGGGAGGGAGGCATAAGTGTTACCATTTATAATGGACGGAGAAGGCAGGGGACAGCTGCTGTAGTTTAAAGAACTGTGCCTGAGACTCAGTGGAAGGAGTTCCACCAGTAAGCAATGTCTATTGTAGTCCAGAAAATCATCCAGTTATGTGGAAATGAGTCCGCTAACAAGAACTTGCCCTGCAAAAGCACAGTGAGAATGGAAAGATTTTTTGCAGTTTCACTGTTGATCTAGTTAAATTTTCATCTGAGTTATTTTAAGCTTGTAGAATATTATTTCTAGCCACCTAATTATCATAATTACATAGAGTGAAGGATTCTTTATGAAGCCTTTGTATCAATAAAATATGGTACAGTAAATATATTTCCTTTGTCACAGATACAGACTAAGTGATGCATATTTCCAATCTGTCAGTGTATTATGGGAGCTTATATACTTTTTTTGTAAGAATGAAAGGGCAAAAATTAGAATACTGCACTTTCCTATTCCAAATTATTTCTTAATGTGCTAAAAATAGTTTTTAGTAGACATTGGGGTAATACACCATAGTTTTAGGCTGTCAGTATACCCTTCACTATGCTATTTTTCACTGTGGCCATCACTGTCTTTCCCTAGTGTGATAATCTATTTGTTAACAGGAAAAACATGGACAGTTTGAAAACTGGACAGTCTTTGTGTTGTTTTTGCAAAGATCATAGCTCAGTCATTATATCTTCCAAAGTTTTCATAATATTTTTATATTTCTGTTTTCTTCCTTTAGTACACACACACACCAAAAAATAGCATAGTTGTGTGTGTAGACATCCTCCTCATAATTATTAGACAAAGTATAAAATGATGTATGCAAATTTGTGTGATATAGTGGTCAGAAATACAGACCAATTAAAAGTAATGTATCTGGGCTATATAACTCCCATCCTTGTTAGATCTGTATCACCTAATAATCTCTATTTCATGGATCTTTATACCACCATCCATTTTCACTGAAGTATTATAACTTCACTAGCAGAAAAACAAGCAAATATATATCAGAGACTATTTTATTGGAAACTAGCAAGCGTGAGTGTCCTGGGCATCAGATTAATAATTTAATTAGAGGTTCAGTATTCTTTCATGGAAACAGTTCACCAGATTTAGAATATAAAACATTTCTCTCTACTATTGAGTTTTACAGTCACTTTCTCTTGGTTTTGTTGTTGTTCTTGTTCATGTTTAATACTAAAAGATGGCATTTTTATAAAGAGAGCAAAGTCTGGGTAGCATGAATTGCACTGAACTGTCAAGTGAAACAACAGCTACTAAGGAAGTGAATTCAATTTCGGATTGCTCAGCAGGCTTTCTGCATTGCTCGATAATAGGTACCTTCAACAACTGCAAGCCAACAAGTCAAAAAACCATGTTATTCCTTCCCAGGAGTGAATTTGTCAAAACTTCATTGGGCAATTTACAAGTGTATTGCTACTTCTGCTCAGGATCTCTTGTATGTGCATTATGTTGTTTAAGTGTAATTCAGGTCTTGCCTATGACTTGGGAAGACACGGGATTGAAGAGTAACCAGAATGCTGGCATAGTCTCAGATTTTTGTCTGCAAGGCTTTTATTTTGTAGCAAGTTTTCTTAGCTCAGCCCTGTTAGCCCTGGGAAATTTGTTTGTCCCATTACTATACTGTGTGTCACAGAAATTTGCTTTGACCTTGAAATAAAATGCCAAAATCTCATCTCCTTCCATGCAGGAGAAATGGGATCATGAAACTGAGAGAGGAAAGAAATCAAATATTTGGAAGTGAGCTCCAGAAAACTAGACCTCTTCATTAATGAGCTGGTGTAGCCTGGGTGATTCCAAGTATAATTTAAGTTGTAAACACCAGCTAGGGGAATGATGGGGAATCCAAGTGAGGATAC